>NC_092458.1:115790483-116124858 GCF_047495875.1 Pithys albifrons albifrons | reverse complement strand
ACACTGTCAGGAAGCAACATGTGAGGAAAAATAACATGAGGTGCTCCAGCCTGAGCCCTGCCCTGCCTTAACCACAAGCCCTTAGGAGGCAAAGGGGAATGACAGTCATCCAGAATGTTTCAATCACGTGATAGATGTTAGGGTCCAGCAGAGGTCATGAAGATGATGAGGGGTCTGAAGCACCTCTCTGATGAGAAAAGACTGTGGGAGCTGGGCCTGGTTAGTCTGGAGAAGGTTGAGAGGGGATGTCATCAATCCATGCAAATATCTCCAGGGGTGTCAGAGGATGGTGCCAGACTGTTCAGTGGTGCCAGTGACAGCACAAGGAACAACAGCCGTAAACTGACTATGAGGAAGAATTTCTTTCCATGGAGATGGCAGAGCCTGGAGCAGGTGCCCAGGGAGGCTGTGAAGTCTCCCTGTCTGGAGATATTTCACACCCACTTAGACATATTCCTGTGTCACCTGCCCTGTATGACCCTGCCTTGGACTGGGTGATCTCCAGAGGTCCCTTCCAACCCCAGCTAATCTGGAATTCTGTCTAGTCTGTCTCTGCTGGAGGTGCCAAGGGACAACTGCCCTTGTAATGTCTCTGCTGTGGCTGAATAGAAATGTTTCTGTGCAGAAAGAAAGCTACAAACTACAGTGGTTTTCATTGTAGCCAGTTCTTGAAATGATGAGCTGACATTTCCATTAAGATGGAAACCCACCTGGAGATATTCCTTGGGGCTGTGTGAGGCCAGGACCAGGCTCTCCTCATGAGTATAAGGCAGCAGGAAGCACCTGTGCCATCTTTTGAAAGACTCTGAGAAAATCCCTTGACCTGAGAGCTCTTCCATGCCCAAAGACAGTCCCTGCCATTGATATTCTGAAGTGGAATTCAGCATCAGAGACAAAACCTGGATACCTGTTGCTTCCATGTGTTTTTAGAGGAAATAGCTTCTGAAGTTCAGCATGAGAAGTTCAAGCAAATTCCTAGAGCCGTTTTTGGTTTTACGCTGATTTCTTTTTGCACCATTAATCCTTCAGGCTGAAATATGAAGGTGTAAAAGAATGTACAAGCCTTTAAAAGAAAAATTTCTGGGTGAGGTGATTAAATATTTATGTATTACACATGCTGGCTTACTTGTACCTGAAATACACGTGTACACAAGCAGGAGGGAAAGGACACCAGTTCTTGTACAGAAATTGGGGATGGATTCCCTGGCAGAGTGAAGGTGACAGTGAAAGATGCATGAAAAATACAATTTAACACACTTGTAAACACACACAGGACAAATACACAAATAAAAGGTGTTTTTATTTTCATTGCAGGAGCCCCTCCAGATCCTCACAAGATTAGGGGCTCTTTGTGGTGTACAAAACTTAAAAATCCTGGAGTAGGTCTGTGGACAATAAATGTGACAGGTGCTTTTTTGTGCCAAAGGAAGGCTCTGGGCTCTGTGAGGGCATAACTTTGCCTCCCTCAGACTGTAAAACACTGCATATACTTCCTGAGCTAAACACACACACCTTCTAGGGAGAGACCTGGGAATTAGGGGAAGGCAGGAGTAGGGATTTCTGGGCAGCAGTTACTCCATTCCCACACTCCACATGTGTTACAGTGTATTTAAGGAAAAAGCATCTTTGCCATAATGCTCTAGAGGTAACTCTGCCTCTTTTTTGGGAGCTCTGCAGCCCTGACCTGGCCTGGACAGTGTCCCCTGGGCTGCCCTGGGGGCACCCCAATGCCCAGGGGTACCCCCAAAAGCCATGAACCTGTGGCTTGAGGATGGAGGAGCTGAGCTGGAGTGAAAGGTGCTTTTCATGCTGGGCAGCCTGGGCTGCAGAGACAGTCCTGTCATCTGGGAGTGCTGCTGTGACCCCAGGGAAAGGGAAAGGAGGAATCAGCAGCAGCAGGACAAGTGCCCTGCAGGGCTGGGTGCACTAAGGGAGGGTTCCTGTAATACAGGCTGAGGAGTATTTGACAAGTGTAGTGTGGGTGCTGGTGTGATTCTGTGCCCTCTTTCCCTCCCCAGAAATCCAAAATCTCCACGTATGAGAAGATGTGGGCGTTCATGAGCAGCAGGCAGCAGACAGCCCTGGTGAAGAACAACGACGAGGGCATCCAGAGGGTGCTCACTACAGACTATGCCCTGCTCATGGAGTCCACCAGCATCGAGTATGTGACCCAGAGGAACTGCAACCTCACCCAGATCGGGGGGCTCATCGACTCCAAAGGCTACGGCGTGGGAACACCCATTGGTAAGGAGCTTCCTGGCACAGCTGTTGAGGAGCACATCCACAATGTGCCCTTCAGAGGCTGAGGTGGCCGTTTGAATCAGTCCTGGGCTTCTAGAAACAGGACAAGGGGAATGGCTTCACACTGACAAAGCCAGGGCTAGATGGGATATTGGGAAGGAATTACTGGCTGGGAGTGGGGGCAGGCCCTGGCACAGGTTGGACAGAGAAGCTGTGGCTGCCCCATTCCTGGGAGTGTCCAAGAACAGGCTGGAGCAAGCTGGGATAGTGGAAGGTGTCCCTGCCCATGGCAGGAGAGTGGAATTGGATGATCTTTAATGTCCTTCCCAATCCAAACCATCCTGTGATTCTGTGATTCTGTGAAACAGGAAAAAATCTGTGTCTCCACTGTTGATTATTCACATGAACACAGCACAAAAACTGACACTGTTCTTAGTTCTCTACAATTAGAAGATCTCAAAAAGGGCACTGGATATGCTAAAAAAGGTCTGCTGGAAGGAGTTCAGAGAGACTGGGAGTCTTAAGACTCTGCTTACTCAAAACACTGATGCTGAACCTTTCATTTGGTTCTCACTGTTCTTATGTGTTGCTTTGGGGCCATGAAATGAATCAGAAATTCACCTCCTTTCATGCATCTCTATTTGAGGTGCATACAGAGTTATAGCAACGCTTGGGTTGGAGGGGAGCTTAAAGTTCATCTTGTTCCACCCCTACCATGTGCAGGGACACCTTCCACTAGACCAGGTTGAGGACCTGGTTCATCCATTGCTTGGCAGAGCAGATAAAAACAAGGCAGAAACACCCCTGCACTTGGAACTGTCATTCTTTCTGCTGCTGAGTACCTCAGACAGATTGTCACACAGACAACATCCAAAGTGTATTTTTCCACTGGCTGTGTGAGAACAGCCTTCATACCCCAAGGAAATTGATACAAAAGCTAAAATCCTGAAGAAAGACAAATGTATGGCAAGAGTTTCACTGCAGTTATAGAGCTGCGACACTTTAAAGCAAGAACAATGAAGGAATAATTGAAACAGATGGTAATCCTCAGAGAGAGTGCATCCATTGGAAATAACAGCTGGGAAATATATTTATAAGATGTTTCTTGTATGATAAATGCACCTTTATTTTTTCTTAAGGAAGCCCAGCAAAATCCAGGGGACTAGATACCCCCAAGCACTGCGGAATAATTCGGTACGATCCAGCATCTTATAAACCATTGATTTCATGAACAAGATAAACCTTCCACTATTCAGGTGGAGCCCAAAGGCTCTGTTATTTTTCTCATAGCATTCAAGAGTATTGATTGCAGAGGCTGTATGGAAAATAAAAAGACAAAAAAGGTTTGGGTTTGACCCTTAACACCAAAGTTTCAGCAAGTCTTAACTGGTCTGCAATCATTCCTTCAGAGGAATGTACAAACACAGGGTTTGCAGCAGCAGCAAAATATGCCTTGAACTTTAAAATTTCCAGTGAAGGAGCCGAATATCATTAAATGGCTCCCAAAGAAACAGGGAGGAGAATTTTTGAAGGTTCTCCAAATTCAGGATCACTGTCAGTGCTGATGCAGGTAATTCCAGCACTAAAGCTATTCCCAGTTACTTGGGAGAGTGCTAAGAAAGTAGATAAGTGCATTTCTTGGCCTAAGAGGTAGTTTATTAATAGCTCAGAGGCCAGGAATGATGTGTTGAATATTCAAAGAGGTGCTGAGGTGAATTTGTGTGTGGTTTTGGAGCTCCCCAGTAAAACACCACCAATCCAGCACTCCAGGCACACTTGACAGACTTTAAAAGCACAAAGAAATATGGATGTGTCTGTTACCCTCAAGATGAATTGGGATAATCCTGAAGGCAACATAAACATCACGAGAAAGAATGAACATCTCCACAAATCCTATGTTGTGACTCTGTGCTCCTCCAGTTTACCCAACAGCTCTGTCCCTTCAGACAGTGGGAATGGATGAGTCCCACACTCTATCAGAGCCACAAACCTCTCCTAAGGTAGAAACAGTTCTGCTCTCTCTTCTACAAGGTGCTGTTTTCAGTGGCAATAATTCACTTCTCTGTGTAAAGCCAGTTGTGAAGGTGTTTCTGGTTTGTTTTCTGCGGTGTTATTTTTGAGTCTTTAACAGCAAGCATCCAAATCATCTCTTCTTACAGCAGGCATATTTCCTTTTCAACGCTGCCTACCTCAAGCAGTGACTGCTGAGTGCTGCCTTCCCAGATGGATTTGGGATCATCTGACACGTGTCTCTTGGCATCTGTGGTCACAGCATGGCCTGGTGCTGGCAGGAGGATACACTGAGAAGCAGCTGAGTGTTGGCACAACAAATGGAGAAATGCAATGTTTCTCCTGCTGATTCTCCTCAGACAGGCTGGGGCTAAAGGAAATGGGAAGCAGAGAGGGGCACTTGGGTTCATGCTACAATTATTTTTAATTATGTCCTGCATGGCAATATAAGGAAGAAGCCTGAAGATGTGAGGCTGAATTTCCAAGGCTATTTTGATGCATAAAGACACAAGTGTGGTGCTTCAGTGAGATTTTTCTAAAACACCTGTGCCTATGTAGACCCCACAATATCTGGAATTCTGGCACATGATCTGCCTTAAAAATTTACCTTGATCAGATTGAGAATTGCAACAGCTTTAATTTGCAGCAAAATGTGACTTTTGGTGAAGTGGCAGTGTAAGAAAATCTTAGAATCACAGAATCACAGGAAGATTTGGGTTGGAAGGGACCTTAAAGATCGTCCAGTGCCACCCCTGCCATGGGCAGGGACATCTCCCACTAGCCCAGGTTGCTCCAACCTGGCCTTGGACACTCCCAGGGATGGGGCAGCCACAGCTTCTCTGGGCAACCTGTGCCAGGGCCTGCCCACCCTCACAGGGTAGAATTTTCTCCTAATATCCCACCTAGCCCTGCCCTCTGTCAGTTTGAAGCCATTTCCCCTGTCCTGTCACTACCTGTATGGTCTCATTAATGTGCTAAAGGAGAGGAAAGGATGAACAGGAGTCAGCTATATGGACAAAAGGCTTTCAACACTGCATTTCAGCCCAGCTTCCAGTTGTAGGAAGTCCAGCATGGCAGGATTTGGGGCCTTTGGAGCGAAAAAGCCTTTCACAGAATCACAGAACCATTCTTGTAACCCTGTCCGGCTTGGCTGTCATAAACCCCTTGTCCCATGAAGAAAAGTCTCTCTCACAAACAGTCACTGCAGAGATTTGGGAGGATGGAGAGTCAGAGCAGAGTGTGTGAGAGGCAGATCTAACCAGAACCACCCAATGTGACCCCAGTATTTGCCAGATACTGTACAGGCCCAGGAGTGCTGCAGGACCTGCACACACATCATTTGCCAAGCTGTTGGCCTGCAAAGCATGAAATAGGTGCTATTTTCAGCAAGTCACATTAAAAATGACTATACAGCCCCATGTTCTTATAGGCTGAAGTGGAGTTGTGGGTTAATACAGGTATAAATGAGAGGAGAAAATCTTTGAGTGACTGTGGACTTCTCTCAGCAGCCACTCATTTACATGCAGTAGGAAAAATAAACAGATGTTGAAGTCAACAGACGAGATGCAAAGCGGAAATTCTCAAAGGGTGCCCAAAGCAATATTCAAATATGGTGTGGAGGAACTACTGAGCAAGAAAACCCACTGCCAAAGCTTAAATAAACCTCAGTAGGAGACCCTGGAAATGATAATGAATTCTCAAATATCTGCACCAGTGGAGCCTTCTGCTTATAAACCCCCAGGGCAGACACCAAGTTCCCACCTGAGCCGTAGAGAAAACAAAGCTTTCCAGCAGGAATGATCAGTCCTGTGGGAAGGCAGCACTTTTGCTGCAGGTGATGGCACTGACAGGCTTTGCTCTCTCCTTGCAGGTTCTCCTTACAGAGACAAGATCACCATCGCCATCCTGCAGCTGCAGGAGGAGGGAAAGCTGCACATGATGAAGGAGAAGTGGTGGCGAGGCAATGGCTGCCCTGAGGAGGACAGCAAAGAGGCCAGTGCTCTGGGGGTGGAGAACATCGGGGGCATCTTCATCGTGCTCGCTGCAGGGCTGGTGCTCTCCGTGTTTGTGGCCATCGGGGAGTTTATTTACAAATCAAGGAAAAACAGTGACATTGAGCAGGTGAGTCAGCCCCTTCCAGCCCACCTGGGCTCTGATCCTGAGATGAGCTCACTTGCTTAAAACTTGGTTGTAATAATGCCAAGGTCATGGGTTCAATCCCCTGTGTGGGCCATTGACTTAAGAGTTGGACTCGATGATCCTTGTGGGTCCCTTCCAACTCAGAATAGTCTGGGATTCTGTGATTGTGGGTCTCATTGTGCAGTGTGGGTTTGGTATTGCTGAACTCTCAGCAGGCATTTCTGGCTCTAATAACTAATAATTTATTAATAAGGACAGGGAAGTGCTTCACCCGCAGTCCAATTAGTGCTGCTTAGTAGGGCAGCACACAACAAGGGCAATTAATTTCTTGAACAGTTTCTGCTTGATCTTTAAGACTTCAAGTATAAATTATGTTGGAAAGGGATGAAACACAACTGGGGGTTTGGGTTTTGTTTTTTAACGTGGCATTAACATCATCCCTTTGAGTAACGCAGGAATGGATGTCCAAATCCCCAAGTGTAATTTTCCCCTTGCTCTGGAGAGCAATTTTTTCCAGAGTCAGAGATTTACAGGCTGTGCTGAAGGATGCACTTCAAAGCAGGGAGAACTCCTGAAAGGTGATGGATGCCACTGTAAGGGAAGATTATGGAGCCAAAGAAATTCACTGAAGTGTAATGAGCAATTTAAAAGGGCAGAGGCAAAACAAAGGAAATGCTGTGTATAAATCATGCCTTGAGCATTACTGCAGTTTGTGAGAAAGAATCAATCATTAAAATTGAGTGTAAACACCCATTTAGTGACCCACCAGCCCCTGTAAATGAACCAAGGCATGAGCAGGAACTTGGAGTCTGTTCCTGAAGCTGCCAGCCCTCTTACTCTGGCTGCCTGCCCTGGGGCTGGTTTGTCCTGGTCATGTTCTGACCCTGCTGTGGCTCAGCTCCCCCAGCTGCCTTCATCTCCTTCACTTCAGCAGGGATTTCCACAGGGACAAAGGCCACACCACACTGCAGGGTTGGTGGGTGGCCCTGATGCTCAGGGTGGCCCCTGACTCACCAGAAGGTTCATGTCCCCTCACTTCAGGTTTCTAAGACTTGAGGCATCTACTTCCAAATGAGTTGTTTAAGCTCATTTTGCACTTCAAGGTGTGAAAGGAGCTTTTCCATGGGTGATTCATCCTCTTCATCCAAGGTGTGATCCTGCAAGGCTGGTGAGATGAATGCCAGAAATGACTGTTGAGATAAATGACCTTAACAAAGGCATCAGGGATGAGTGGGAGGAGAATGTTTTGAATTCGCTCTGGGAGGTGCAGTTTGCCCCAGGTACAGCAGTGGGGGTGGCACAAGGCAGGGATTGACACCATGGTGACCAGGGCTGAGGGCCTGGAGAGGACAACACCTGATGTGGGACGGGATGAATCACCTACAGGTCCCTGCTGCCAGGAAGGGAATGCCATAAGCTAAGGCCACACTGCTCATACAGCTGAAGGGAAGGGAGCTGGATCCTACTGGGCATCTTCATTGTCCCAGAGGTGTTATTCTGGATCCATGACACCTGATGTCCATGTCAGTGGGCTTGGTCCTCCCAGTATGCTGTGGGAAAGGGCAGTTCCTGGTCATGCAGGAACATCCCCATGTCTGCCTGAGCAAGCCCTCGTTGAAAGCCATGGCACTGTCCAGGAACAGCAGGCACAGCTCATGTGAAGCCACCTCAGGACATACTAATCCAAGTGTCCCTGTTTTGGGACAAGTCACAGATAAGGGATTAATGTATTTGCACAAATTGCAGCTTTCTGATTGGTATTTGCCCCATTTTAGCACAAAATGCACAAAGAGTGTATTGATATCTTTGTTTCCTTCATGTCTCAGGAGATCTTCTATTCAAATACATTTTAAAGAACAATTCAGCTAATTAAGATGTTTAGTATAAATGCTAATATGGTGCAGAATATCCTGCAAACTTTTCAGGAGTCTGTGAAAGGCAGTGCAATCCTGAAGCCAAGACTAAGGCAGAGCCAGAGCTTTAAATCAGGGGGGAATGTTCATTTGGGTGAATATCACAGAGGCCATCAGGGTTCTGTATGTGTGTGTGTACATACACCAATCCTGGTTCCCTACAGGGAGTTTCTTAAGAAGGAAAATCCTTGGGTGAGTTAATGTGGTTTCTTTTGCAGAAGCAATTTTACAGAGGGTTGAAACCCAATGATTCCAGTGTCACTTTCTGGTTTCTCTCAGATAGTTTTCTTTTTCTTCTGGTGAAATAAGAAGCTTAGGTGGAAAATGCTGTACAATCTGTTAAATCTAAGCTGAACCAAGGCATTGAATACACCTGTGACTTTTCTGTTTCCATATCTAGAGCCTCTTTTGGTTTAAATCACCTTTAAATCTCATTCTCATGTTTGCTTTCGATTTTCCTCCTTTCCTCCATTTATTTTGTGCATTTTTCTTTTCTTGCATGCAAGGCCTTTTGTTTCTTTTACGGACTGCAGTGTAAGCAAACCCACCCGTCCAACTCCACCTCTGGCACCACCTTGTCTACGGATTTAGACTGTGGCAAGTTAATCCGAGAGGAGCGAGGGATTCGGACACAGCCCTCAATCCACACTGTGTAGTCAGGAGAGGAAAAAAAAAGGTGTGTCCCCTGGAAAACATTAAACCTGAACAGCTGGCACAGAATGGCAAAGGTTGTACCCACCAGCACAGCTCCAGAGTGCCTCTTGCTTCAGCAGGAGGCCGTGTCAATTGGCCAAGTCCCTGAAATCTGGGCAGTTTAAATGCATATCACAGAAAATAATTACACCCACAGCCAGCAGCAAGTGCAATAGGCTGTGGTAGCTTTTAAGAATTATCACATTCTCTTATGTGCAATTGTCACCTTGTCTTTTCATGGGGTAATTCGCCTCTCTCAGGTAAGACAAATTATTTACCTCCTTTTCATCTCCTCCCCAACCCAAATAAAACAGTAAAAGCCTCATTACTAAAAGCGTGGAGAAACATTTAGCTTGGTCTCTGCTGAAGCATTCAGCAAGTGGGCCAGGCAGCTCTTTACAAACCTCCAAAAACAACCTGCAGGGCTCCATTAACTTTCTGAACTCCTCTTACAAGCAGCCAGAGAGTTTTAGCCAGCATATCTTATTCCCAGTGTCAATATTTAATGAATTTTAATTCAGCCATTTAAAATTCATTAGTCAAAGCCTCCAAGTAACTATCACAGCACAAAATCATATCTATCAGTTAAATTTTATGCCATGTAACCATTAAGAACATGTTCAACAGGAGCACCCTCAGGCAACACTGAGATATACCATTAACAGGGTAACTCTGCTCTCCTGCTTGAGCAACTCATGATGTTCACCGTGAGGCTTTGTAACATAGAAAACTCCTCTGTGGAAAAATCTGGATATCAATTTATATCAAGCAGCAAAGCCTTGGCATTGCTTTGCATATTTAAACACTTGTGGAATTTTTTTTATGTAGCAAGTTGGCATTGGATGCTTTTTATACCCTAGAAGAATAACAGTTGGATTTTTAATAGTCCTGAGCCAGTTGGGGGACTGACAGGGCAGGAGACAATGGACTCCATCTGGTTTTGTCACCAAAAAAGCATATGACAACACTCTGAGATACAGAGTGTATAGAAATGCCAACTTGTAGGATGTCACGAACTGTGGCAAATCACCCTGTTTCCAAAACCTGATTCCCTTGGATCTATATCCCAGCTCATCTCCCACCCCTCACTCCTACTTTCTGTTTCCTTGCCCAGTGAAGTTGCTGCTCATCACACAAGTTAATGACCTGTTTTATTGAGGGACATTTCTGCACTTCTCTGCAATTAGAGCACTTGTTGGAGTGGATATCCTTCCCACTCGATTGCTGAGCTGCTGCAGCAAAGCCCTGCTCTCCTGGAATTCTCTCTCTCATACCTGGCTCCTGAGAACAGCCAGAGCATCCAGGAACCTGTGCTTTCCTTCCATTCCTGCTACAATTTTTGATCAGCATTGTTTGTGCTGCCTGCAGAATTCAGGGGTGTTTGTGGCTCCACCAATTCTCTGCTCATCTACAGATGTGTTTGTGCTCCACTCCAGATGCTGCAAGAATTTGTCTTGCTCAAAATGGCCTTTCAACTTGTTTGAATAGGGCCTTGAAAGCTTTGGTTCTTCATAAAATGCTCCTTCTTACCAGCAAAGACCTGAATTAGATCGTCTGTGTATCTGATTTAAGAGAGCACTTTTTATTTGTGGCTTCCCAGTAGAAGAGACTTAAAACTAATTAAATTCAGCTTCTCTCAAGTCTCAGAGGAGAAGGAAAATGTCTAATGTGTTTATCTCCATCGTTGCTCTATGCAAGAAATCCTCTGGGCTGCAGCTTCAGTTTTCTGATTGTTTCTCAGATTAATGCAGAGTCCAGAGAATTTCTGTCACTTTTTAGGTAAACATTTTCACATCTGTCAAGGAAACAGTCCCGTTGTTACAACAGCCATAATTCCCCTGTCTCCAGCTGTCCCCACAGACAACCTCACAGGCTGGGAGGAATTCCCTGTGAGAATTCCAAAGAGCTCCAGCCCCAGCTACCAAAGTTATCAAACAGCCTCCCTGGCTCCTTGGAGCTGAGTCAGGCAGAGCTGATGAGCCACCTCAGTCTAACAAATCCAGGTTTGTACAGGCAAGTTTTGCCAGGATTGCTGTGGCTCCAGGGAAAGGCATAACATCCCCCATGGAGTGTGTGGGCCCTGGGACAGCTCCTGCAGAGACACTACAGGCTTCAAGATCCCCCTGGATCAGAGCCCTGAAACTTCACATCCTCAGCTCTTCAGGGGAAAAAAAAAAAGAATGAGAAGGAAGACATCCCCTATCTCAGTGAGGTTCTTGCAAAATAGGATGTTTTTGTGAAGCTGTCATGTTTGCAAATTCCCCCTCTTCAACAAACATCAGCTGCAGACCCTCTGTTTTCAGGTTCTGTCCTTGTTTGAGCCATTCACTGGAGAGTTGGACTTGATCTTTGTGGGTGGCTTCCAACTCAGAAAATCCTGTGAAATGGAAGAAATTTCCTGTGAAACCCCTTCCAAGCACAGTGTGGCCATCTGTGCCTTCACTGGGAAGTCTCATTTGTGTTTAGAAGGTTTAGGAGACCAGCAAGAACCTTTAGCGATTTTTTTTCCTTGCAAACAGGAAACAGAGAACCAGTTTTACTAACTGAGGAAGAGTTAAATTAATCCATGGATTATTGTCATGCTGTTCTGACAATCAGTGCTCAATAGACTCTGCCAGGTTAAAGGAGTTAATTTGATGGTCTCCTCATGCAATGAGCCACCAGGGACAGAGTACTCACATGGATTCCTAATGTGCTGCAACAGCAGTTTGCTCACTAGGAAAAACATTAGGGATATTTTTCCTTTGATGCACTAGGCACAAAGAAATCCTTTTTTTTTCATCGGAAGACACATCAGTGTCCCATGTCTTGGTCCTTCACAGCAATGAGGGCACTGCAGAAGGAAAATCCTGCCTTGCACTTCCTCCTCTGCCCCTGAGCTGGGCAGAGGTTCTTCCACAAAAAAATCTGGCCCACATCCTTTGACTTTCACAGTTCTCAGTTCTTCAACACAGCACACTGGGCTTGGGGTGGTTTTTTTATTATTATTTTCTTGGGTTTGCAAGGTATTAATAAAATGCAATTGAAAGGTCTTGTCCCCACTGGTAGCCCAGCAGCAGAAACAGCAGACTGAGAAATCCTGCCTGTAGGTTCTTTTTTCCAGTCTTGTTTCTACTTTATTTTATGCTATTTTTTTTTAGAAATTTTGGAACTGTAATTATCCCAAAGCTTAACACAAACTTCTGTCTGGAAGGATTTGGGACCTTCAGGACTAAGCTTTAATAGCCCCCTGAAAGGACCAAAGGGCAAAGAGTCTCACATCCCAAGGAAAGCAAGACCTGTTCTGATTTTACAGGGTGACATTTCCTTTTACATGCCATGTCCTGCAGCATTTTGACACTGCCAGAATAAGAAAGTTAAGCTGACTAAAAGCAAAATGTCAAACTTATCACTGTTGTGAAAGGTATCACTCTGTGCCTACTCTCCTGTCATGCTGGATGAGACCTCAAAGGTGGCCTGAACAGCAGGTAAAAAAGGAGGTTTTTAAAGAAACACTTTCAGTTTGGCTGCCTCAATATGAGACTAAAAGAACAGCATATTACCCTTTAAAATTGAATTTTAATGTCAACATCCCCTTTCAAAGGCTACTTTAAAGGTGCCCTCAGGTTATTGAGGAACAATTGGGCAAAAGTCTAATTCTTAGGCAAGACCTAAACATCAAAGCCATTCCTAAGAATAACTTGAAGTCTTCCTGATAATTAATTTGTATTAAAATTCAAGCCAGTTGGAAATGGAACCATTGGGTACTTCAAAATCCTGGAGTGAGGTATTAAAACCCTGCCAGAGTTCATGCCAGCAATAGCAATGTGTTTTAGACATCTCTCTGCAGATGGAGGGGGACCTTCATGGGACTCTTTTGTTGGTGTGAAATTGAAAGGCATTATGATAATTGCACAGTCTGAATAATATGAACCCGTTTGGAAAATTAAAATCCAAGCCTATTAAGAAGGCAGTAAAATGTACTATTTCATCAGCAGAAATCAGCCCTGTCTGCACTTTGCAGAGACTGATGGCTGTCATTAGACACATAACATTAGTTAGGTTAGCAAGAACAACAGGGAAAGAAAATGAAAATAAACCTGATCAGTTCCACAGAGGGTTAACGTGATCCTGTCCTTATTTACCATGCAGTTCTGGATTCACTTTGTAATCTAGATTTTACAAGCTCAATTAAAACTAAGGCAGTAGAGAGCAATAATCCACCCCAAGTCAGCCACTTAGAGCATTTGGGTTTATTGCTTTGGAAATAAGTGGTGCTACTCTCTAAAAAAGCCTGGAGCAATGTAGAAGTTGTGTCTGCATTAGGATGATACCTTCCTCCTGCTGTTCCAGAGGGCTGAGGCTGCAGCACACACCTCTGACTAACTCCTGTATTATATTGTGTAAAGGGGGTGTTTAAATTATAATTACATCAGCCAGTGCCTGGCTATTACCAGACAGTAGTTTGGAAACAAAAGCAGTGCAGTGGCCTATCCCTATTACATTTAGTATGAATTAAGAAGAGTTTAATTGATGTATAACTCAGAATTTTAGATGAACAAAAATGAAGCACCTCAAAGAAAGAGCATATTGATCTATACATTTGAAATAATCTGAGATCTCAGCCTGTGTGACCCACATTATGGGGAGGAAGAAGCACAGTCTGTTTTATTATCCGACTCCATGAGTTGTGAAGTGCCCAATGGTTCCATTTCCAGCTGGTTTGGATTTTAAAATAACTATTATCAGAAAGACTCCAAGCCTGTGGGATTCACTTCTTTGTGATCCCTTTGCTTCCTTAAGCAAATTATTTTCCCTTGATCCACATTAATCTCAGGCTCAGTTTTGCATTTGAAAACATTCCTGTAGAATAGTTGGACACTAGGAAAGCTTGGGGTTCTCCTTTTCCAATAATATGTATTTTTTCACCTTTTTAAGTCTTGTATAGCTGAGGGCACTGTTGGATAATTGCTGGTTATGAACTGGGCACTGCCCACCTTGCGCTGGTACCACTCTGGAAGGGCATTTCTGTTTGATACAGAGCCAAATCTGTGCTGCCTCTGCCATTTGCCATTTGCCAAGAACTGTAGTTTTATCCCAGTGTTTTAAAGCTGGTCAGTTCTAGAAAGGGTTTGCTAGGAAGGATTTATTCAGCTTGATGAAGGTAAGGTGGTTAAAGTTTTGTTTCATGCTGCTGCCATCACTTCATTTTATATATAAATAAATCATTCATACATATTTGCATGGAACAATTTTTTTTATTTGCAAGATACTTCCAGTTAAAGCCTCTTTTTGTGTTTTATTTGTGTTCCATGTAATTATTCCAGCTGTAGATTTCAAAAGATGTTTCCACTTACCCAAAATGTCTTTGTGAATGTTGTGATGGTGGGAAGATTTCTTCTTTCACTCTAAACTATTCAGCTCCCTTTTTCCTGTGGTAATTATCTCTTTTCTTCAACACACAGCATTTGAAAAGATTCTTTCCAAAGAAAGAAGAAGATTGAGGGCTGTGCTATATTTTAGAAATAATTTTCTGAGGGGAAAGTAACTCAATCACAAAAAAAAAGTCTGTTCTTTGTTTTTTCTTGTATACTGTTTTGTGACTAAGATGTGTGGCATTTAAAGCAAGATCTCTGTTCTTGTAAGGTCAGGAGAAAATGAAAAATGGTAAGTTTTATGATATGAAGGCACCAAAACATAGCAAATGTGTAGAATTTCAGGAACATTCATAATCAGCTAAAGTCAGTGGAAGCCAAGTTGGGAAGGAAAAAAATATTTATAGAGTCACCGGTTCTACCTTGGGGGCTTGTTCAAAGCTGTCTCAGCAGAGAAGCTCCCTGAGCCCTTCTCAGGTCTCTGCTTCCCTCAGCCAAGGGTTTGGTTGGACTCTCCCCATGCTGGGAAGGGGTTTAATGCCATTTCCATCTCCCCCCAGTGTCTTTCTTTCAATGCCATCATGGAGGAGCTTGGAATTTCCCTCAAGCACCAGAAGAAGCTGAAGAAGAGGTCGAGAACGAAGGGGAAATCCTCATTCACGAGCATCCTCACGTGTCACCAGAGGAGGACCCTGAGGAAGGAAACCATCGCCTGAGCACCGGGAAATACCAGGCACAGAACAGAAACAGAGCAAAACAAAACCAAGACATTGCTGCCTCCAAGGGTGGGACTGCTGCAGTGGGGACTTGGACGTTGTTC
This sequence comes from Pithys albifrons albifrons, assembly GCF_047495875.1. Taxonomy (NCBI): domain Eukaryota; kingdom Metazoa; phylum Chordata; class Aves; order Passeriformes; family Thamnophilidae; genus Pithys; species Pithys albifrons. The sequence goes on along the minus strand of NC_092458.1, from coordinate 116,109,688 downwards.
TTCAGGAATTCTCTGTGGTTTCTTGTTTTTATTTTTAACCTAGAGGTACAGCAGTCGGAATGCTCACCTGGACTGAGGTCCTACTAATCCTCTGGGAAGTGGCTCACTCTTTCTTTTGGGATGGATTTGTATGCTCACCTGGTTTGCATCTCTCCCCCCTCCCTGTGCATTGCTGTGTGTGCTTTCTAAATAAATCAATAAACTACAGACAGGGTTCTTTTTTCCAATAAGCTGGGAGTGGAACTTGTGGTTTTTCCCCCCTTTGGAAGAAAAGATTGCAGTTCTGTTGAGCACAAAGAACTCAGTTCTTCTGAGTTGTTTTAGAAGCCAGGACCCAGACAGCCTAAGTAAAAATTCGTACCATTGACTCCTAAACCATGACTACAAAAATGTATTAAATACAACAATGAGGCTTTTTTATTTTGTCTATATTATAAGGATATGATGATATTGTAGCATCTTCAGGCTCATTTCTGTGAGAAACATGTTTTTCTTTATTTTTCCCCTTCTTCACTTCTTTTAAAATACAATTAGTAGGTAACACCATGGCTCCAGGTGCTGTGTGCAACCAAAATCACACAGTGCTCACCAGTGGGCAGGGGAAAAAACACTGACATGATCACACTGCTCCTGATAACAACAAAGCAGCTCCTGACTTGGAAATGCAAATCTCTTAGAAATTAGGGCTGAGAATATTCAATTTATAACAAACTTTGGCCACAAAGATAACAACATTTGACAGGAATGCAGCTTGGGAATTGAAACCTTTTCTTGCAGCTACTGGGGGCACCAATAGAATGCTTTAGCAGCAAAGACAATTATATTTTTTATTTTGTGAGGAAAACTCTGTCTGAAGAAGTGATGCATCAGAGCAGCACATCTCCCCCTTCCCTACCCACAAAACTCTGCCCCTTGATATTGCAGTGAGGTGAAGCACATTTATATTTCTTTCTGTGTTGTCTCTGTGATTAAGCCTGGTGTTCCTGGGGCTTTATTGTGCCAGCTGGTTTGCTCTGGAGGTGGCTGTGGAAGGAAAAGGGACAGAATTCAGGCATGTCCACACTCCAAGGGGCAAGGGTGGGTGTAGGACACGTGTGCCCCTCATGCCCAGCAGCTGGAGCTGTACCCCTGCCTTCCTACAAGGTTAGTTATACAGACCTGCTCTTCCAGGGCTATCCCACCACATCAAATCCTAAGGCAAGGCTGGAAAAAAGGAGCCAGGGGAGTGGAGCCACTGATTTCTCTCCTGCACAGCACAGGCAGCTCTGTCAATAGTGTTTCCTTCAGCTCGTGGCAAGGTTCATTACCCAGTTGCTTCAACCAAGTGTTAAGTTTTATTGTCCTTCTGACATTCCCCCAGGGAACTTCGTGCTTACCATTGATTACCTTTCCCTTGTATCCACGGACGTTTCCTCTGCAAAAGGAGAAAGAAAAGGGAAAGCCTTTGAGAGGAATATCCCCCCTCCACCTTCCCCTCACCCCATCACTCCCCCAGCCCCCTGCCAGCCTGCAAGGGGTGGTCTTGCTTACAAAGCTCTGCTCCAGAAGTGGCAATTTCAATCTTATTATATACTAAAACCCATCTCCTTCCACTCAGCCCTTCCACAGGGATCCAGGTTTTTGCTGCTATCCATGTTTTCCCCAAGGCTCTCTGTCATTCCTCCATATCCTTCTCAAAATGTGATGCCCCAAACTAGATCTGCTTTTCCACCCCTCAGAGCTGGGTAGGAGAACGTCCTGTGTCTCAAAGGCCATGCAGGCCATGATAGGGGCAGTGAGAATTCCAGCCCAGGCTTAGGGACATCACCACGTGGAATTGTACATTTTTGGCTTGGGTTGTTGGGGTTTTTACCACACTGAGCTGTTTCTCTGGTTGCCTGAACCAGCTCAGTGGTGCCTGTAAATGCAGCAAACACACACCCTAAAAACCATCCATGAGGGAGACTCAGAGGGTGGAAGGACCTCTGTAGACCCTCCCAGCTGTGGCAGTGAAGCTCTGAGAGAAAGGGACAGTTAATGGCACTCCTGGCTGCTGTCCAGTCTGTGTCCTCTGGCCTGGTGCCCTATTGGGATGTGAAAATGTCATGAGTGCCGGATCAAAGGCTTATCAGAGACCTCTTCCCTCACCCCCAGGGCCTGCTGAGCTCTTAAAGAAGGAAATTCATCAAATTAACAAGACCAGGCTTTGGCAGATTCATATTAATTCTTGCTCATTTCCTACCACTTACTTAAACCCCAGTGATTTCATGCAAGTGTTTGTCAGGCAACACAAAATTCCCTGGATTCCTTTTTAACTTCTTTACAGGAATTAATATTGCTGTTTTCCAGCATTTCTGCTGGGCTTTGTCTGTACTTCAGGAGTTCCTCAGAAAGTTTGGAGCACTGAGTCTCTGGAAAAGAAAGAGAAGGGTCTCTTTAAAGTGGCTTCAGTAGGAGGCTCAAACATTGATGGCTGATTCTGGGAATTTCAATCTGCTGTATACATTGGGTTGGTAAGCAATGATTAAGAAAATCAGCCCCTGGCTGTGAGATCTCATAGAGAATCTTCTAATAGGTAGTTTCATTTATTTATGTCCTCATCAGGTTACAAACAGGCCATCCAGCCCACCAGCATCACTCTAATGCCACGACTGAAAAGCAGATTATTATTTTTCAGTCTGTGTTAACTCTATTGCTCTGCCATCCACAGCCTCCAGCCAAGATATTTTTAAATGACTAGGTTAAAAGTGATAAAAGATTTATGAGCAAGATTTTTTTTTTAACTTCCCATCAGTATTAGTGGTCTTTACTGCTTATAAAAAGCTACAGGGGATAAAAAATGAAGTTCTCTGCTGTCTGGGAAGAAAGTGTTTCTCTCTCTCTCTCTCTCTAGATATAGATATAGATATATAAAGAGCAGTACAGCACCACTTTGTTGGCCTGTAATTCTCATGCTAATTGGCCTCCTTTTAGGAAAGTACAGAAAGGATTAAGATGAGGCTGTGATGGAGTTCAGAGGACTTTTGTTCCCAGTGATGCTCCTGCCTCAGTGACCCTTTTCCTGGGATGTCCCTGTGCCCCCCCTGGCCTTGGCTGTGGGCACAGCTCAGAGCACCTACAGACCCATGGGGAGCTTAAACCCACCGTGTCTCCCACCCTGACTGAGCAGGATATTTTATATTTCAGCCAGTAATATTGCAGCTGAGGAAAACACTCAGGGATGCATTTAAATCCCACTGGTATTTAAGGATTCAACCCTGGGCTGTCCTGATTCAGAGCTGTGACGTTTTCTACCCCTCTCCAAAGGTGTTTAAGTTGCCAGCTTGGCTCAAAGGCTGCTCAGGCAGGTCCCACCCCACACCTCCATGCACAAATACTCCTCTGTGCCTGCTGCGTTCCCAGCCAGGCCACTCTTCCTATTCTCTGATTGAAAATGTTCTTCAAGCACCAAATCCTTTCCCAAAGAACCTCCCCTCCTGCAAACCAAGCTGTGGCACTGGAAATGTTCTCCTTGGCTTCAGATGCTCTTTGCAAATTCACTCCATGACTGAGAAAACTTTGTCCTGAGGAAGGAGGGACAAGCACAGGGCAGTTGTACATATTGGTGTAGCAGCAGATGTGATTGCAGTGACCTTCTTGCTATATCCCAGCAAATCCTGGTTTCCTGCCTTTTTTTCCAGTGTGGGAGCATGAGAGAGAAGCCTGGTTAGGAAATCCAATATCCTCATTAGATCTCTGTCTTGGCAGCAGCAGCTCTGAATCCTTGTTGGTTACAGAAGATAAATACAATATTGATGGGTGCTGCTGGCTGTGTTATCTTCCAGAAATGCCCCTGTTTTCCTGTCAGGTGGTCTTCCCCCTACACTCTGTGGGTTTAGGAAGCTTTGAACATCCTTATTTAACACCCCTTAACTTCCTTGGGAAAGTGGGGAGCCAGGCTCACTGGAAAAGAGGGAATGTTGGCAATACCTGAGTGACTTTGAGGGGCATGCTTAGGGGTCAGCCCCAGAGTGTGGCTCTGAAGATGCTCCAGAACAAATGAGGATCAGCTCACCCCCTTTGGAGGCCTCTCATGGGTCTGCTCTGAACCTCTAATCCCACAGGGCATTTATTGACTGCTGAGCTTGTCTCTTAATTACTCACTGCCAAGCTTGCAGGAGTCAGGATTTCTCACCCATCAGAACAGACACAATTTAGAGATCCATCACTTGGAGCTGCTGAACAGCCACGGTTTCATTTATTGATTGATAAAGATGCATCTGCTTTGCCTGCTGATGGATTCTGACTTGAGCCACACTCAAGGCACCTCCCCACATCCAACCCCTGTTCTCATTAGCACAAATGTTACACAGCTACTAAGATGTGAAGGTCTCCCTTGTAGCTCTATTTTGGCTGTCTAGCTAAAGTCTCTGCCAAGTATGAGCTTTATTGTTTAAGGAACTTAGAAACCCATAGCTGGAGCCTTGCAGAATATTCAAAAGCTGTTGCTTAAATCAAGGTGGTTGTGGTCTGTTTTATTTTTAACCCCAAAATCACAAGTCTGAGTGTGATTTAATTATAGTCATTTATCTACCATGTCTCTGGAAAGGGAGAAATGGGAGAATCACATTTAATACTCCTGGTAAATGTACCCCCAGTACATTCTCTGTGAAGGTTGTGGGGTTTGGGTTTTTTCCTGTTCTGCATTCCCTGTTTTCATTTTTAATCCTTTTTATTCTGTAGAAATAGGGAACCTGCTATTAACTCAGGTTTGTAAGCATTCAGTTCAGGTCCAGAGGAGGACACCAAGGTGATCAGAGGGATGGAGCAGCTCTGCTGAGAGAATGGAGTTGTTCAGCCTGGAGGAGAGAAATTTCAGAGTGACCTCATTGTGGCCTTCCAGGACCTGAAGGGGCTACAAGAAAGAAGAAGAGAGACTATTTCCAAGGGATGGAGTGATAGGACAAGGGGGAAATGGCTTCAATAAAGGCTTAGATTGGATACTATGAAAAAATTCCTTCCTGTGAGGGTGGGCAGGCCCTGGCACAGGTTGGGCAGAGAAGCTGTGGCTGCCCCATCCCTGGGATTGTTCCAGGTCAAGGTTGGGTGTGGCTTGGGGGAACCTGGGCTGGTGGAAGGTGTCCCTGCCCATGGCAGGGAGCTGGAATTAATGATCTTTAAAGTCCCTTCCAACCCAAACCATCCTATGAACCTCGGGAAATGATAAAGCCAAAGAGAGGGACTGTTGCTATTTGTTGTAGCCCACAGCAAATCCCCTTTTCTTCAAAGAAAACAGCAGCTCTTGAGGAGGCAAAACCTTAAATGTCCAGAGAAAGAGAAAAATGGGCTGCCTAACAAGCAAAGAGCAAGAAATACTGCTGCCAGAGCCATCTCAAACTTCAGTCCCCCTTCTGCAGGTCAGCACCTCTGTGGGTTCCTAATTGCCAGCGCAGTGTTTTTTCACGGGCTGGCAGCTCGAAATGAAAACGGAGGCTTTACATCCGAAGGAACGATGTCTTTAGCAGTTAATCTCTCTAATCACCAGGTTTCCTAACTGCTAATCTAGCATTTTGTTATGCAGCAGGGATTTAGCCCCGCTCCGCTCCAGCAGATTGCATGGCAGATTAATGCCAGCTCAGGGGGCAGGGCTGGGCTTGGGCGCCCCCCGGGCCAGGGCACAGGGGGGAGGAGAACATCTGCATCCTGCAGGTCCTTCCAGAGGGTTTCACACTCAGAGGTGCTGAGTGGGCTGCCCTTTGTTTCTAACAAACTCGTGAACCTGCATCTCCACGAGAACAATAACATGAAGAGGGGAGACAGAAAGGACAGGGACCAAGTTTCACACACTTTCCAGAGAGGCTCCTCTTGCCAAAAGGATATCACCACACTAAGCCCCCAGAGATGGCAGCTTTCTGTACACACACACACAAACACACGTTTGTTTTCTGCTTCCCTTTCCAAATGAGTAGAAAACTACCCCTCTTTAAAAAACCCACCCCATATAATGATTGATTAAATAATCTTTCTCTGCTGATTCAATCACTGTGAGCATCTCCAGGGGATGCTCTGAGGCTTTTCCAGCATGCTGTCACTGTCCCTACCTTTCCCAAATTATTGCCTACCTTTCCTCATACAAAAAAGTCACCCCAGACTGAGCCCCACAAGGTGATCTTTGCTCTCCACTAGACCTCAAAGTTACCTCCTCATTTCAGTGCATACCTGGAGCTCAGCACCTGCAATCCATCTGCAGGGCCCTCAGTGGCATAAAGCCAAATATAAAGCTTTATCTGAGTATTTAATTACAGGCAGCAAACTTGGCCAACTATTGATGCCTAAATTCTCTCTTTCAGTTTCTGTTCTCCTCATGTCAAGTGCCCACATCTCCCTGCCCCTGCCCAGAGCTTGGCTGTACTCCCCACTGGCATTTCAAGGGTCAAGACTTGCACAGGTATGAAAGAAAAATTCCCTGGAAGAAGAGCCCTGACAGCAGCACTTGGTGACAGCTGGCATTATCAAAATAAAATGGCTTTAAATAAATTCCTAACGAGCGTGACCTATTTGCCACTTAATTATCTACGGGCTAAATTCAGTAAATATGCCCTTTTGTTCTGTGTTCCTTCTATTGATTTTAATGAGAGCTACTGCTAAGTAAGAGACGTCCAGCAGGAGGACTGTATTAATTATTTAGCTTCCTTTCAGCTTTGTCTCTGTGGGGAGTTACCAGTGTATCACCAACACAACTCTTTCACATGAAGATTTTTTAAAGAAAGCTGTAAAAACGTGTCCACAGTGGTTTATCTCTGCAGGAAATGCCACAGTGAAAGTGAATATTCCCAACAGCAATTTGGAGTTATTGCCCCAAGGAAATTGAGGGTAGTGAGGCTGGAGGGGTTTTTGGTCCTGGCTGTTCTTTGGACACGGAACCAGTGTTGGCAGGGACACTGCATGAGGATGCCAAAGCCACTGGTGGACAACCAGCACCAAAACTGCTCATCTAAGACATCTAAACCACGTGCATTGTGCAGAGGCACCAGCTGGACAGGCACAGCACCTGCTGTTGACTCTGTTTTGCAGGAGAGACACAACCCCAGTGCCAGTGTCTGCCAAGGCTTGAGCAACTTGAATCACTTGAAACTCACCCATAGGATTTAAATGTAGAATTCAGGCAGGTGAACAACAAGGTGTGATAAGTGACACATAAATTGTTCTTGTGTCATCTCATTGGATCGTGTTCAGCTGCTCTGGGAAAGGGCTCGAAGATGAAGGAGCTGGTAACAGATCCCAAAATTTGCATAATGCAGGCACTGGAAGAAAGATTCTCCAAAGCAGTGACATGGAACTGCAAAGGGGCAGTTTAGGCAGAAAGGAGCTCCTGGCTGGAGCTGGGATGAGCACAGTTATGCTAAAAAGACCAAACATGACTTTTCAGCCTAATCCACGTTTCTGAAATTATTTCTATCAGAGCTTTGCCCAGCCTAATTCATCCAAGGCAAGCGTAGGAAGTGACTTGCCATGAAAAATGCTGTCTACATTTAGCTGAGGTTACCAATTTCCCCAAAGTTTCCAGGAGAATCTGCATGTCATTTGCAGTTGATTAACTATTATTTGGCAAGCTATTTGTGCAGTGAATTGCTGACATTTTGAAAAGAGCTGTTTGATGATTTAACACAGCCTGGAAACGTGACCTTTGATTTATACAAAATGCATATAAAGTGGGTAAAAGGATGCCTTGGAGATGTGCATCCTTTCCCTTCTTGCTTTCTTCACCTCCCAACTTCTCTGCAGGAAGTTTTGGGTGGATTTCTCTGGTCCAGATTTGAGCATCATCCATCCTGCAGTGATATTTCAAGATGTTAATAAACAATAACACTGATCCAGAGCCAAAGCAGCAGCAAGATGTGTCATTCTTAATATTAATAGATGATCAGTGTTGATTCAACTTAGGCAGTGATGGGTTTTTTTAATAAATGATTGTACTTCTGCTTTGTTTAAGAAATCCATGCAGCAACTCTCCATGAGAGTTAATGTCAAATAATACTTTTCATTTGAAATTAGAAAAAGAACACGGAAAAAAAAAACAACAAAAAAAGGTGAAGGTTTCTGAGGTTATTTTTAACCCCTGAGATAGAACAACAGATGAGGACAGTCTATACCTGCCAGCCTGACTCCCAACCACACCATCTGAAGAGAGATTGTAACATGGAAGGTGGAGAGGAGAGATGCAAGAGCTCCAGTTTAGGGACTGGATGGAGAGGACCTTTCCAACCCCAACCATTCTGTGATCCTGTGAAATCTCTGCTCCTGATGAAACACCTCCATGAGTTTCCTCCTCACACCTCCTTGAATTCCACTGCTCCTTCTTTGTTGGGATCCTTAAAAGAATAGAGAAGATTAATGCATCAAAAGCAGCTTGGGAGTTAAAGGTTTTATGGGGATTTTCCCTTCAAATCTGACTTTTCAGGGTTACTGGAAAGAGGACAATAATGGGATACACACACACACACACACACAGATATATATACACTTTTCTGCTCTTTCTAGATATATTGCTACACAGGGAGGCCAGAAAATTGAACTAGAAGGAGTCATGAGAGGTCATTAAGTTCCTCTGCACCAAAGCAGAGCTGCAAATATCCATATATTCCTGACAAATATTGGTATTTAATTCCTCCCATCAAAGAGAATCCTACAAGTCTCAGGGGGGGTGTCCCCTTTTGGGCAAGAAATAGGAATATTAGTGGTTCTTTAAGGGTTTTCCTTAGGATACCAAAACAAGAAAGAAATGGTGAGTTTTTTGGATGCTGTAGCTTAGATCCATAGCAGATGGAGGAGAAGAAATAGGGTCAGAAATGTAATCCCATAAACCAAGGAAAGTCTGTGGGAACAGAGGAAGAAAGCACCAACCTCTCTGCAATATACAGAAACAACTCACTCCATTTTCCTCAGAAAGTCATTTCATCCTTAATTTTGATTGCAAAAGATATCCCAGCAAGGCCAAACAGTCTCTGAACTATTGCAAGCCAAAATTTTGGTTTTACAAGCCAAAAATTCTTCACCTTTACCCAAATCTTGCCCATCCCATCTCTAAGTCCACGTTCCAAACTGATCTTTGAGATCTTTGCTGTAGATAAATAGGTCTGCACTGTTATGTGCAAAAACAAAAGGGGAGGTTTCAAAGGAGTTTTCTCAACTATGTAAACAGGTGAAACAAAATCAGATTTTGCACCTCAAAAAGAGACCCAAGAAGGCCCTAAAACAGTCAGTGGGGCACTGTGGGTTTCTACAGCTTCATAAAGGTCTGAAAGGTAATAATTATGGGCAGGTGTGTGATTTCCCAGCAACACTCAGTGCCTGAAAAACTGGTCTCCAAATTCCATGGACGAGAGAGCCCCCTGAGATTTTCTGTCTCGGTTTGGCTAAATCAGAAGGACTGTGATTAATAACAGCCTCTTAGAAATGCACACTTTGAACCTGCAGGCTGCTCCACGTCAGACAGAAGCAGGAATTTACAGCTTTTCATTAGGAAAGGTATGCATTAAAACCCCAAGTTTCTCACAGAGAATTAAAATGTGGTTGTCACTGGTATCAGCTTTTCAAGCACTCAACATTTATCACCCCCTTTCAACTGGACTGCTCAGTCTTCAGCTGGAGTCAGGTCACATTATGCTAAACATTGCTCAGAAGTGGCATATAGAGCCAAAGGAAGCAGGTGACACTTCCCAGCCACTTAAAATAGAAAGTGCAAGTGAAAGCAGAGAGAAATCTCCTCCCATTAATTGTAATTTACAGCCAGTGACCCGTTCCAAAGGTGCCAAGAGTTGGATCAAGGTCACCTCAGACATCCCTGGCAGGGCCAAGAACCAAAGTTAAGAAGAGCAAAGTCTCATAGGAATTTCCAAACTCGTTTTTCTTCTCCTTATTTAAATCCTTAATAAGGGCAAAGGCATAACTGACATACCCAAAATGATAGATATGTGTTAAAGACGTTGTGGTATAAGCTTGATATCACAAAGACAGGCCACTTTTCTCTAATTAAAGAAGGGAATTTCAAAAATTAAAGACATTTAGACACCTTCCAAATTAGTTTTTCCTTCATTTTTAAGGCGATTTCAGCAAGGCAGCTGCACTGACTTGGTGTAAAGGGGCACAAAACCTTTTGTTTCATACACAGGAAAAGGCAAAGCACTGTAAAATCTCACATGGCAAACGTGATGTAAAATGTCCTTGTCCAGCCTCAAAGCCCTGTGAATGAAAAAATGGATTTTTGCCATCCAGTGGAAAAATTCAATGTTCCTGGTTCTGGCTTGAGCATAAACTGCCTGCTGAGGGGTACAGAGAGCCCAGAGGCCCTGCAGAGAGGCTGCTTTGCTAAGTGTGCCTTTTCCCAGAAAAGTTCCCCTTGGGTGCTGCTCATCCCTGAATTCTGAGGGAATCAGTGGCTTTTGTGCTGCTCCCTGTGAGGGACACCCCCCAGTTTTGCTCCATATGCCCAGAAAAGCTCTAACCATCACCAGGGAGATCCCAGCTGACAATCTTAAAACTTGCAGAGATGGTAGGACTACAGAAAGTTGATTACTCTCCTTGAACTGGGTTTCCTCCCTGTTTTCAGCATCCTTCCCCTTCCCTGCCCTCTCTGTGGCTTTAATATCTGTGATCAATAACATGGTTTGGAGCAGCACTTCATCTTGAAAAATGTGGAGAGCTCTTTTGGCCAGAAAATTGCACATATGGTACATGACACAACCTAAAGATTCATCAGCCACTGCTCTGCCTGTAGGTAGTGAAAGAAAAATCCTCCTAAAAGGAACAAATCTGGCAGGGAACTCGGGATCTGGCCTTGGGAAAAGCCATTCTGAAAGCCTGGGGAAGGATGGGTTGGAATATGCTCACTAATTTTTGGTATCTGACCACAAATCTTAAGGAACTGAGTATTAGAGGGAGAAAATTGCATCAAAAAACACTGTAAAAGTCACACACAGAGATGCCAAATTTGCTGTCATGACAATATATATAATTTGGGGGTAATTACTGTCCACTGTCCTACTATTGTGCCATGAAGAAACTAACCCAGAGGTGATGCTGAGGAAAAAGCTTCCAGCAACCCCTGCAGCTCCTGGGGGTTGGACCACTCTGATGAGAAAACACTGCCTGACTCTGGAGAGAAGGTCCTGGAATGCAGACAGGGGATGTGAGCATGGACACTGGCCATGGACATGCCAGTGCAGGAACACTGACACTTCATTGCATCACAGAACCAGGGAATGCTTTGGGGTTGTTTCTCTCAAAAGAGCTTATTCACTCAATAACAAAACTGATGGTGCAGGAAGTCCAACTCTTCCTGGCCTGAGATAGTTTCCTTCATCAGAAACAAGCAGCAGAAAACACAGTTTATCCCTCAGTGGGAATCCCTGAGCATCGTGTGCCAGTGTAGGTACCTGCCTTGCCCTTCTACCTCTTACAGAGTGTTAAGTCCATGATCCTCCTCAGCAGCTTCTTCAAGTGTGATGTGAGAGGCTCTAAGCTCTTCACAACCAATAAAAATAAATGTGTCTACAGCTAATAGAGGCTCTGTGCTGTTACAAGATTCTCACAAATCACAGTTTTCCTCTCCAGGTTCAAAATGTGCAGGTTGCCAAGTAACCAATACAAACAAACCACCACCAAAAAACTCCAAAAAGAAAAAAAACCCAAAGCAAAGCAGAAGGAGATTGTGAGAAGCACAACTTCGCTTGTCTTTTAAAATCATAATTAAAAAAATCTTTAAAAAGTCATCAGAAACAGAGATTTTCAGGCAGCTTTTCTTATTTACAGATGTAGCAGTAGTTAAAAGAACTCGACTATTCCCAGCTAAAAGGCTTTACACTCCAGCATATTACTGACATTTATCTGGCTATAAACAAACACCCACTGAAGAGCAGCACGTTATCGTTAATTAAACAACAACAGTTGGGGGGGATGGAGGAGGAGGAGGAAATAATAGTCATTTAGTGTAACTGGGAAAACGTGCAGAGACTTCCAATGCAGCTACAAATCCAGGGAGTCCAAGCCACAAACCTCCAAAGGTGATGTTTGAAGCACAAACAACATCAGAATCCCAGGGCAAGAGCTATTTGATCAGCCTTCCTCTGTCAGTGGGACCAGACAGGGGTTTGTTGTATCCAATTTTAGGAGAAGGTAAAATTACAAAATCACAGAATGGGTTGGGTTGAAAAGGAATTTAAAGATAATTAATTGCACTCCTTGCCATGGGCAGGGACACCTTCCACTGTCCCAGGTTGCTCCAGCCTGGCCTTGGACACTCCCAGGGATGGGGCAGCCACAGCTTCTCTGGGCACCCTGTGCCAGGGCCTGCCCACCCTTCCAGCCAGAAATTCCTTCCCAGTATCCCATCTTTCCCTGCCCTCTGGCAGTGGGAAGCCATTCCCCTTGTCCTGTCACTTCAGGCCCTTGGAAATAATTTCCATCCTTCTTGTGGGCTCCTTTTGGGCACCACAAAGTTCCCAGCAAATATACACCCCCAAAGGCTCCAGGACTTACTGCAAGTGTGCATTTCGCCTTTGTAGTGCCATATTTTCAACTCCACAGATATTTTCTTTAACAAAGATTAAATGGAGTGATATTTATAAGACAAAATATATGCATTTATATGTAACTACTTCAATTATTCTTTTTCTGTCAATAGACCAGAGTCATTACACACTCAATTACCTAAAAGAGTCTATCAAAGCTCAAGTGCTGCCAGCTAAGAAAGACAACTTTAGACTCCTCTTCCCAAAGGCACAAAAGCTGGTTTGTCCTACATAGTTTCCTTTTTTCTTAAGAAAAAGAAAATATTTTTTAAGCTTTGTTCCCGCAGGTGGAGCTGTGCCACTGCCTGTACAGGAAAAAGCAATATTCAATAACTAGGGCTCTTAATTCATGGTATTTTTTGGTCTATGGTACATAATAATGTACATAATAAAGTAGAGAGCAAGTGCAAAGTGGTGGGTGCTGTGCTCAGAATGCAAATGAACCGGCAGGATTTTGAAAAAGAGTTAATTAGAGACCTCTAGTGCCCAACAAGATCGGGGGCTCTAAAGCACCTGGAAGACCCAGCACAATTGGATGTATTGTGCAATTATTAAAATAATTCCATAGAATGAAAAGCTTAATTCTAATATGGTTTTCTGATAGTAAAAATACACTAATAATAACTGTGCTTGTAAATGGCCTTTTCAAAAAGGAACTCGGAGTGTTTTCTTTCTCTGCTCAGTAGATTTACTTCAGGATTTTCATTGACAAAGGAGACATTTGCGAGATCTCATAGAACAGCAAATGAATCAAATAAGGCATTTGACATTAGGTAAAGTTGGCAATAAATAAAATTTGATAATGAATAGATTTGATATAAAATGCTCTAAAAGAAACAGGGTAAGGAGTACTGGAGGTTGCTGAGAGTCCCTTCCCTGCCATGGCTTGAAAACCACCTTCTCCCATTTCCATTTCTATCTGAGCACCTGTAACCATCAACAAGGGAAGTTCAGATTAAAAAACCTGACAGGAGCAGGATGCCAAGGAATTCCTAAGCAATAACTGTTTTCCCTCCATTATTCTCCTTGTTCTTCTACAGTTATTTCCTCCTCATTTACTCCAAAGGCACACATTAAGTTCTTTTTTGGAAAACCCAGCTAATTTGAATTTTATTTGCTCTATGAAAGCATTTTCAAGTTATGTGTCCAAAACAAAGGAGATCAGAGAGCAGTTTCCAAAAAGATGGTGGAAAATCATCACAAGGAAAAATGTATCTTTTTTCCAAAGCTCAGGAATGTCTTCCCACCATCCAGAAGAATATTTGTAGGTACCAACAACAGAACTGCATGTTTACATCACTTGTATATATATAAAAAATATATATAAATATATATGTGTGTGTGTATATATGTACTCTATATATGTGTAATATGTACTTACATGTATATATACTTATATATTATTTTTCAATGTCCCTTAATAAACGAAACAGCCTCAGAAATGACCACAAGATACAGAGCAGGCAGAACCTTTAGCAGTATATAAATGAAGATAATGAATTTAAATAAAGATCACAAATTTTACTTTTTCTCTTTCCAAAAAGAACCTCCTGTAGTTTAGGGTACAAGTTTGAGGTTTTGGAGGAGAGATTCTGCACAGGTATAGGGGAAAGGTAAAACGTGAGTTCAAAAAAGCTGCATTGTTGTTCTTAACACTTAAAAAACACTGTAAGGCTTCAGGTGACAATTTTGAAACAGTTCACTTGGCACAGGGGGAATAACTGCAAATTAAGGCTTTAATTAGCACAGCATTTAGAAACATTATTAAGTTATCTTTTGTGGTGGCAACCCTGGAAAGCATAACCTTAATATAGCTGAGACATCCCAAATCCTATAAATAAAAATGGAAAGGCCATGATTTATCACGCTGAAAACCAGGGGAACATTTCCCTTAATGCATTACAACATGAGCTTTAAATAACGTTCATGACAGTTTGGAAAATGTAATGCCAAGGGGTTATTTGCATTAGCAGATGCCTGGATAGGATCACCCTCCACACTTCCTCCCGTTTCAGGCTTTCATTGTTTTCAGCTGAAATGTCTCATGCCTCCAAAAAACATCTGAGCACCAAGTCTGGACTTTTTCAGACACCTGATGGTGACAACCACATCACCCTCATCTCGCTCCGGTTGCTCATTACATTTCCCTTCCTTCTTTGGAATCCAAACCTCCAAAGGGAGTGGGATGTATTTACTCCTTGGGACCCTCAGGAATAGGCTGGAATGATCTGAGTGACTGAGACCATTTGTTTGGACCAGGCACATTTGTCAAGCTTTAATGCATTTCCTGACAGTGCATAACAGAGGGCAGGACAGCCCTGCTGAGACACAAACTGGGGGCACAACAAGAGGGGGGTTCTGACACCAGCTGGGATACAGGGATAAAACCAGGAAAAGTCAAAAACTCTAGGTGAGACGAGCTCAAAATACAAGACAATAGCTGGGTTTATGTTGAGAGCACAGAACTGCAGGGGGAATAACATTGTTGACTGAAGGACAGCAAATCAGGAGGGTTCAGGGAAGCTTTGCACTAATCCTGTGTTGTAATGACAGCTTAAAAATTTGGTACTTTGATGAGTTTTGAGATTGACTTAAACCTCTTTAATTTGGCTTCCCGGTATTTAATCTTTTAACTTTGCATTCTTAATCAAAACTCAAAGCAGATCTTTAATCTTGTATGTACAAAATGGAAGATTAGAGCCCCTGACCCACCTCTGGCAGACAGCTGTTGGCTTCCCCTTCTCCTTCTTCTCACAGGAGGAGCATTTCTGAGCCGAAGGAAGGTCTGAGGAGGAAAAGGAAAGCACATCAGCATCCTCTGGGAGAGGGTTGGAGCATTTCTCTGTCTTCAGGAAAGAGTTAAAATCCATTAGAGCCTCTGTGTGTGATTCTTTTAAAACATTGTTAATGCAGCAAGAAAATAATTCTGTTTGGGTCTGATCCCTCATGGAGGAGGGAGAGCTACAGAAACAGGGAGTTGTTTAGGTTGGAACAGAACTCTGAGATCAAGTCCAACCATAAACCTGGCTTGCTAAAGCCACAGCTAATCCATGGCCTCAAGTGACACAGCCACACATCACCCAAATCCCTCCAGGGGTGGTGATTCCACCTGGGCATCCTCTGCCAGTGCTGAACAAGCCTATGCATAAAAAAATTTTCTTGATATCCCATTTAAGCCTCCCTGGTGCAACTTGAGGCCATTTCCTTTTGCCCTGGCACTTGTTATTTGAGAGAAGAGACAAAAATCCCTCCTGTCAGGGAGTTTCAGAGAGTGAGAAGGTTCCCTCTCAAGCTTCTTTTCTCCAGGCTGAGCCCTCCCAGCTCCTTCAGCTGCTCCTCACAGGACTTGTGCTCCAACCTAAACCCACTAAACATATCTGGGGTTATTGTAAATTCTTTGCAGCAGGGACAGAGTCTTTTGCTGTTTGTTTTTTTTTGTCAGGTGTTCTTATAGACTAAGAAGTTCCTTTAAACCTATTTAATATTGGCAGGATTTCATGGTGGCCCTAAGGCAGGTGCAGGGACCTCACAGCGGGGACTTGTGGGAGCCAGGAGAGGACTTGGAACAAGCACCTCAGCAGACATCCAAGGTGTGGAATATCTCCCACGGGATGCCAGTGCATTCCAGGCACTGTTCATTGCAAGAGAGGTCTGGGAGGAAAGGGAAAGTCACCTCCTTTCCTTGGGGAACTCCACTATTCCCCCTTTGCCAAATTCCTTGTGTGGTACAGAAACCTCCACATGCCTGAGCTGACAAGACAGCTGCTGGTTTTCCCTGCAAGTAGCTGAGCTGAAGTCACTTAATGCCATGAAAACTTTAATCAGCCACATTAGGAGATGACCAAACTCAATTTCACAATTAATTTTAAATTCCTTGCACTTCCCATTGTAGAAAACACTTCATTTTACTTTGTTGTTAGTGATGGTTATTCCAGTTTATCTGTTCCTGAATTATTCAAATTGCTTAAATAGAGGCAAAGTCTATGGAGAAGTAATTTCCTCAAGTTCAATAAGAGTTTTGAACTATTTTCAACTTAGTTTGATGGCAGTGAGCTAGAATTAAACTTTTCTTAATCTGGATTGTTTCCTTAAGGAGCACATAAGGCTGGACAGAACAGCAAAAATTATCTGGGGTTTTATTTGGAGGGGCAGGGAAAGGTCAGAAGGAAGAAGACATTTTCTACACAGCAAATAAACACAGGAAAAAATACTCAGTGGATAAAAAGAATATTTCCAATGTGGCTTCAGACATCTTGGGTGCTGTGCAGTGCTTTTGGCACATAAATATTATTCAGATAATACAAGGATTTGGATGAGATCTTCCTTCCCAGCTTGAGGAAAACAGCTCAAGATTAAGAAACTTTGTGGAAACCTCCCTGACCACCACAGGCAAGGCCTTTCCCCACCACCTTTCCTAATGAAAGCTTTACAGTTCCACTTAATAATCTCCACATTTCTCAAGAGGTCTATTACTGTCACCAAAGTTGCAAGATTTTTTTTCTTGCAGTGTCTGCTGTCACAACTATCGGTTTTGAAAGGAACAGGAAAAAATTGTGTGAATAAAAAGGGAGATTTTTAATCCTGAAGTTTAATATTGGAGTGGGGAAAAAATATCAGCAAATCAGAGGTTGGTTGTTGAGCTTTTTGGAAGCTCCAGTTGCTGTTTGACTATTGAGAAAGGGAGGAATTGAGGTGTTCTGTAAGTATTAAGTTAAGCTGTTATTTTAAAAACTGTGTGAAGTAATTTGGGAACTGTGGAGAGTCATGACTAATATTACATCACTTTTTCGTGTGTTTTACTTCCCATCTGAATAGCAGGAGGTAGGTTTGAAAAGGGATAAAAAGAGAAAAACAGCAGCAAAAGTACAAGACTTCAGTCTTGCACAGTGTTTTTATGATTTATATAGAAAAATAAATCATGACTCACATTCTAGTGAACAGGAGAGTCCTGGATCTTAGTAATTCCCAGTTTTGAGGGGTGATGCTCCAGGTTGAGGGTTCTGCAGCACACACAGCATGAGGATTCTTCTTTTGGATGATGAGCTGCAAACTGGAAGGAAGAGGAAGGCAAAAAAAAAAAAAAGGACATTACAGAACCAGCAATCCTGTGCAAAGGGTTTCCCCCTTCATTAGATTGTCAACAACACCAGCAAGGTCTGTGCCAGTGATTTTGAGCACAAAGGATGTTGTGGTGCCCTGGAGTGTCAAACTTATTCACCAGCTTTGCTCAGTCTGACTTGGGATTTAAGGGGAAAATCAAAACTGCTGTTGCTTATCAATAATTTGCCTTTTAAAGATTTTTGCAAACAGACACAAATGCCTCAGCTGGAGTGACTGTCTCCAGCTGTTGCAACTTGTTTTCTGATGTGAGACCAAAATTCAGGGCTTGTGTTTTGAAGCTCAGCAGAGACAGCTGGGACTCAGCACTGATTCCATGGACACCTGGAGAAGATGGCCAAGAATGAACAATTTGGACAATGCAATGCTCCTGCAATGGTGTGTGAGAACAGATTGACCCTGAGATGAGCTCAGTTGGTTAAAACTTGGCTGTAATAATGCCAAGGTCATGGGTTCAATCCCCTGTGCGGGCCATTGACTTAAGAGTTGGACTTGATGATCTTTGGGGGTCCCTTCCAACTCAGAACAGTCTGGGATTCTGTGATTTCTCCCTGAGCTACTTTTGCTGGAAGAATCTGCACATCAAGAAGCTGCAAGGCCCAAATGGCAGCCCTGAGGAGCAGCTGGTTGAGCCTGAGCCTCAAAACTCTCCTCTGGGAGGCAAACCCAACCTCCCAGTGATGCTCAGCACGTGGGTTCTTGGTGTAAGGGGGTTTTTTGGTTAAGAGAATCCCTAAATTTGTGATCCTGTTAGCAAAATCCCAGCCATAAGAACAGAATCACTGACCTCAGAGAAGACCTCTGAGATCCCTGAGCCCAACCTGACACCACCACAGCACTGAGGGCCATGTCAGGGCATTCCTTGAACACCACCAGGGATAAATCCCTTGGAAAGTGTTGGAATTACTGAGTGCCTCAGTCACAGCACTTCCTCCCCCCAGTCTATTTTCTCCCCATTGAGAGCTCCACAGGGTAATCCAGACAAGAAAGAATATTTCTGGGAACAGACACCTGATCTTCAGCTCTGCAAAACAGGGGAAGAGTAAAGAAGGATTGATGGGCAGTATTTCAGGTTTCATCAATGTTTCAGGCTGTATTTTCAGAGTTTTATAACCCACTGTAAAATACACTCTCTGGCTTGAAACACAACTCTTTGAGTTTAAGATGGGGGGCAGAAATAATTTTTGATGGCTCCTATAAAGGACTTTTTAAAGCTATTTTTGAGGTTGGAATTATACACAGGTCATCTTCCCTTACTAAGAAAAAGCATTTGAAGTGCCTGGAAATGTCTCATAACTAAAGTAATAATCAGCCTTGAAATAATGATTTTCTTTTTATGACCCCAGTACACTCTTGCTTTCAACATTTGCATTTTAATACCTCAAGAACAAAGACTTTTCTACATATTGTTCCAATACAAAGCTGTTTTCCAGTCCAGCTTGTAATTTTTCAATCAAATTAATATCCTTCAAAGCACTTCTATTATAAAAAGATAACAGTTTTATAAGAAGATAACTGGGTTTTTTCGTAATATTCTGGCAAAATCTTTTCCACATACACATGAATTAACAAGTTTTGGGGTTTTTTTAAGCTGATGAAGGACCACAGATAAAGAAGCACCTGAGTTTTCTAGTATTTTTTCTGTGCAAGCAATTGAAAACTATACAAAGGGTCAGTCCAGCACTGAAATATCACCTTGTAACTTCATTCTTCATTATACACTCCCAGACTTAATCTACCATAGCATTAACATGAAAGAAACTCCTAGAGTTTCCCAGCTAAGTAATTAGACAATTAAAAATCAATTTTATTATAATTAAACATCTATTTTACCTCAACTAATTCTTTGTTGGCAGCATTTCATAGCCCTAACTCAGATGTTGTGCCAAAGGTGTAAAACCAGAATTTTTTAATCCCAGAGCTCGGTTTGGTCTCTTTGTTTGTACCAGACACTTGGTATCACCTGGCATATCTTGGCTGGTTTTATTTTTTCTTGTTCAGAGCATCACCCACTTGTTCCCTGGGATCAGGGAGATGCAGAGAGCCAGAAGGTCTCCCCTGAGCCTCCTTTTCTCCAGGCTGAGCCTCCCCAGCTCCCTGAGCCGCTCCTGCTGCTCCAGCCCCTGGAGCTCTGCAGAGGGTTGTGATGAGCCAAGTGTAGGACTTGGCGCTTGGCCTTTTGTTCTGCCCTATTTTGTTACAGATAATTCAAATTTTAACCCAACAAGTTGGGATGGGTTGTTCCCGCCTGGGGAAGCAGCCGCCGAAGGCACAGCCAAGGCACAGGCTGGTGCTGCCATCTGTAGTTGAAAACCAGAAACAAAACAGGTACGTTCAAACGACCAAAGAAGCCACGGGACGGGTGGCATTTGAAGAAGGAAAAGCTTCTCAAAAGCCACGTGGCAGAAATGGACTAAGTGCCAGTTGTCTGCCCTTCTCCCCACCACTCCCATCCCAAAATAATGGATCTTTTGGATGCAAAGTCATAGAGTGCTTTGGATTGAGAGAGACATTAAAGCTCATCCAGTGCCACCCCCTGCCATGGGCACCTCCCACTATCCCAGGCTGCTCCAGCTTGGACTTTAACACTTCCAAGGATGGGTCATCCGTTTTTGCAGAAAACTGAGGGTTTAAATAAAAAAAAATTATGATAAATTTCCATGAAATTAAAATTAGACACCTCCTTTCCTGTTAAGAAATAATGGGAATATCTTTTTTTTTGGTGGAAATCCTGTGATTTCCCAATTTCTGTCTTCCAGAATCTGACACATCTTTGGTTTATTTACTTTGGTGGTGGTTTGGTATTTTTTTACTAAAACACCTGGGACAACAAACAAAGGAGCTCCTTATTTAATTTAGTGCTGACTGAAATCCCCAAAGCAGATGACTCTTTCCTGATGTCCTCTACAGACATTACAAATCCATTCATTTTGACCTTCTGATTTAGGAACATTATGATGATAAGTCAGTTTATCATTAGCAAAAAATACACAAATTACAGGAAGTGTTAAATTACTCTTAGAACCTAAAAAAACTTATTGAGAGTTTTCATCCGAATCCCTCCCTTTTTTTTATACATCTGCAGATATGAGAAAGCTGAAAGCTCTTTTTACTGGCTGTAGTACCCAGGAGAAACTTCTTCCCAGGGGAAAGAAATCACTACACTCACATAATATTTTTGCAGTTCAAAATTATCCACAAGCAAATATTCAGCTTCTAGTGAACTTAATAAAATAACCTCCAGATTTCTTAGTGAGGAGGGATCACTCAGTGTCATTTTCTCTGCTTGATGTTGCCAGAATGAAGTATTTAATCAGCTGGCCCATTCCTAAGTTTCCTCTCCAAAGCAATTCCAAATGCAGGCAGGAAAATGATGACCAGCCTGGAATCCCTCTCTAATTAAGTGTTCTGTAGGTAGCAAGTCAAAACACTGTGCTAAAACTAAAATGAGATTAAAGTTTACCTTGTGCTTTGCAAATCCTGTCATTGGGGTATTTCATACCCTTTAATCAAAATCCCTGCAGAACAGGGTCTATTTGTGCCCACAATTTCAAGCATAAGGAAAGACAGTTTTTAATCATATCTTGAGAAAGCTGCTCTGTATTCTGAATGAGCATTATTATAAATATTATTTCATAGAATGCTACAATGGTTTGGGTTGAAAAAGATCTTATAGCTCATCTCATTCCACTCCCTGCCATGGGAAGGGACACCTCCTATTGTCCCATGTTGCTCCAACCTGGCCTGGGACACTTCCAGGGATGGGGCAGCCTCAGTGTCTCTGGGCACCCTGTGCCAGGGCCTGCCCACCCTCACAGGATAGAATATTGCCCTGAGAACTCCTAATTAACACCCAGCAGATGCAGCAAGGGCTGAAGGGGGAGGCTGGATTGAGGTATTTTTTGTTGTTTTGGGGTTTTTTTGTTTGGTTATTTTGGTTTTTTGTTTGTTTGTGTTTGCTGGGGGGGGTTTTGTTGTTGGTTTTTTAACAGGTTTTTGGGGATTTTTTGCCAGCTGGGGCTTTTTTTCAACTGTATTCCAAACAGCACAGTGGCCTCTGTCCATAAATTGCAATCTCTGACCCCACACTCCCGAGGGGTGAAGTGCACTAATTGGCTCAAAACTCCCCAAGAAGTGCATGTTGGGCAATGAGGCAGCCCCAGAAACTCTCTGAGCTTGGGCAGACTCAGTGATAATCCCCAGCTGGAAGGCTGTCAAGTCAAAGCACATCCTCCGGGAGAAATTATTCCTTCTGTGTGATTCATAAAAACCATCCTCAGATTTTGAAAGGTTTTCCGAGCCTGAAGACATCTCACAGCTCGCAGGGGATGCAATTGGTGTCAATACTGACACCAAGTGACCGGACTGGCAGTTTCACAAGAACAGAATAGGGGAAAGTCCTACTTTTTCCCTTTCTTTTCCTCTCCTCCTCCTTACCCAGAGCAGGATTTCTCCCCTCCCCTTCCCAGCTGTTGCTGCAGATGTTGAACCCCAGCCCTGCTGCAATTTTCCCCCTGACTGCCTCTACAGCACTGTCTGTTCATAGGAATTGAAATTCCAGTTAAGTATCTGCCTCAAATTTTCCCTGCTCTGCTGCTGTAGAGGAATTCTGGGATGACACTCCGCAGCAGAATAATGAGGCTACTTCTCACTGTTTGCACAGCCCACAAGATTCCTCTTTCTTTGGGACAGGAAGGAAGGTCCTGTAGCTGAGGAAAGGAAAGGGAACAATGAGTTCAGCCTGGTTTGGTTTTCCTATTCTGGGCTTCAGGAATGACATCCCTGCTGGGGCTGCCCGTGCAGCTCCTGCTCACAACAAAGGGTGGGATTAAGGCAGGGACTGAGAAACCAGCCCTAAAAATATATAAAAGCAGGGCAGCAATTACCACCAGTGGCCTCCAGCCACCCAGTTTGAATCTCAGCTCTGCAAACCATTTCTGCAGAATTCCAAACGTTTTCATCCCAGCTTTTGGCCAACTCTCTGTGAGACATCAGCAGAGCCCAGATGGAAAACCTGATCCCTAATCCAGCTGGTTTCTTCCTAACCCCACATGCAGAAGAAAATCAGTCTCAGCCCCCCAAGTGGAGAGGTGTCTCATTTCCCATACAGGACACTGAGGTGCTCCTTTGTAATTCCAGTTTTAGTCCTGGACCAAGAGCAGAGTTGGAGTAAGCAGCAGAACCTGGGAAAATATGGGTTTCCTAATAAGGCCTTTTCCAGGCTGGAAACTTCAATTTATTCATCTGTGGACATCTCTAACCTCAGACATGTGAGACTTTGTAATCTCTGCACAAGTGTCGCTATCATTTCCTGCAAACTGCTTTTAAGTGTTCCAGGGAATAGTCCTCCCTCCACATCCTCCAGAGCATTTAACACCCCTCACCTGGCTGAGCACTTGGTGTCACCCATTCAGGTTTTAGTCACCAGGACTTTTTGAACGCTTGGTTTTTAATAGGAATTATCTTCACTCAGGGTCTAAATGTCCAAATATTTAAAGGTAAAAGGCTTGAAACAACCTAAAAGCTGAAAGAGCTGCAGGAAAGCTTTGGCCAGAAAGTGGCAGCAGCAGGCAGGAGATGGGGCTGGGACACACGAGGTTACAATATCAGGAGAAACACTTCCCTTCCAAGGAGTTCATGGGCTTTATAGAATCTCAGGATGCTTTGGGTTGAAGGGATTTTAAAGTTCATCTTGTTCCACCCCCTGCCATGGGCAGGGACACCTTTCACTAGACCAGGTTGCTCCAAACCCTGTCCAACCTGGCCTTGAATGGACGAGCGGATTTTGGGGATCCAATGGGACACTGAGGAGCCACATTGGACCAGTGGGATAAGGATGCTCTGGCCAACACCTTGGACCCAGGATGGAGCAGGACTTGTAGCTGTGCCAGCTCAGAGCGGCCCCAAATGAGGTGTTGAAGAAAAAGTCAATAGATGGTGCTCTCCTTTCATGCAATATCCCAGCATGATATTTCTGCTGGAAGGGATGCCCACCTTTCCCAGCCACTCTCTGGGCATGGAGGGGTGAGGATCTCCCTCGTCTTGGTCATTTTGAAAGCCTATTTCATGTTCCTCTGCTCCTCTGCAGCTGGACAGTCTCTTCCTCCCCCCTCCCAAGGAGCTGCGACCTCCCACCCCAAAACTAACAGTGTTTTGTGGTTTTCTGGTTCCCCAGACTGTCTATGCCTGGCCACAGAGCCTTCCTGGAAAGAAAGGAACTCTGCAGCTGTAAAATATGAATAATATCGGTTTTCAACCTAATAATGCCTTCCTGAGACACTGCAGAGCTGATGAGAGCTGATCATGTTTATTTTCCCTGCAATTCATTATCTGGCTGGTGCAGCTCTTCTTGGGAGGGTAATTCAGGGTCACTTGGGCACAGAGACACTGGGACACACTGCTTTGGCTGTCTCCTGCTCAGCAAAATGTTTCTCTGCTGATAGAGCTCATAAAGCAGTTGTTTAATTATTATTTAATGAGCTTGTGCAGGGGAAGCAGATAATCTTTCCTTTGGAAACATCAAGTCCCTCTGCCCAGCATGTCCTGTGGGTTGTCCCACCCATCAGACCCCAATAAGGAATCCTAGGGGCTCCTGCTGCACCATGCCCCTGAGCTGGGAAATATCCCATCTGGAGATTTCACCTGAGAGCTTGTTGTGGCTTTGGGGATGAAAAGAGAACAGGCAGCTCACCTAAGAGCTCTGTTTCCCTCAGTACCTTACATACCCCTCAGATGTGACTTTGCAGCTGTTCTGGTCTCCAACTTCCTGAATTCCAAGTGCGAATTTGCCCTGGCAAACCTCAGCTGTGTTTGTGCACCTGTTTGCAGAAGAGACAGCCCACCACACTGAAGTTCACGGCAGCCCTGGGAGAGCTGGGGATGTTCAGCTTCCAGAAGAGAAGGCTCCAGGGAAACCTTAGAGCCCCTTCCAGTGCCTGAAGGGTCTCCAAGAAAGCTGGAGAAGGCCTTGGGACAATGGCCTAGAGGGACGGGAAACAGGGGAATGGCTTCACACTGGAAAAGGATTGATTTTCCCAGCCTTCTTACAGCATTTCATCTCACCTCAAGCTTTAGAATCAGGGTTACAGGAAGGACAGGCTGGTCCCACAGCTGACTCCCAGGGGAATATGCCCACCCCTAAGGCATTAAGGGATACACCAGCTCCAGCATTTGCAGGAGCCAGGAGGAAACAAGAAGCCTCCTGCTGTCAGACCCCTCCAGCCAAGGAAAAGCTCCTCAGGGCACTGGCAGGAGCAGCCAGAGGCAGCAGCTGAGCCCTGAACTGCAGGGATTGTGTCCAGGTTAAACCCAAACCTGTGTGGAGCAGCAAATGTGCATGACAAAGGAAGGGATGCAGCCCCTGATCTCAGCGCTGTTGGCAGATTCCCTTCCCACCTTTCCTGCTCCCTGCAGATTGCTCAGAGCCAGCAGCTCACAGCAGCTTTGTGGAACCACCAGTGGATCCCTGGGAAGGTCTGGTGGAAGGTGACCCTACCACCGGCACGGGGGTGGAATTGGGTGAGCTCTGAAGACCCTCCAAATCCAAACCCTTCCATGATTGTATGATGTCCCTGCAGCACAAGGAAGACCAGAGCCAGGGCCAGCTCCACCCATGGCACTGTGGTCACGCACAGGTCACATCCCCACAGGCAACCCAGACACCCAAAGGCACCAGAAGAATCCCAAAGTGAGGAGAAACCTGTTTTTCTTTGCAGCTCCACCTGTTTTGTTAACTCCAGTTCTTCTCTGGAAACACTTTAATGTTCAGAGCAAGAGAGTACTGGAGACACTTATTGAGAAATAAATAATTCGGCGTTAGAT
Organism: Pithys albifrons albifrons; assembly: GCF_047495875.1. NCBI lineage: Eukaryota > Metazoa > Chordata > Aves > Passeriformes > Thamnophilidae > Pithys > Pithys albifrons. Next base: position 116,084,222 of record NC_092458.1, on the reverse strand, counting down.
AAACAATATTTCCCTTTCACAAATCCCAGGATTACACCACAGCTTCAAAATTCACAGAAATAAATGCAGAAAAAGCAAACTGAATAAGAAAGTGAGAGGAAGGAAAATGCCCCGGAGGAATGGGCCCCTTGTGGGGAGGCGAGAGGGGATGGAGAGGGAGCCAAACCCGGCTCGGACTGGGACTGTGGGAGCGGCTCACAAAGCCCTGGATCAGCAAACCGCACGGGCAGCTCTGTCGGTTTGGGATTGCAGCTTCACGAGAAGGCAAAAACAAAAATAAAATAAATCCTTTGGAAAGCGATTGCAAAAGTTTTGCGCTCTGGTTTTTGAGATCGCAGCCCTTGGAAGCCCCACCTCCACACACCCATCTCCACCTCCAGCCCGGGCAGGAAAAGTGAATGGCCCCAGCAGCTGCTGGCAGAGGAAACCTGTCGCTCCCAGCGCAGTGGGACTGGGATCGGGAGAGTCCTGGAATTGTGAGTATGGCAGCTCTACTTATTTCTCACTTCGCAGGGAGTTTTCCCAGTTTTCCCAACGCCTGAGGCTGCCGCGGTGGGTTTTTCTTACAGTTTTGCTTCTTCTATTAAGGCAACGCCTCTTTCCAGCCCATTTCTTAAGGAGATGCCAGTTGGGCACAGACCCGACCTGTGCCGGCACAGGGGCCCCCTGGCCAAGCCCCGGGTTCTCCAGCAGTGCTTTGCTTGGGAGGGGAACCGATCCATACAATCATATAATCATGGAAGGTTTGGATTTGGAGGGACATCAAATCTTGCCCCGTGCGGGGTCACCTTCCACCAGAACTGCCCAGCGATCCAGACCACGATCCCACTGGTGGTTCCACAAAGCTGCTGTGACCTTCTGGCTCTGAGCAATCTGGGAGCAGGAAAGGGTTAACGCTGGGGAAAGAGGAGGAAGCCTTTGTTGTGCTGTGCAGGGAATCTTCCAGCAGTCCAGAGCCCAAGCATCCCATTCTTTGTTGTGCTGCTCAGGAGAGGTGTGGGCTTAACCTGGGCACAATCCCCGTGTTCAGGGCTCAGCTGCTGCCTTTGTGGGACCTTGGTCTGGTTAAACGCAGATGCCAACCCCCCTTTCTCTGTGGTCCTTGGCTCCCAGTTTGGTCCCAGTTGGTCACTGGGGGTGCTGGTCTGCCCCGTGCTGGAGCTCAGCAGCACATCCCAGCAACCTGCTGCCTGTGCCCTGGCTTGAGGAGGATGAAACTTTCAGTGTCTTGATCCATGAGTTGGCTAAATGCGGCCTTGTGGGATGGCTTGGGAACTTCATTACCCATCTGAGAACCTGTCATTACACCCCAGGCTTTGGAAACGTTCCTTTTCTGAAGAAATGCAGGCAGTGTGTAAGGCACAGCAGGAAACAAGGGGAATTTCTGGCTTGAAACACGATTCAAACACCACAAGGCTGTGAAATATCATCCGGGGGAAATTGATAGCGAGTGGATGGCTGGAGAAACCCCAGGACATGATCGCTCCCAGGGATGCAGGAAAGGGCTTGTTGCTGTCAGGCAGCTTGGCTGGGGCCAGATGTGCTCCAGCTGCAGGCCTGGGGACTTCCAGAAGATCATCTTCATTTTCACTGGACTTTCTTGACCTCTCTGAAGTGCCAGGCTGGAACCAGTCTTGGGATGAGCAGGAGATGCCTCTTCCAAAGGGTGTGAAAAACTTGGCAGCAGAAGGAAAAGAAGCAACATCCTCCATGATACAGATGACTTTGCTGTCCATTAATACTAAATAATGGAAGAAAGACATGAATTAATTCCCCTGCTGCCCTAAATATCAGTGTTTCCTCCTCTTTCTGTGCCGTCTCCAGCCTCCAATGGCTGCTCTGAGTTGGGACTTTGCTCCAGCATTTGCTCCTTTTCCCATCGTCATCCCAAAGTGTCAGCAATTTTCTCCTACCCGCAGTGTTTACTCCTGGTGTTTGTGACCAGCTCCTCTGTTGCTGGCTGAAGTGGTTTCTCACTTCTCCTAAGCTTTACTCAGTTCCCTTTCACAGCCGCAGCATTTTCCTGCTCCTACTCTTCCATCCATCCCTCTTTGAGCACAGGTGGCTGGCAGTGTTCCCAGCTCCTGCTGAAGCAAATCTTACTGGTCTCCCCCAAACTTTTTGAGATGCTTTGCTTGTTTATCTCAGGGTTAGTGTGGAGGAAGACAAGAGCTGCCCTAGTATGTCCCATGGACACAAATGGATAGGAAGTAAACAAACTGGAGTGTAGGTGCTCCTCATGGAATATTCAGCATCAGTGTGTGGGAGGGCAGGTCTGGCCCTCAGCAGACCATGTGTGCAGATGGAGAATCCTGGGTCTGTTGGGGTGGGTTTTTTTGGAAATTATGTATGATGCATAGCAAACAACTTTTGCATTGCTCCAGGAAGCCTCAACTCCAGGGAGCTGTTGGGGTTTTCACTCGGGCTCTGTGTTCAAGGCACGAGGCTTTTGCAGGGACTCCCACTCTTTCTTTTGCAATAGTTTCCCCTTTTAAAAGTTACTTTTTCTCTTCGGAGTGTGTCTGCATCTGTCTCTTGCTGGAACCACTCTGGCTCTACCTGTTTCCTCCAGCTGCTCCAGGCACTGCCAAGTCTTGCAACTCTTCAGAAGGACCCCGCAAAAATTCAGTATTTTTTTCAATTTTCGCTTCTGTCCAAGCAGCAGGAAAGTATAGAGGAAGGAAAAATACCAGAAAGGTATTTGGAAAACTCTGGAAATCAGGAAAACTCTGGTTTGGGATCAGACTTACATTGGCAGGTGTTTGTCCATAGAGCCAAGCACTGTCTGCTGCAGCCTGTGGAAAGGCAGGTCCCTGCTGGGGAATGGACTCTTCATACTTCATTCATCATTTTAACTCCTATCTGAGGGTTTTCAGCTGCTTGAAGCAGGGACTAGTTCCCTGCCAAACACACAGGAGATGTTGCTAAAATGCAAAATCCCCACTGAGGACATGGCTTTTCTGTAGTACTCACCACATCTGTCCATCCCCATCAGGAGTATGTTCAACATCTGGCACAATCCAGAGGAGAGAGCTGACTTTTTTATTCAATATACTGCATAAAACCTTACAGAGGAGGAGTAAAACTTGGAAAGCCATGAGATCCTGTTCTGGCAAATGTCTAACACATCCTTGAGCTGAGCTGCTCTCAGACACAGCACAACTGCCAGCACAAACAAACCCAGAGGTCCCAAGGGGAAGAACAGGGGCAGGAGGTTTAATGGGATGCTGCTTGTGCACAGAGTGGGATGCATCCCATGGGAAGCTTGGGAAGCAGCAGGAGTAACGCAGTGAGTAGGGGATCTTGGGGTGGGAGCAGAGCCCAGTGGCTCCTGAACCCTGGGCAGTGTTTGAAAACAAAACTGAGCAAGTGATTCATGATATTATGCAATTCCCAGGCTGGCTGCTTATGTAACTGCACACCACCTCCCTCAGCTGGAACCTCTGTCATTCCTTCCCTCTGCCACTGCTGCTTTGGGGTGCTTTACCCTCTGGAAGGGAAAGTCAGCCCAGCCCATGTGATGGGACTGCCTTGAGAGGATGCAGCAATGGAAGCAGAGCAGTTCTGTGGAGAAGGTGGTGCTGGTTGATGAGAATCTGGACATGCCCCAGCCATGTGCTCTGGGACCCCAGAAACCTCCCTGTGCCCTGGACTGATCCCACAGCAGGGCAGGGAAGGATTCTGCCCCTCTGCCCCTCAGGTGAGCCCCCTCACCCTGCAGAGCTGCCCCAGCCCTGGGGAACAACAGCACAAGGACGTGGAGCTGCTGGGGAGTCCAGAGGAGGGCCCAGAGATGCCCCAGGGCTGGAGCCCCTTTGGAGCCAGGCTGGGAGAGCTCGGGGGGTCACCTGGAAAGGAGAAGGGTCTGGAGAGACCTGAGAGCCCCTTCCAGTGCCTAAAGGGGCTCCAGGAGAGCTGGAGAGGGGCTTGGGACAGAGGGCAGGATTAGGTGGGATATTGGGAAGGAATTCCTGGCTTTGAGGATGGGGAGGCCCTGGCACAGGTTGTTCAGAGAAGCTGTGGCTGCCCCATCCACAGGGGATGGTGTGAGAGGTCCCATCTCTGTTTTGGTACCTCCAGGTGAGCTCCAGCTCCTTCACAGATCTTGCAGTGCTGGAGTAGGTGAGGACCCTTCCAAGAGGGGCTCCTGCATCTGCCAGGGTGTGCCAAGGAAAGCAGAGAGCTCTGTGAGACCTCATCACAGAAGTGGGGAGGAGGGTTTCATCCTTCTCAAGTCACAGGAGTCAGTACTGGCAGGGCATCTGGAGGGCAGCCAGTCATGCCCTGTGCCAGAGCAGGGCTGGTGCCTCTCCCTCATTGCCTCTGGTTGCATGCCATGGGTTTCAACGCCAATATTCCTCTTTCTTCTACTAACTGCTAGTAACATCTGTCTTTTTGTCTAACTTCCTTTAAGGTTTCTGGGATGTGTCAGCCCTGCCCTTTGCTTCTTACACAAAGTCAATGAACTGGGCTAATGTCATTTTCACTTTCTTTTGCCAGTTAGTGCCAGATGAAAACAGCACTTTGCACACATCTCTGCATCCCTTTCTTCCTCCCTCAGTCTTTTTCCTGGGAGGGCCTGATGTGCATCCACTGCCTTTTCCTTCTGTTGTGCCATAAAGCATCTTTGCCCCCACATTTTCCAAGGCAGCTTCCCCTTTAGTACAAGCACCCTCATAAATACACACCCTGATGCCATCCCGGTTCTGCTGCCAGTGAATGAAAATTATCCTGCAGAAGGAAGACGGATTAGGGAATATTTGCTGGCATTTCCACTCCCCTGCTGGGATTTAATTTGCTGTGTTACATTCACTGTTATTTACCCGTGCTCCGCTGAGCCCAGCGGGTGCTTTGCCTTGCTCAGCTCACAAGAGCTGCCGTTAATAAAGACGTTGGATGGATTTATGTCCTTGGGAATGGGATGGGATGCTGGTGGCACCGAGCCCAGTCCCCTGCTGTGGCAGCCAGGACCGTTGTGCAGGTCCCAGAGAAGCTGGGGGAGGTTTGGAGAGATTTCTGCTGCCCTGGTGTCAAGAAAAGGGCAGTGTGGGGACAAGTGGAGCATCTTAATCTGCTCTGCAAAGGTTGATGAGATTATCTCAGATACAGGCATGGAGTGCCAGGACAAGGGGAAATAGTTTCCCACTGCCAGAGGGCAGGGTTAGATAGGATATTGGGGAGGAATCCTTCCTTCTGAGGGTAGGCGGGCCCTGGCACAGGTTGCCCAGAGAAGCTGTGGCTGCCCCATCCGTGGAAGTGTTCAAGGCCAGGTTGGACAGGGCTTGGAGCAACCTAGTGTAGTAGAGGGTGTTCTTGCCTATGGCAGGGGGTGGAATCAGATGAGGTTTAAGGTCCTTCCCAACCCACCCCACCTGTGATGATGTTCCCAAGCTTTGTACAGATGAGGGTTATTCCCCAGACTGTAGCTCCCTGCTCTGCCACTTTGCAGGTCCCTGGGAGCAGTGAGGAGATGTCAGGCAAGCAAGGCTGGAATTAATGGCAATATTTTATGGCAGTTGGTGTGGGACTGAGCAGCTGCCCCTCCAGCTGAGCATCTTGTGCCCACTACACCCAGGGTTTGTCACGCCAGGCTGTGTCTTTCTGAAGGATTCTGTGACCCAGGACAGAAGTGGGGAGAAAACAGAGTGTGAGGACAAGTCCTTCACCTGTAACTGATGGAGTATTACCAGCTGATGGATCTGCAGCATCATACCCCTTTGCTGTCTGAACAGCCACCCATCCATCACCTTCCCTTGTATATGAGTACAACCCACGAGTAGCTGTGCCCCCCCAGGCTCCTACACACACCAGTAGGGCACAGAAAGTCCTTCTTTGTTTTATGGGAGAAGACAATTTCACTTGAGAATTCCTTTGCAAGTGTAAAGAAAGCAATTTTCTGCTCCATCAGGGTGCAGCAGTGGTTCCAAAGGGCTTTATGTGGGTCCTGGTTTGAGGGCTGCAGATCTGATACAGACAGGTTTGTCCCCCCAAGTCCCCTTGGTTTTGCTCTTTCGTCTGTCTCCTTCCTCTGACATAGGAATATCTTCTGGGATTTGCTCTCATCCCTCCTTTCCCTCCTTTCCCTGCTGTGCCCAGCCCACAACACTAACCCTGTCCTGCCTTCTCCCTGCAGAAGAGCAGATTCAGTCAGACCTGTTGAATTTACCTGGGAGAAATTGCATTGAATGAAAATAATCCTTCTTTCCATTCAGAGATGGAGAAGAACTTGGCCCTTGCCAGGCCACTGCCATCTCCAGAGGGTGCTGCCACAGCTGGGCTTGACCCAGTTGAAGGGAACAAGAACCAGGCTGACCTTAGTGTGTTCCTGTCTTCATGCAATTGTTTTTTTAAATCAGTTAGTCTTATCTGCCTTTCTCATTGATGTGCTTCTTGTCCTTTGTGCTGGATCAAAGTACTTTTCTGTTTCCTCCTATTCTTTAGGGAGTGTTGATGGGTGGGATCTAATAGGTTTACCCTCATTCTGAGCTGCTGGGAAACCTCTGCAGCATTTGAGATCCCTGCTGAGCATTTCCCTTCAGGGCTCGGCCACATTCCCTCTTCCACGGGACATACTGGAGCAGGACACCTCACTGGAGGTGAGGCAAAGGTGTGGGTTGTGGGATGGAGCCAGACATGGCTGTGCATTCTTGGCTGCTGACGGATGGTGCAGGTTGTCCTTCAGTCAAAGCACATCCCCGGGGAAAGAAGAACCGAGTTCCTCCATAGCACTGTGAGAGGTTTGGGGGCATTCTGGTGCATGGCAAAGGGTGAGGGGCTTTTACCCCCTGCTTGGGCAGAGATTAGTGAAAACATACCTCTGAAAGCTGACTATGGAAGAGCTTGGACTAATGCCGGGTGTTGCAGCTTCCTGGACACCCTGAATGGTTAAAGGGTGCACACTTTTAAAGCAGAGCCTGGAAAGGATGGCAGGAGGACCAAAATCCTCCTACACACCATGGGATTTGTGCTTTGCAGGTCTAACTAAATGAATCTTTGGTGAGGAGGACTGGCAAAGACAGTAACACAGTTAAAACAAGGGCATTAAGCCTACCGTGGTTTCCAGCTCCATGAACATGCCCATTCCTAGAAACCTGGACTTAGGGTCCTTTTGGCTCCAGCAGCAGACTCAGTGGCTGTGAACAGCTCATCGAAGCCCTGCTCCAGTGGCAGGATATCAGAGCCTGTGGTCTGGAAACAGGCAGGTGCTTTTTCTCCAGCACTGCTGAACCCTCCAGAGGTTCAGGGGAGCTTTTCATGGTTGCTTTAATTTACGATCGAATTCACTTTATTGATCCCATCCTGGATTTTGTTGCAGCAATATCTCTTGCAATGGGGCTGAGGGCAGCAATTGCTTTTTGCAGAGGATGCTGTGGAGCTCGTAACTCAGGGATGAGCAGGTTCCCTCTGGAATTTACCTCTGCTCTGCACTGTGCTTAAGGGTCTATAAACACCACAGTTAAGACAGTCTCCTCCTGCTAGAATTTTCATCAACCCCCGCGTTTGTTAATTTGTTTGAGGCTACAGCCCTCGCTCCTTTGCTTCTTCTCATCATGAGGAAAATAGAATTACACAAAATAATAATGGAAAGCCTTTCACCCCGTTTGCCTTAGCACTTGCAGAGATGAAAACATCTATTAGAGTGGGCTGAATTTAAAGCCTAACGGGTTTAACGAGCCTCCAAACAATGCAGCTTCCTGAGCAGGAAGCCTGGGTACTAAAACCCCAACAAAGACAGCACTGCTCACTCAGGAAGGGGGGAGTGAGGGTCCAGGGAGAAGGGAAGGAGGTCAGTGGTGCAGGGTGGGTGGCGGCTTCCCACGGATTTCTTGGCATTGTTAAATTCAGGTGCCCATTTCTCCAGCCCATTTGCACCATCAGTGCCCCTTTCTCCATCCCTTTGAGATCTCTCTGGGTGCCCATTTCTCCAGCCCACTGAGATCACTCAGTGCCCCTTTCTCCATCCCTTTGAGATCTCTCTGGGTGCCCATTTCTCCAGCCCACTGAGATCACTCAGTGCCCCTTTCTCCATCCCTTTGAGATCTCTCTGGGTGCCCATTTCTCCAGCCCACTGAGATCACTCAGTGCCCATTGCTCCATCCCTTTGAGATCTCTCTGGGTGCTCATTTCTCCAGCCCACTGAGATCACTCAGTGCCCATTGCTCCATCCCTTTGAGATCTCTCTGGGTGCCCATTTCTCCAGCCCACTGAGATCCCTCAATCTCCATTTTCCCAGCTTATTGAGGTCCCTCTGGATGGCAGCACAACCATCAGCTTCTCCTCCCAGTCTTTCATCTGCTGCCATCTGCACTCCGCCTCACCATGCAGGTCTTTGATAAGGATGTCAAATTATCCCAGATAATGTTTATACAATATTGCCCTTGATTCTGTGAAGCATTTAACCTCTCAGGGCTCCTGGTGATTAGTATTTTGCAGGCTCTTTTGTTGCTTTGCAGAAGCAAAGTCCTCCGAAAAAAATGAAACCCAGGAATAATTAGTAGTTTCTTGTGCCTGTTGGGTGGGTGTTTGCAGAGCATGACAACATCTTGCCGTGCTGAGCAAGGGGAATTCAGGCACAGCAACCAAGCATCGTGCTGAATGATTTATTTTGGCAGGCCTGGCAGAATGACAAGCACAGCTACCAAGAGCAGCTACCCGGATCCATCCCGGAAAACGCTCTGTAGGAGCCCATTTCTCAGTATCAAGGTAAATACCTTCCTGCTTTCTGTAATACCCCCTCGGATTATTGGCCTGGCAGAGAGGAGTTTAGCTTTCTGCAGAAGGCACTGAGAGGCTTTCTGTTTGCCAGATGTGTTTGGAAAATGCTCTGTGTGCTTCCCATGGCAGAAGTTCCATTTCATGTGAAGCAAGAGGAGGGACAGCAACACTGAAATGCAGATTTATTTAATTTCCAGGTTCTGCCGTATTTAACTTCATAGAATTACAGAATGGTTTGGGTTGGGAGGGACCTTAAACCTCATCTGATTCCACCCCCTGCCATGGGCAGGGACACCTTCCACTAGCCCAGTTTGCTCCAAAGGCCATCCAGCCTGGCCTTGGACACTTCCAGGGATGGAGCGTCCATGGAATAACCTGTGACAGAGCCTGGCCACCCTCACAGGGAAGGATTCCTTCCCAATATCCCATTTAACCCTGCCCTCTGACACTGGGAAGCCATTGTTCAAAGTCTCTGCATCCTCCTGGCCTCAGTGCACGCCAGGTCCTCCAGGTGAGTGTTGGAGGAGCTCTGCAGAACAACAGGCTGGACCTGGGGTGGCTCCCTTTGTCCTGCAGCACCTGCTTTGTTCCTTTCTGGCTCACTAATTCTATTTTATCAGTAATGACAGCATTAACATTAATGAACTCCTACATTCACTGTAGTTGGAAGCCAGTTACTTGGCTTGCTAGAGAGACTCACCAGCCTGTAGAGCAAAAGATGGCACCTGGTGTCAAAGACTTAAGATTTCTCTTGAGACTTGTTTTAACCCCCAAGACAGAGCTGACCATGCATTATCCTCACACAATTATCCTCAGCACAGCATGTTTTCCACAGATCTCTTGGTTTGGTTTTTTTTTAAGAACTTAGGTCACCCTGTCCGGTTTCTAAATGACTTTCTCAGAAAACAAAACTTCCAGTCCAGAGTTTGAACGGCACTTGCAGAAACACAAAATCATTGCACAATGTGGTTTATGTGTTTGAAGTGGCTGGAGGACCAAAAGTCACAGCATTGCAGTTTTTATACACATGTGTGTGTGTATATATATATATATATATATATATATATGTATATTATCTCCACAGAGTACATCACAAAAACTGTTTGTGGTGTGTCAAAGTGCAGCTGAGGGGCATAATTAAAAACTGTCTTGTTTTGGCTTCAAAGAGCACATTAAAATTTAGCTTAGATACTAGGAGGAATTCTTCCCTGTGAGGGTGGGGAGGTCATGGTATAGGTTGGCCAGAGAAGCTGTGGAAGTGTCCAAGGCCAGGCTGGATGGGGCTTGGAGCAACCTGGGATAGTGGAAGGTGTCTCTGCCCATGGCAGGGGGCGGAACTGGATGATTTTTAAGATCCGTTCCAACTACACATCCAACAAAGCGTTTTGGATTAAACTGGAGCAGGCTGATTCCTCCCAGACCCTTTTTCTGTAAGCACAGTCCAGTGCACAGGATTTTATCATGTGCTAAGGCACAAAACCCTTCCTTAAAATAGCAGCAAAAGTGTCCCAAACACATGGAAGCAGCGTGATAGGGACTTCCCTGTGTCAACGGGGGCAGGACAGTGTGTGCAACTTTCAGAGCCCTCACAGGGAGGATTTGTTGCCAAACTGCAAAACCAACACTAAAAACACATGGAAGCTTTGTAAGAACTATTTTTTTGTTTGACCCCCAAGAGAGGAGATGTTGATGTTTAATTCCCTCCTTTACAAAAGCCATTACAAAACTTCTCTCTTCCTCCTCAGCCTACAGAAATGCTCCTTTGGGGTCTCTGAGTTGTTTCAATTCTGATGAGGTAGAGGGGAGATGTGATAAGCATGTCCTGGCCCTTCCATGAGAAAGAGGTGCCAGACGGACGAGCCTGGGGTTTCTTCTGGGGTCACCCAGCTCTGCAGTTGCCCCTGATTTTGTCCTGCTGTGAGGACACAGATCTTGGGAAAAGGTTGAAGTCTGCAGGTCCAGGTCAGCAGCTGAGGTAGCCCATCACACCCAGGCCAGCCCCACCAGTCCAGGAGCCTGTCCTTTCTTTCCCTGGTAGAAGACTGGCTGTGCTGTGACCTGATTGCTGACACCAAACAGCCCCTGGAGCCAAAACTGGGGACCTTGCCCAGTGGTGACACCAACCCACTGCAGGTCCTTTGCAGGGCCCTCTCTCTTCTCTGTTCTTTACTCTGCCGAGACAAGGGAGGATGAAATACCACATTCCCAACCCATTTTGAGCTCCTGAGCTGAAGAGGACGTGGGGCAGTGGTGGGCAGCTGCTGGGCTGCTGTAAAGCAGCATGACATGAAGGTCTTGGATTTGGGCTGTGTGCTGTGGATACCTGGAATAAATGAATCTGGCTTCAGCCTTTCCATTTGAACTCGTGTATTCAGGAAACAGAGCCTGGACATTGCCATGTCTTGTAGGAATGTAGGAGTTTTGGCATAGCTGACCCTGCAGAAGCTTTCCTTTGTCTGAGTGACATTTTCCTGGTCCAAACCCATTGCACACATCAGTGGTGCATGAGCCTGGAAGGGGGAAGGTCCTGGATTGTATCCTGGTTTGCATGATGCCAACCCATTGGTTTGGGTGGTGGTAACCACACCCCAGCAGTGCAGTTCTCAGGGACCCAATGGGCCTTGACCATTCTCTTTGTCCCTCTTTGTCCTGTAAATTCTCCTCTGGCTGACAGAGCAGCCCAGTTTGGCAGTGACCCCACTTCAGCCCTGGATGAGAATAAGATTTAGCAGAGTTCCTGGCCAGGCTGAGCAGCTCATCTGGGTGAGGCTGCTCCGTGGTGGGAGTTGGCTGCAAAACACGCAGAGGTGGAGCAATGCCTTGCTCTGGTCAGCAAGTGGGTAAAGGTCTATAAAAAGCAGTGCTCTGGGGGTCTGGGCATCATCCAAGGCTGAGGACAGCAGCTCTGGAAGGCCCCAGGGGCATCCAGGCTGTTGTGCAGTGAGCTGGGTGGTCCATCTCCTTAGGGGATGCTTGGAGTGTTTTTTTAACTCCTTTGGGCACTGGAAGGATGCCTGTGGAGAGCCACGTGGGGAAGGAGATGACTTGGCAGCTCCTTTCCTTTGCCAAGTACTTTGCAGAGCTGTGTGTAAAGGGGAGGTCCATCCCTCCCCTTCTCTCCTTGGACAGGTCACTGAACACTTGGGAAATGCTTCTGTGAGAGGAGCAGGGGATGGACTCTTCTCTGTAACAGTGAGGCAGCTCGAGCCACATGTTCACCTGGGCAGCCCAGCACCTGCACGCCCCAAACTCTGAAGGAGATGAAGTCCCATCATTTTCTGGGAGATGATGGACTTTGACAAGGTTTCCTTCTGGAAGTGGAAAAGAACCATCACATTTTCCAAAGGACGTGTCCTTTACATCCAAGGCTTTGTAAGAAGGAAAGGAAAACAGCATGAATTATTCTCCCTGACCTTCTCCTGACTTTCTCTGAAGAAGTTGTTTGCTGCTGTGTTTGGAAGGCCTCATTCCTGTCCCAGAAGGGCTCCCAGCACTGGGGATGGCTGCCTGCCTCTGGCTGGATGGGCATATTGTGCAACCTCCCACTTCTGCTGCTGAATCTGAGGGACAAGGCCAACACAAACAGGCATCATCCCAACTGAAATGATGTGTTTGTTCAAAGCCACTTTTCAGCTGAAGAAATGACATCCTCCTCACAGATACTGCCCCTGTTGTTATTTTTGGCAGAGCACTCTTTAATGGCTCTATTAATTTCAGAAGATTTCACTGATGGCAGAGCAGGGGTAATATTTCAAAGGCTCGTGGTCAAAGGTTTATGTTCAATTACTGTGCCTTTCTCTGGAGATGCAGTTTGCTGCCCTGCAGCTCTCAGTAACCGTGCTGGATGCTCTCTTTTTGTCTTGACAGTTCTTTGTTTTCTGCCATGGGCTCCTGCAGCTCTCCCAGCTCCTGGTCTCTGGGTACCTGAAGAGCTCCATCTCGACCATCGAGAGGCGGTATGGCCTCTCCAGCCAGACCTCGGGGCTGCTCGCTTCCTTCAATGAGGTGAGAACCAGCTTTCTCCTCCTGCTCACCCCATGCCCATCTCGGTCCCCTGTGAGACCTCTTGCTCTCTCTGTCCTGCTGCAGGTTGGGAACACGCTGCTGATCGTCTTCATAAGTTACTTCGGGAGCCGAGTGCACAGACCCCGTTTCATCGGTGCCGGTGCCATCCTCGTGTCCCTGGCTGGGTTCCTCATGTCTCTGCCCCACTTCATCACTGGGCCCTATGAGTATGACCAGTCTGTTGCCAGTAAGTGCTCTAGAAACTTATTTTAGGCCTTTTTGGACCAGAAAAAGGAAATAATAGAATCCCAGAATGGTTTGGGCTGGAAGGGGCCTTAAACTCCATCCAGTTCCATGGGCAGGGACACCTTCCACTAGCCCAGGTTACTGAAAAGCCCCATCCAACCTGGTCTTGGACACTTCCAGGGATGGGGCAGCCATAGCTTTTCTGGACAACCTGTGCCAGGGCCTGCCCACCCTCACAGGAAGGAATTTCTTCCCAATATCCCATCTAGCCCTGCCCTCTGGCAGTGGGAAGCCATTACTAAAAGACCTTCCCTACAGGAAGCTGTTGGCTTGCCCTTGAGGAATTTGGTTTTTCTGAGAATGAAACAGTTTTCAGTCCTGAGGGAGGCAACAGCTGATGGTGGGAAGCAGAGCTGGGAGACATGGGAACCATGGAACTATGGGAAAGGGCATGAAAACAGTCCAAACAGAGGCTGTGCCTCTAATTCCCCTTGGTTTCTGCACATCCATAGAGCAAACACTGGGTACCAGGAAGGTCTTCTCCAGCCATCAGGGCTCTTGTATTCCATGAGTTGAGCCAAGTTGTCCTCATGCAAATGAACTTACTATAATGTAGAAAAGATGAAGTCTCATGAGCTCTGTCACCTGCAGCCCTTTCTGGAAAGGAAACAGGAGGAATGGGAAGGAGCTTGGCTCACCCCAGTGGGTGAAATGCTGTTGCTTAAAGTGCAGGTCTAAATCACTCATGAAGGGAACGGGCCAGGCTGGATTTGGGATATTCTCCCTGAAAGAAAGCGAAGAGATGAGAAAAGAAATAAATGAGAAAAGTATTTTCCCCAAATCTCCAGTTCTTTTGCTCCTGCAAATCTTTCAGATGCCTTCACTGGCTCCTCAGAGGCAGCAAAGCTGGTGCACACAGAAATGATCTGTTTGTCCAAAGCCACTTTGCAGCTTAAGAAAGGTGCCACTTTCCAACAGGCATCAAAGCATGACTGGGTGAATAAATCATGACTGAAAACAGGGGACAGGTGCTAATTACAGTTTGGAAACAATTAGCCACATGTTTCAGGGATGCTGGTGCAGGGTGGCCTGGTGTCCAAGCACTCAGAGTTCCATAGATTTGGGAGGTAACCATGGAAATCCTGCTGTAAGCACCACCGCCTCCCCACCCAGTATTTTGAGGAAGATAAGGATGCTGGAATCAGCACTTTCACTTAGGCGACTTTGTAAACCTTTTCTGGGTAAAATGAGTTCTCATTTCCTAAGTAGCTGTTCCCAAAATCTGCAGTTTTGCTCATTTACCTTTCTTGGAAACAATATCAAAGGTCCTGGAAGTTACCTCAGCTCCACTTCTTCGATGGAAGTGGCTTTTCATGGCATGTTCGTTCATCTCTGTGAATATCTGAACAGTAATCTTTGCACTTTCTTTGTATTTTCTCCCATCCAACACCTAAGGATAAGGTAAGAAGTATGTGGAGCTGCTGGAGTGAATCCAGAGGAGTCCATGGAAATGCTCTGAGGCCTGGAGCAGCTCTGCACTGGAGTCAGGCTGGGAGAACTGGGAAGGGGGGGGGTTTCACCTGAAGAAGAGAAGGGTCTGGAGAGACCTTAGAGCTCCTTCCAGTGCCTAAAGGGGCTCCAGGAGAGATGGAGAGGGACTGGGGACAAGGGATAGAGGGACAGAACAAGGGGAAAAGGCTTCCCACAGCCAGAGGGCAGGGATAGATGGATATTGGGAAGGAATTCCTGGCTGGGAAGGTGGGCAGGCCCTGACAGAGGTTGAGCAGAGAAGCTGTGGTTGCCCCATCCCTGGAAGTGTCCAAGGCCAGCTTGATTCTCTGATCTACTGAGTCACTATGCACATGCTCCTCTCTTTGAGAAGCTCTTTCTCCAGACAAGCTCCTTAGACTTGTTCCCTTTGTCACCCACAGGCACGTTCAGCAACACCACTGACCTGTGCCAGCCCAGGCTCCCGGGGTCCTGGGCAAACCTCAGTGATGCCACCTGCACCCCCCGTGCCACCAGGGAGAACCACGAGGTCCTCTTGGTCATGTTCATTGCCCAGGCCCTCCTGGGCATTGGTGGTGTCCCCATCCAGCCCTTTGGCATCTCCTACATTGATGACTTCGCCAGTGAGAGGAACTCCCCCCTCTACCTGGGTAAGGCTGCCAGGATGAGATGGGTGGCAGTGCCAGGCAGGGCTAATTTGCATTAATGAGATCAGGGTTGGTTAAAGCCCTTCTGCTCTACCCAGTGCTGGGAACGTTTCTGCAAAAAGAGTTTATCTGCTTCAAGTTTGGACAAACAGGACAGGAGTGTTGGAAAACATGATTAGAGGGAAACGCTGGGATTTTTGGCCCAAGAGTGATAACCCGGAGGCAGATTTAATAATCGTGTCCTCCTTAAAAAGGCTTCAAGGAGAAGAGGAATAATCTGATCTCTGTTCACAAAAGGCAACAATGGATTTAAGGTGCAGCAAAGAAGATTCTGTTTACATGTTAGGGAAATTATAGGAAGCTAAAAAACAAGGAACTATTGAAAAATACAAAGATTTTAATAAATTATTATAATATTCTAAGAAGAATCTGGGAGATGGGGGAACATCCTTCAGCAGAGGAGGTGATGGAGAACAGCTTGGGCACAGGTCTAAAAGGGATGTCCCACCATGGTGGGATGGACAAGATGGTCCTTGCAGCTTCTTCTAGTCCTTTTTCCAGCTGTTATCTGTGGCTAACATTGAATTGAATTGAATTGAATTGAATTGAATTGAATTGATATGAATGGAACACACAAAGGTGGATCAAAACCAGGTCATTGCTGTCAAAAAACTGGATGCACAGCATCAAATTTTGCTCTGGTTGATGACCCAAACCTCTGAACCATAGTTGAAAGGATCCTATGTAAGGCAAGAGTTGAATCTCACACATGTTGGTATGTCTTTAATCAGTAATTCATGTAGGGGAGTTTGCTGATTACTTTTATCTCCTTAACCTTGTAAAAAACCTTGGTGTTTCCTGGAATTCCTAAGCCCAGAGGCACATCTTGTTCCTGGGTGTATTCCAGTCTTTCTAGGGGGCTGAAGAGTGACAGGAGAGGTCTGAGCCTGGAAAACCTTTCCTGTGAAGCAAGAATGGGACTGTTACTCAGTGAGAGGGGGAGCTGCCAGGGAAACAGGCTGTGCTGGAGCCTGGTCCTACCTCGAGCCACCTCCTGCCCCCGCGGTCCCTTCCCACAGGGCTGAGCCCTCTCTGCTGCCATCCCTCTGCAGGAATCCTGTTCTCTGTGACTGTCATTGGGCCAGGGGTGGCTTTCATGCTGGGCTCTGCCATGCTGCGGTTCTACGTGGACATCGACAAAGTCAGCGGAGGTGAGTGAACATGCCCTGAGAGAAGAATGATTTTCAGCCTTCCAGAAATTCTCTGCCATATGCCAGCACCACTGGCAGGAGTGTTTTGCTGCCAGCCAGCAGTGGGGATGCGGAGGATAACCAAAACCCAGGGAGATACATGAAGGAGAAAGATGGAGCTGCAGAATGGGTACCAGCCCTGAGGCACGTAGAGGCACAGGGAAGGGTAGGATGGGAGGCGGATGGAAAAAAGTAGAAGGGAAATGCTGGATAGGGCAAGAAAGGAGCACAAAAGGGATTTCCTTTTCAAATGTCTCTCCCTGAGATGTGCTATTAAAGCATTTGCAGGTGTCTCCTTTTTGCCTGCTCTTGAATCTTGACCCGGAAAAGTAGAGGCTCTGTCCTGGTTATTGGCAGAGCAGATACTCAGCTTGGAAAAGAGAAGACTCTGGGGGGACCTTAGAACCCTTCACATGCCTAAAGGGGCTCCAAGAGAGATGCAGAGGGACTTTGGACGAAGGGAGTGACAGGACAAGGGGGAATGGCTTCCTACTTAGAGAGGTCAGGATTAGATGGGTTATATTAGGCTCCCTTCAGCCAGCTGGGAAAAGCTGGTTGAGCTTAGTGCTAAACCTCATGTAACTTGTCATTTTCCTGGGAAAAAAGTGAATTGGTGTTTATCTGGAAACCCTTCTAGAGATGGGAAATCAGATGTGGCTCTACCAAACTCAGTTTTAATTGCACCTCCCTGGTGTGAACAGCTCACTAATGTTAAACCTCACAGTCCAGGAGGAGTTTCCTGGGAGGACTTGTTTCCTGGGATATGCTCGTGAATACCATCTCATGGCAGGGATCACCTTTTTCTGGAGAAGTATTTCTTGTTCAGACTCACCCTGTTATGAATTTGCATTGTGGCTTCTGCAATGTCCTGTTTATCAGTGCCAGGTATCCTCTCCACAGGGATGTTTCTGTTGGCAGTGCCCCGAGGATGGCAGGAGAGGAGGCTGCAAAAACTGAGTCAGACAGACAGGAGAATGGGATATAATCCTTAATGAAAGCATTTTTAAAGATCAGCTGCCTTTGGTTAAGCTGCAAACCAGGCACTAGGTGACAGACCAGAGTGGTGGGCATCACTCCAGGGTCCGAGTCCTGGTGCCAACAGGGTATCCTTCTGTGGGTAGACAGATAGTAAACAACTAAACCAGTGCTCTTGAATGCCAAAAGTTAACTAATTAACTAAATTTTAAACTTCAGAAAGATAGACCTCATGACTTAGTCCCCTTGAGAGAGCATTTCCAAGCTTTTCCACTACATAGGCATCCCTCCTTGTCTGGGATGGGGATGCTTTCCTTTGCCTTTCCAGCTCTAGGACATCCCATCCCAGTTGTCTCCATCCAAAGGGCTGAGTGGCTTTTTGGACACCTTGGTGATAGCAAAGAATGAAATGTGATTTATCACTGTGGGATGATTCAGGGCAAATGCTGCTCAGCCCCTAAAACTGATGGTCTTGAGTTGGAAGCCACCACTTTGGAGGTGAGTGAAGTTCAGGGTGACAGGGGCCACCTATCACCATCCCGTTGGTGCACTGGGGTCTCTCCCTGTTTTCACTGTGGGTTTGATGCCCATCTCTCTATTTGTGTTGCAGATGAAGTCCAGCTTGCCCAGGAGGACCCTCGGTGGGTCGGTGCCTGGTGGCTCGGGTTCCTGGTGGCAGCCAGCCTGGTGGCCCTGGCAGCAGTGCCGTATTTCTTCTTCCCACGGGAGATGCCGAAAGAGGTAGGAGAGGTGGTGCAGGTGGACCTTTTGGCACTGCACATGCACACCTCATGTTTGTGTACACAACCCTCCCTTGCTGACAGTACAAGCAGCAGCTGCTGCATCCAACCAGGGAAGTGGTGGTGTAGTTGAGAGCTGCATCCCAAAGTTGGAAGGGAGCTGTGGTTTGCTCTCATCTCCCATATCAGAGGCTCCTCTGATGCTCAGCTGCTTGATGGATGTGATGATTTCTGTGGTGGGGCACTGAAGCAGTGCCTGCATGTTGATTCCTTTGCATGGGAACGTGCAGCACTGGGAAAGTTCTGTGTGGATTGTGATCCTTCTCAAAGCCACCCCCTTGGCTCACCTGTAGGTGGGACTCCTTGTCTTCCCTAGGGAAGCAATGGCAATGTTAGATTCAGAGTTGGACTCAATCTTAGAGGTCTTTTGCAACCTAAATGATTCTGTGATTCCATGGTCCTGTTCCTTGTGCAAACACAAGGACAGCCTGGGTGGGATATGGGTGGAGCCCTGAGGGGAAGTACTTTTAGGTGCTGGTGGGTGAGCTGGGACGTTTCTGCTGGCCAAAAGGAGTTTAAATACTTTTCAGCCTGTAAACACCTTGTCCCTGTGAAGTCCTTGGAAATAACTCGCAGGGAAAATCCTTCAGTAGCCTGAGCCTTTTTCTGCACATCAAGACATCATCTATTTGCTTGAGGGATGCTGTGCTGGACCCCAGTGGTGGACACTGCTTTACCTTTTGTTTACTGCCAGGGTTTTTAGTGCTCTGGAGCCCTCCTGAGAGCTTCAGTGCTCATGCCAAGATGGGAAAGGATTTGTGAGCTTCCCAAGCGCTTCCCTGCCTGCGGGTCCTGGCGTGTCAGGAGGAGCAACACAGAACAAACTGTGCTTTCAGAGGAGGCATCATGGTGTGGGTTTGGGTGCTGGAGAAGCTGCTGGGACGTGCTCAGTAGGTGGAACTGTGCTCATCTCAATGTCTTGGCCGTCCTCTGACCTGTGTAACTGCCTTGCACATGTTTCACCTTGTGGCAGCATCCAAACTTTCCTGCCTGAACAAGTCCGTGCACTGTCTGGTGAGGAATAATTCTGCCTGAATTTCCACAGGAATGAGCCATTCTTAGGGAGGTTTGGGATTCCCCTGCCTGGGAAAATGCAACCTGTTTTACCAGTTAAACTTCTGGGGGCTGTAATGATTTACTCCTGGGTTATACAGGCCTGGAGGTTTGCAAAGGGATGGGGTGGGAACTGCTCAGCACTGCAGGATGCGGGTGATCCTGAATGCAACGTGCCTGATTTATCCTCCTGAGCCTTGGATCTCTTTGAAGTCCTTAGGGATAATCTATATTAGCAGAGCCTGCTCAGGGTGCCACATTCCATCCTAGGGGAGAGGTTCTTTATTAGGGCTCGTGGGAATATTAATTTCATGAACGGCTCTTGAGTGAAAATAATGTATTTTGAGCTAAAACAGCTGCACTTTTTGGTGAGTTCTGTACTCTGAGCTGTTCAGAAGAGTTTAAGGGAGGAATGGGTGGTATTGATTTAAAAAGAGTGGATTTTAGCCTGCTCTGATAGCTGGGATCTCTAGGGAATGTTCCCTCATGGCTCAGCACCCACATAGCCCTCTGCAGCCCAGATCTTGAATTCCTCCCCATTTTCCCATCTCCCTCAGAAAGCTTTTGGAATCTGCTGACAACTAAAAATAATAGCAGGAAAATAGTCTAAGTGATAGCAAAATTCTGCCCTCCTTGCAGGATGGGAGGCGCCAGGACCAGCCAGGCCTGCCCCTGGGGGTATCAGCACCAGCAGCAGCAGGAAGGGGCCCTGCTTAAAAATGAAAATAAAAGCCTCTGTAGAAACTTTGCCAGATGCTGTTCTGGGTAAAACACATCAGCTGTGGGAGCACTCGAAGATTTGTTGGAAATCTGCACTGTCAGGGATGTTTTTCTCTTTGTATATGTATGTATATCTAAAATGATACTTATGTGTACATATAAATCACTTTTGTTTGCCCTTGGAGTAAACACTGCGAGGTTAAAAACACAAGCAGGATGGGGTTTCCATCACAAAGTGCTCTGGAGGCAGGATGGGAGAGCTGGGGGAGTCCAGCCTGGAGAAGAAAAGGCTCTGGGAGACCTCAGAGCCCCTTCCAGTGCCTAAAGGGCCTCCAGGAGATCTGGAGAGGGACAAGGGATGGAGGGACAGGACACAGGGAATGGCTTCTCATTGCCAGAGGGCAGGGATAGAGGGGATACTGGGAAGGAATGCCTGGGTCTGAAGCCCTGGTTGCCCAGAGAAGCTGTGGCTGCCCCATCCCTGGGAGTGTTTCAGGGTTTCTGCCTGTCCAAAACAGGACAAAAGCAACTGCAGAGCAATAACAAGCTGCAAATACTTGAAGCATCAACTGGGCTTTTCTACCCGGTTTGTACAGCCCTCCCAAAATATCCTACCCACAGCAGATCCCTCCAGACACAACATGGGAACAACCCATGGGAAAAGCACTGCTTTGCCCACAGAAGCAGTAAGTTTTTTCTGCTCCACCATCTATGGATTTCATTTCTGGAGGCTAGAAAGGCCTTTCAGTTGCCCCAGGCCCAGTTGTCCTTGTGGACAGGATAACGTGAGGCTGCTCTTGTGATGTTTTTTCATAAATCAGTCACTCCAAGCCCAGGACATTTTTATTTCTCTGCTTTGCTACTTGTCAGTAGGTTTCTGGCACCAAAGTATGCTGAATAATCCTATTTGAGGGATGATCAGAGCAAAGCTATGAAGTTGTCATGATCCCAGGAAGGGGATGAGACTGGAAAAACTGCTTTCAGTTAAGAGCAGGTTTTTTTCCAATAATTCCAATTTCATCCTGCTTCCATGAGCCAGAACCATTCCTTGGAGTTGTGTGCTGCATTGTGGAGAACTACAGCATTTCAGGGCTTTTCAGTTTCTGTGTAGCCAAAGTTTAGCTCATGCTTTGCCATCTGTTGCTGTTCTTGTATCTCTCCCCAGGTGGTTTTATTCTCACTGCTAAAGGCTTTCCCTGTGCTGTTCTTGGACACAGTCTCTGTCTTGCAGCTCCATGAGTGGCATGAAAAGGGATTGAAAAGGGGGAAATGCTCTCAGCAGCACCTTAAACAAAAGCAGGAGCATTGCCCTTGCTCAGCATTTCTCATGTGCAAGATCTGTCTTGTCCACCCAAATATCTCGTGGTTCAGGTGACACTCCAAACATAGAACCAAACACAGAACCAAACACCTGCATACAGAGAGGGTGAAGGACACTTCCTCCTCCCCTGCAATGTCAGCACTTGGCATCTGCAAATAGATGTCTCATGACAAAGCTCCCATGGATGTTATGGGAAGCAGGTTTGCATATCCTGGTTGTGTCCAAGCCCTGGTGGCTCTGCTGTCACACAGCCCTCTCTGGATATCAGGTCACCTCATCAGTGTTTTCCTCCTAAGCCTCACTGGTAGGAGGTTCCAAAACCTGAATTCTCGGTGCATTTCAGAGCTCTGTCTAATCTCCAGTCTATATTTCAGTCATTAGTTTGTTTTTCTGTCCCTGACTCTGATTGAATATTTTCCCAGTCATTGCCATGTTGAAGTGGTTAGGGAAGGCCTTCCTTTGGCAGCGTGAGAGAAGCTGCTGGCTCTCTGCTGTATCTGCTTCCCAGCAGCTCTGCTCTTAACCAACCCATCCCAGCCACAAGGTGGCTTTCCCAACACTTCACCAGTCTGGATCTGCTCTCCAGTGGAGGTGCAGCAGGGTCTGCTGGAAACACCATCTTCAGTTCTTCCTCACATCATACTTACTCCTTCCATGGATCCCCATATGCTTGTGCTGAGATGCTCCTGGAGCTGTTTCTCCTCTCATCTCAGAGAATCACAGCATGATTTGGGTTCAGAAGGACCTCAAAGCTCATCTCATTCCACCCCCTTGGAATACCATGGGCAGGGATAATTTCCACCAGCCCAGTTTGGTCCAAGCCCTGTGCAACCTGGCCTTGAACACTCCCAGGGCTGGGGCAGCCACAGCTTCTCTGCCCAACCTGCGCCAGGGCCTGCCCACCCTCCCAGCCAGGAATTCCTTCCCTATATCCCATCTAACCCTTCCCTCTTGCAGTGGGAAGCCATTCCCTCCTGTCCTGTCCCTCCAGGCCCTTGGAAAAAGTCCCTCTCCAGCCTTCTTATAGGTACTGGAAATGGAGATATTTTTCTGGAAACCTTTGCTCTGTAATACCTCATTAAAGCTCCTAAAGCACCACCAAAGGCAGCCTAGAAATCCAGGGAGCCAAGTGGCAGGGCACAGGAAAGGAATGGGCTGGACTTTACATTCAGATTTCCCCCAGGGAGCTTTAAAGACAGACACAAACAGCAGCTAAAAATATTCAGCCCATTCCATGAGAGCAAGGTGCCCCTTTGCTGGTTATTTTAACACTCTGGGAAATAGGGTCCCTGGTGGGACCCACACCTGCTGGAAGAGGCATAATGAAGTGTTTGTGGGGAGCACAACCTTGTCAAGAAGAAAATAAGTCTTTTCCAAGCTGTGAGGTTTTACATTTTGTTTGCTTAACTTGAAAATAGCTTCTCTGACCTTACCTGTCACTGAGCTGGGAGTGCCACGTTCTGCACAGCCAGAGGGGAGCTCTGCAGACACCTCAGATTAAACAAAGAAAACTTCTCTGTCACAGAGCAGCTCATTTATCCCTGTTTTCCAGTGGTGGATTTGGATAAAACCAGCCTGCTGGCACCTCTGGCTGGCCTTCTTGCAGGTGCAGTAGCAGGTGGATGAGAGCAGGGAAGCTGCCTTTGTTGCAAAGCCAATCAGTCAGTTGATTTATCCATATCTGGGCAGGGAAATGGGGCATTTCCCCAGCTCAGGGTCAGGTTAGCGATGCTCTTCCTAATGCAAAGTGTGTGGGAGCTTCATCCTCCTTCCTCAAAAGCCTCTCTGCCTCCTTCATCCCCCATGAGGAGGGAAGTGGTGGTGACACAGAATCACAGAATAGTTTGGGTTGGAAGGGACCTTAAACCTCATCCAGTTCTACCCCCTGCCATGGGCAGGGACACCTTCCACCAGCCCAGGTTGCTCCAAGCCCTGTCCAGCCTGGTCTTGGACACTTCCTGGGATGGGACAGGCACAGCTTCTCTGGGCAAAATCTTCCAGACAGATAAAAATCTCATTTGAGAAACATGGGGTGTAACAAATTGTACCAGGAAAACTGAGTTCTTTAAGGAATCATCCAGAAAAATCCCAGTGAGGGCATTTTGGAAGCTTGGTTTGGTTTTCCTTGGCATGATGCACAGCATTCTCTTCAGGGCTTGAGCATCTCTGATGGTACAGCCAGGATCATTCCAGCACCATTCCAGCATCATCCACGGCAAGCAGGCAGGATTCCTGCTGATCCCTAAGGACCCTGCTTTCCTTCATCCAAGTGGAAGGGATTTCCTGATCCTTTCAGATAGCAAAAGAATATACCAGGGGCCAAGCCAGCGTGGGGAGAGGAGTTTTCCTCCTCCAGGAAGGCTTTGCTCCATGTGCAGAGAGCAGCTGCTCCTGGGGAAGGTGCTAAGCCAGCACAGAACTCCCACTTGCAAGAGTCCCACTCCCACAGAGACATCTAAGCCTGGAGAATTTGGGGGAATTTGGTTTTTTTCTGGATGTGCAGGCTGTTGACTCCCTGAAGTACAAACAGCTGGAAGCTGAGAAAGCCACAGTCAGTAACAGCTTGAATGTATTTTTGGAAAATGCTGCAGTTTCAGTGCAGAGAGGAGACCTTGGAACTAATTGAAAAGTGAAAGGGAGCTGCATTTTATCTTTGCATTTGAAAAATGTCTTAAACTCTGAGCTGTAGCAATATAAAAACACAGAAAAGGGGTTTCATCACTTTTGCCCTCAAAAAGGGAATGTGGCACCCACAGCACAGACACTTTGACCTCTCTGGTGTTTAATAACCAGTCTGGGTTTCAGGGGAAAAGAGATCATTTGAGCCCAAGAGCTGCCCATTTCCTTCTATCCATTAAGAACATTAATTGCTGTTGAATGAACTCATTTGTCCAGCTCAGATCTGCAGCAGTGCCTTTGCTGAGCAGATGGGGGATGGCAGAGCTGGGGCTGTTGGCTCTGGCTGTAAATGCTCTGTGGTTTGCCATGAAAACCACACTCCTGCTGAACCCCTTCTGCTGTTACACATGCACAGGAGCACACCTAATCTAATTAATGCCCTCTGTTCCAGTGATTCCCCTAAAAGTCTGCAGAGCAGGGGATTGGAAACACAGTCAAGAAATCCTACCCTCCCTTGGCTTCCCACTGGCTGATGGGGGAAGGATGCCATGGGATGTTGGACACTTGCCTTGGGCATGCTGTCATCCAGTGAGGCTGCAAAGAACCTTGGATGCTCCAAGCCCTCCATGGGTGGGCAGGCCCTGGCACAGGTTACCCAGAGAAGCTGTGGCTGCCCCATCCCTGGAATTGTCTGAGGTCAGGTTGGACAGAGCTTGAAGCAAGTGTGCCCAGAGCTGTGCTGGGTGGAGATCCAGGTGTGTCACTCCTTGGGTTCCTGTGCCTCTTACACACACACACACAGAGGTAAAAAAGAACCTCTGGGGGAGAAACTCATCTCCCTAAGGCTATCCATCTTTCCCAGTGCAAGGGTTTACACCTCCTGATTTCCACAGTCATGAGACCTGAGCACTCTGTGAGGTGCCTGGGTAATGCCACAGCTGAAGTGTGATCCATTCCTGTTGAGAAGGGTTGGGAAGCTGGCTCGTTCCCCTGTAACAGGGATATAGGGATGCTCTCACCCCATTAGAAACCCAACAGTGTGGACATGGACAGTGATGGCCAAGGCCATAAACACTGCAAACTGCATCTGCAAGAAGCGTGGTCTTCTCTCTGTCGTGATCTGGGAGAGAAAAAGCGAGTTCAGGGGGAACTGTGGCTTGGTGTGTACAGTGACAGCCTCTTGTCTGTCCCCAGGTGGTGAGTGGGAAGAAGAGTGGCAGCAAGAAGAGGGAGGACATGCTCATCCAGCTCAGGTCGAGGTCTGAGCATACACAGAACCTCTCTCTGATCGAGTTCATCAAACGTAAGTGTGAGAATCCTCCTCCCACACAGACAGGGCTCCTCTGCCCACACAAACAGCCGAGCACTGGGACGTGCTGTGTGCTGCAGTGCTGGTAGGAAAGAGGAATGTTCCTCCCTGTGCTCAGCACAGCTCCTTGGCAAGCCCTCAGGATGCAAGTTCAGCACACTGTTGGGGTTAATTCCTGCTGTGTCTCTGACTCACAGCAGAAATGTGCCACCACATCCAGACTGCCCAGCTCCATCTCATGCTCATCAAATCTGGGCTTGGGAGCTCTGAGTGTTATGTGGCTTCCCTGAAAGTGTTCAAGGCCAGGCTGGATGAGGCTTGGAGCAACCTGGGCTAGTGGAAGGTTTCCCTGCCCATGGCAGAGGGCTGGAACAAAATTATCTTTAAGGTCCCTTCCAGCCCAAACCCTTCTGTGACTCTCTGATTTATGGCTCAGGTGGACAGCAGGAAACAGAGGCCAAAATCTCATCAGAGCCCAGGTTCAGACAGGAAAGAGGGGTGCAATCTGTGAGCCTGGAGCAGAGCCACGGGAAGAGAGAGACCCCCTTCAGTTAGAGGGGGTTTGCAGCTTGGGTGCATCCAGCTGCTCTTGCTCAGTCCTCAGACCACAGCAGAAATCACACCCACAGCAGCACTGGCAACTTTTCATCCCCCAAAAAACCTCTTTAGACCCCCTTTTTCAAGGATGGTGACCATATCCAAGCCAGGCTGACCTCCTGTCCCACCAAGGGTGGCTGGTGCTGCCTGGAGACGGGTCTGAGCAGCTGAAATCAGAAGGGTGGTTTGACTCCAGCAATCCGGTGCAATTAACTTGTTTAGAAATGAGTGAGCTCCTTGTGCTGAAGGGGTTCAGCTGGGCTTTAGCCTGTGGAGGCAGCTGCTAAAGACCGGGGGTTTTTTGCTGGTTTTTTTTGAAGGAAATACTCTGCACTTCAGCAATTACTTATAAAAATGGCCTTCTGAAGTCAGTCCGTGTCAGCTTCCTCCATATTTCCTGAATATTATCCCTTTAATTTATTGGACATTCTCGGTGGTCTGAAGGTCAGTGCAGGGCAGGAACAGCCAGACAAGCGTGGGCAGGTTTTTATTCTGCTGGTCTCTGGCCTGATGCTCAATTAGGGGAGTCAGTCAGGGGGTAATCCCCTCCCTGACCTTGTGGCACTGTCATTTAGAAAACCTGTGTGATGGAGGCAATTGCATGGCAGTAGATTTATAGTGCTCAGATGGGATTTGCACACCAGCACTCTGCTCTTTGCCTCTGAAACATGAATAAAGATGAGCTCCCTGCTCCTGGAGGGAGGAAGGAAGAGATACCTCACCTCTGGTCGAGCTGCAGGTTTGGCTCAGGGCTTGGTTGCATCAGAGTTGCTGTGTCAGGGCTGTGCAATTAAATCCATTAATTCTGAGAATTTACCCCCTAAAGCTCAGTTCTGAACAAAATGAAGTGACTGGTTTTGGTCAAGAGAGCAATTTTGCCAAAATCACCCTGGTCTCTAAAACAAAAGTCCTTTTAGAGCCAGAAACTGAGTGATGGGCAGTGTGTGGTGGTTAGATGGGGACAGTTTGGGTGAAGTGTAAAGATTTTTCCTTCCCATTTTGTCACTCTCCTATTTGTTTTGTTTCTTCTCTCTGTCTCTGTTTTTACTACTATTTAATACATAATAATTTATGAAAACAACATCTGGAGATTTTCCAGCCTGAATCACCTTGGAAGTGTCCAAGGCCAGGCTGGAGCAACCTGGTCTAGTGGAAGGGGCATGGAATGGGATGATCTTTAAGGTCCCTTCCAACCCAAACCATTCTATGGAACTGCAACATGGTTATGGGGAAGGAAATGCACTTTGCCATGTGTTCTATTGCACATGGGGACAACCAGAGAGTAAAATAAAGATTATGGGGATTTTTTGCCATGTATTGCAAAAAAACAAGGAGCAGTTGGAGCCCATTCTGTGAGGTGTCCATTTCTCTGGGAGCCACTGGGCTTTGAGTCTCTCTAGGACAAGGTGTGAGGAGCAGTTTGCAAAGCCCTGGAAACTCAGGAACAGGAAGGGGTTTTCCATCCACAATCAGCAGCAACAGGATGGAGCCCTGCACAGGATAAATACTCAGGCAAAGGCATTTCCAAGCAATGAGGTCGATTACCCCTGGAGGGAGCAGACTCTGCTGGCTGGAGTTACCCAAAACTAGCAAGGTCAAAGCACTGTGGGAGTGATCTTGGCTCTGCATGACATTGGGTTGCTCCCTGCTCCTCCTGCTCACAAACTGCTCCTTTTGCAGGCCTTGGATCTGCTCACAGTGATGAAAAAACTAGGATTTAGGCAGCCTGGAGCAATTTCCATTGCTAATTTCTAGGCTTCTGTTGAAAACACCTGGGAGAATGTGCAGATTCTGTTGCACACACTGAGAATTAATCCATTAAAGGTGATCTTCAAAGCAATTAGAACACTGTGCTTGTGACTTGTTTGTCTTTTTATGGTCCCTAAAGACAGTTTCTAAGATATTTTTTGCTTATTTTTGTAAAGCTTCCCCTTGCTTTTAATATCTGCTTAGCTTCTTCTCTGGAGCTGTGACAGAGACCCAATTAGTAATGAGCTGGTGATTGCAGAGGATGGAAATCTCTTTGCTCCCCACCATAAAGTGGGGGACCTGCTCAGTGTCGGCCTTTTTAGCTCTGATCTGGGGTGGCAGAGGGAGAAGAGTTTGATTGAAAAGACCAGAGAACTCTAGGGAAAAGAACTTTTTTGGTGTAAAATTCCTCCTAACTGCCACAAAAGGCTGGAGTAGCTCTCAGAAGGTCTTCCAGCAAGCAAGTTGAGGCTTCATATTTGCAATATGGCAGCAATATGCCTCAAAAATCAGGACCTTCAGTGATACTTTAGAGCAAAACCTCTTGGGTTCAGGTTGGTGTGGCACAGCTCATGCCCTCTGCACTGACTGCTGCCCTCCCAGCTCTCCAGTGGGTCAGAATTCCATTGTCCTTGCCCCTGCCTCTACTGACCTGCTTTTGCTGCTCCCCAACACTTTTGCCTGACCCTGAGAGCAGAGTGCTGGGCTGCAAAGGCAGTACTTCCATGACCAGGAGCTTTGCCTTTGGATATGGAGGATCCTGGTGCATCCACAGAGGGTCCTTTTGCTCTTCACATGACATTTAGGACAACTAAAATAAATCCACAGCTTGGGGCATCTCCCAGACAAGCACCAGATAGTTGTCCCAGAGCTGCTGTGCTGGAGCAGATAGAAAGATTGTCCCAGTTGTTTGGGAGCTGCTTAGAATTAACACCATTAATTTATGGCAGGCCCTTGCATTAATCCTCCCTGTTAATTCCTTATCTCTGCTCCAACATATTGGCTGCCTGAGCCCTCATCTGGGAAACTCATCATCTGGCTGGAAGTTGCCCTTTGCTTGTACACTGCAAAGCCAGACAGGGAGCACAGGGGAAGGCAATGGCTCAGGGGGAGTCACATCAGGAAAGAAAGTGGGTTTGGGGTGTCCCAAAGGAAAAGGCACTCCAGGATAGACAATTCCAACCTCCCAGCTGGAGCATGTCAGTACTGGGCACCACCAGACTGGTTGTCTTTGCTAAGCAGGCTGAAGATACCTCTTTCTCAAGGGTTCAGCCACAGGGGAATTTGCTGGAGTGTTTCTTGCCTGTAAACAAGAAAAATGCATTTTTCATAATTGAAACAAAAAGGACATTGAAATTGCAACCGCAGCAAGCAAATAAATTAACTTTTAATGACTTCCCATCTTCTCTTGTGTTTGTTTTAGCAGAAGCCCTGCCAGAAAGCTCCAGGGAAAGGGGTGGAACGAGACAAACTTTACAGGCCCTTCCCCCAAAACCCTTTCTGTGAGTCCATGATTAATATTTTGCTGTACCACTCTGTATGCAGCAGATTTCCCCTTCTTCTTTCAGGTTTTCCTCTGGTCCTGTTGAGGAACCTGCGTCATCCTGTTTACCTGCTGGTGGTGTTGGCTCAGGTCAACATCTCTGCCATGGTTGCTGGTTTAGCAACATTCATGGGCAAGTTCCTGGAGAGACAGTTCTCCCTCACAGCATCCTTGGCCAACATGATCATTGGTAAGTGTTGCTGAGCACTCGTGAAAAAAAAATTATGTGGGAATTACAAAGAATTCCTCTGGAGCTGCTGGTCTCCTTCCACGACCCAGAGACAGACACAGCACAAGGTCCTTGCCCATGCACTTGCTCAGCTCCTGTCTGCTCTCCCTCCTTTCCATTGCAGCCTGAGCTTGCTGGGATATTTTAAGACCTGGAGAAATGTGTGTTATCTAAAGCTGTTCGCTGTAATCAAGGAGAGGAAAGGAACTCATTGAGTCAAGGGAGCAGGGACACATCAGATATGAATTCTGCATGTTTCTGTAAAGGGATTACTTCAAGTCCATCAAGTCTGCAACAAATAAATCAGAAGGAAGCGAGCAGAGCAGGCTGGCAAAGCCCAGCAACCTGGGCTAAAGATGGGGCAGAAAGGTTAAATGCTGAAGCAGTTGTGCTGAGCTGTTCCCAGGCTTCATTTACTTGCTCCATATTTCAGGGATGAACTTACCTGCCTTTTGTTCCCACCACTCAATCTTGCTTTGCCTTCTGTTAGATCAAAAAGTTCTCTGTAGTTGAAAGTTCCTTCCTTTTGTGGCTATTTACGGCCTGAAAGCCGCCTCTCCATTGGTTCTTTGCTGAATTCAACACTTTGCACTTCTGGAGCTGAACTTTGGGCTTCCAGTATAAAAATGGGGTTTGCAGAACACCCCAAGTCTGTCATGGAAACCTCCACAGTTTTACAAGGGTGACAGTCCTGCACTGCACAGAAATTAAACATCCTCTCCAGGTTTCATTGCTGTTCCCTCATGTTTACACTGAAAAGTCCCCCTGAAAAGTCCTACTTTCTCCATCCATGGAGATATAAGGCAGTTAGTGGGATCCTGCTGTGTTTGGAAAGCAGCTTTTTTGTAGCATTATTCCACCAGCCCCTGCAAGAACCTTGGTCACTTCTAGATCACCTGCGCCCAAAAATAGGAGCCCAGCAGCAAATCCTCTGGGCCTTTGCTGTATGAAGGGACTGAGACAGGCTGGAGGATGGAAAACAACATACAGTGATAGGACAAGGGGGAACAGCTTTAGGTTAAATATTAGGAAGAAATTCTTCCCTGTGAGGGCCCTGGCACCGGTTGCCCAGAGAAGCTGTGGCTGTCCCATCCCTGGAATTGTCCAAGGCCAAGTTGGATGGGGCTTGGAGGAAGCTGGGCTGGTGGAAGGTGTCCCTGCCCATGGCAGGGGGTTGGAACAAGGTGATCTTTAAGGCCCCTTCCAACCCAGTCATTGAGTGGCTCTGTGATCCCATGCCATGCCTTTCCCCAGGTGCTGTGAACATCCCGGGGGCCATGGTGGGCATCGTGGTGGGCGGTGCCATCCTGAAGCGCTTCCAGATGTCCCTGAGGCAATGTAGTGCCATGTGTGTCCTCGGCATGTTCCTGTGCCTGCTCGTGGCCTTCCCCCTCCTCTTCCTCGGCTGCCCCACTCAGAAGGTGGCAGGTGTTACCTACAGAGACAGGTACCAACAGCTCCAGCCATGCTGGGCATGGGAGGGTCATTCCTGAGGCTGTGGGCACACCCCAACCCAGGTGCCTTCCTGGGGGTGGGGGTGGCAGTGAAGCAGAATGCCCCAAAATGGGTTTATTCCCTCTTGAGAAATAGTTAATGGTGATAAGACAAGAAATTATTGTGAATAAACAATCCACTGCATCCTCAGGTTTAGGGCAGAAAATATATTTTTGTTTTATCCCACACATGGAGTTGTTTGAGCTTTATCTCCTCAGAGCTAAAACCTTTTTAACAGAAAGAGAAGGGTTATTAGGGTTCACTTGGTGTGATTTCCTACTGAGGAGCAAGTGTATGTGGAACTCGAAGTAAACACATTTTTGGCACAAACAGCCATGATTAAAATTTCATCCTGGGAAGTGTGGCATGTTCCACACCGGTGAATAATTTGGGCAGGGCCAGCCCTGGGCTCACACCTTCAAGGCTGTGGCTGCTTCCCTGCACAGCTACAGCATGGGCAGGACCTTCTTGTCTTCCCTCAGGGCTTGAGCCAGGTTTCTGTGAATTCCTGTGTTCAGTGTGCTGTGGGCTTGGTGAAAGCTGGTCCTGGCTCTCGGTGGGAAGCTCAGAACCTCCCACAGTGCTGCAAGTACCCCAAACCCCCATGTCTGGGACCAGATATGAAGGAAGTGGTGACTCCTGTGACTGTTTGTGGTCAGGATGCTTTGCCCATGCAGAGGACAGACTTGGGAGGTTATAGTGGAATTTCTGTGGGTTCTCCCTCACATGTGGGGAAGGTTTTGTTGAGCAGTCAGTGTTTTTTTGCTGATTTCAATATACACATGGTTTATTTTCTATACAAGATGCACATTAGTGATGCTCAATACTTTGCACTATTATTTTCTCCCTGCTGCAGCTCTGAATTTGGCCACCATGAGCTGGAGTGTAACCTACACTGTAACTGCCCTGAGAAGGCCTATAACCCCATCTGTGGCTCCAACTCCATCGAGTACATCTCACCCTGTTCCGCTGGCTGCAGGGTTGTGACTATCCATGAGAACAACAACTCAGTCCTGGTGAGTCATTCCCACTGTGCCTGTGGGATGGCTGAGGAGGGATCACCAATGCACTGCCCCAAACTGGCAGTTACTGATGTTTGTAAGAGTTGAATGAGCTCTGCATGAGCCATGTGGGATGGGCAGGGAAGGTTGGCCAAAACAGCAAGCAGAAATCTCTTAGGCATCCATTTGGTGTCCTTCTCCACCCACCTGACCTCCAGGTGAAGTTTTGCTCCCCCAGATCCTGGCTTCCTTCCTACCCAGCAGCTTGAGTGGATATTTTGCATGAAAGATGCAAAGACCTTCTGCTTTCCCCTCATCCCCAGATGGTCACCAGGAAGGTCACCTTTCTGAGCTGTGTTTCCTGTGATGGGACAGGAAGATGTGCAGTATGGGAAGGCCAATCAGAGCACCTTGCATGTCCCCAAGTCTGTGGATGCCCCTTGTACTGCTGTGATTTGCCCCATCTGCATTCCTTGAATAAGCACCTCCCAAAACCATGATCTCAATATACGGCATCACATGCCTGAAGTTCCATGAAACTGGATGGAATCCACATGCTTCCTTTTTTCTGGGATTACGAAGACAAAATATCAATACAGGAGGTGCCCATTTTCTCATCCCTCGATGTCTTGCACCAGGTGTCACCCAGACTGCTCACCCAAGAGGAGTTGCTTCAGAGAGCAGCTCTGAGTGCTGTGAAAATCATTAACAATCCATTTAGGATGAGTAGTTTCCCTCTGTGTTCTTGGCACAGTATTTAATGGGAGCATGGGACTGTTTGGGCAGTTTTTAGCAGCATTTTGTTAATTAACAGCACTTCATTTTAATAACAATTATGTTTTCTGCCAGAGCTTAGTCCCAGATGTGCTCTTCTGCTTCCCTGTGCCTGTGTGCAGCAGAGCCTTTTCAACTGCTTTTTCCCTCCTCAAAGATGCTTCCAGCCCTTTGACATCCTGCTCTCCTCAATGTGTCCCACTCCTGCATCCATTATTCCTATAACTGTGTGTAGCCACATGCTACAGCAAAGCCAGGGCTCCCCTGGTGGTACCATGCCAATGGCACTTGGCAAAGCCACCAGCAGCTCTTTCTTCAGCACTCAGAGAATTTGCTGACTCTTCTCTCCCACTGGTGGTGGATCTTGGCCCAGTTTAAGTTCTGTGAGAGCTTTTTCTGCACAGGGAACTGTGTCTCAGAGTGTTGTTAGAAATGCCAAGTTGTGTGTCAGCACCAGAGCAATGTTGGATCTCCTTGGGGTGGGGGATTTGTGGCACACAGTGATGTGGCTACAGGTGCTGAGCTCTGCTGCTTCATCCCTCTGGACTAGCAGCTGAGCTCAGGGGTCTGCAGAGCAGTCTCAGTCCCCCTCCAGTT
This sequence comes from Pithys albifrons albifrons, assembly GCF_047495875.1. Taxonomy (NCBI): domain Eukaryota; kingdom Metazoa; phylum Chordata; class Aves; order Passeriformes; family Thamnophilidae; genus Pithys; species Pithys albifrons. The sequence goes on along the minus strand of NC_092458.1, from coordinate 116,051,069 downwards.
TTGGGTTGAATGAAAGGAAAAAAGAGAATATTGTATTTATGGCATTTTTCCACCCCCTACTTTGTTGGAAATTTTACACTTTTCTTACCACTTTCAGCATCTCTGCCAGTGCAGGGACCTGTGGCACTCACTGCTTGCTGCTTTCCATGTCCCAGGGTTTCTAGAAACCCGTCCAGTGGGCAGAAAAACCTACACTTGAGTGCTCAGCTTTGCTGCAGCCCCTCCAGAGGAGCTTGGCTTTGACACCTTGGAAAGTTCCTGGACACTGAAAGTCATTTGCTGTTAGCATTGTCTGATGTCCCCAGATTTTATGGGCAACAGCAGGAGCCTCCAAACTTTGCCCAGGGCCTTGCAGTGACAACTTGTAAGTGCTTTGGTGTTGGATCGGGTGCAGTGTGACCCATTGAAGTGAGGTGGCCAAAGGGGGCTTCCCTGGGAAGCTCTCCCTGCTTTTCCTTCTGGAATCTCTGTTGCCATAGAGCTCTTCTGGATTTCTGAGCCCCCTCTGCTCTCCCTGTGCACGGCCATGAGTGGGACCAGCTGCCAGCTAGGTGAGGTCTGAGCTGGTTTGCACACATCCCAAAATTCAGAGTACCACAAAGGCCCAAACAATTGCTAAACAGTTTTTTTTTGGGGATGTTTGACCCTGAAGAACCCTGGGCTGGCTGTATGCCTGAAGCCACAGCCCGACTTTCAGGGCTGCTCCTGGTTATTCTCTCCCCACTCCACCAGAGGGTTTTTCCCAGCCCTGGTGTTGCATCAGCCTCATGGCCCAGATGATGCATCTCACAGGGACAGACACCCCAGTGGCTTTGTGGTTTGCCCCCTCTGCTCAGAGGTTTTTGCAGCTGGAGTCATGCTGCCTGCTCTACAGTCCTCTGAGGTTTGCAGTGAAAGGGGCAGAGCCTTCATTTCCAGCCCTCTGTCTCCATTTGGCTTCCACTCAGTGGTGATTCCAATTCTCTGTAAAAGGTGGTGGTTTTTAATTTATCTCATTGCTTTTCTGTTCACTGCTTGGGCTCAAATTCACCTCAGCTCTCACTTATCTGTGGGGGGACCCTCCTCTTCCTCCATGGCTGCAGAAGGAGCCCAGAGGATGAGTTTGGCTTAGTTTGTTTCAGGTGGGTGAAGAAGATAAATCCCAGTGTCCATTTGAAATACTAAATCCTCTTTGCTAGAGGTGGGAGGAGGGATTGTGACACCTTTCATCCTAAATCTTCCCCTCCCACTCTCAGAGAGGAGAAGTTCCCTGTGGTCTCCTTTGTGGGCATCAGCAGTGATGTGGGATCAGGGTTTCAGGGGACCCTGAGCTGCTCCTGCCTCTGAGATTCCTTCTGCAAACTCCCACCCCTCTGTGAAACTGTGCCCTTCTGGCAACCAGATCATCATGCTCATTTTATGTAATGGTCTCTTCAAAAAAAAAAAAAAAGGAAAGAGAATTGTAACTAAAAATTGGAGAAAAGAAAAAAATCCTCATCCATCACCCCAGGACATCTTTCCTTTGCTAATGTCCTGCCAGTTATTTATGACCCTCTCTCAAAGGTGAGTTTTCACATTTTCCCCTTGTAAGTGTTTTGTGATTTAACACTCCCCTCAGCTTGGGCTCTGGCTTTGCCTGCAGCTCTGCCCTGCACACAATCCCTGGATGAAGGGGCTCACAGCAAGACACAGCCTGGGCACAGGTGATGGAGCCCCATCAGTCTGTGCCAGGGCCTGCCCACCCTCCCAGTCAGGAATTCCTTCCCAATATCCCATCTGTCCCTGCCCTCTGGCAGTGGGAAGCCATTCCTCCTATTCTGTCACTCTATCCCTTGTCCCAGGTCCCTCTCCTGGAGCCTCTTTAGACACTGAAAAGGGCTCTCAGGTTTTTCTGAATCCTAATGGCAGTTGGCAGCTTTTCCTTCTACCTTCAGATGAGCAGCCTCTGGCTTTTCTCCCCTCTTTCCAGAACTACACCAACTGCAGCTGCATCTCCCAGAAGGGACTCCCGGGCTTTGCCAAGCCTGGCACCTGCGGCACTGGCTGCTCCCACCTCTTCCTGCCCTTCGTGGTGCTGTCCTGCCTGGCAGGGATCCTGGCCAGCACATCCCACACTCCATCCTTCATGCTCATCCTCAGGTGAGCACGTGGCTTGGGCATGGTCTGGGTGCAGACACAAAGACCTCCAGAGGTGGTTTGGGCATCCTTGGGTTGAGGAGGGAGGTTTTCTCCAGCTGAGGGTTAAATCAGCCCTATATTGCACCTCGTGCCATTTCTCCTAGTGCTTTTACGTGGATTTTTCAAGTGTTGGTGCAGGGAATGCTTCTGCCATCTGGCACTGCATGTCACCCTCCCAGACTGTGTGGGGTTGGGAGCAGGCTGGGCTTTGCTCGCAAGCCCTGGACAGGGCAGAAATATCAGAAGGATCTCCAGTCTCAAATGCTGAGACTTGCTCTTGAAGACCCTGCACTAACAGAGCTCCTGCTGCTGTGGCATCACAAAGGCTCTCCCAAGGTCTCTTTAGCCATTTCTGCTGATTTCTGCAGAATTAAGCAGCAAGTGGAGGCCTCAGGCTGCTGGAGGCTTTCCCATGGAGCTGTGGAGCTGCATGACCAGTGGCTCTTGCAAGGCAGTGTGGTGTTCACCAACACCCTCAGAGGAGCAGCATCTCCACCCAGCACGGGGCCATGGGGTTCACAGGAACCCCATGTTGCCCTCAGCACCTCCATTCCTGGTCTCAGCACAGCTTTCAGAGCCAGCAGCCACCCTGTTCCTCCTCCCCAGTCACAGCTGGTACCTCAGCAACGAGATGCACCATTAACTCAGCATTAATTTAGCTCAGCACTACTTTGGCTCATTTTAATGCAGCTCTGTCTGAAGGTACGAAGTTTAATTACCTTCCTTTGCCTGCAGACAACCTCCCTTCCCAGTGCAGAGACACTTAGGTCTGCAGCTTCCCACCCCCTTGGAAAGGGGGCAGCAGCAGGAGGCTGGAACTGGCCTAGACATGAGCCTAGACATGAGCCCCAGACTAGACATGAGCCCCTGGGGCTGGACCCCAGGATGGGCTGAGGCTGGGAATGTGCTGGAGGAGAGCAAAAAGCCATGGAGGAATCCTTGTGTTAGTCTGTAAATAATACCTCCAAGCACATTTCTGTGGTCAAAGCACTCCAAACAGTTGCTTTTTAGGGAAAAGCTGTGGTTAAAAACCTGTTTTTACCTTGACTCCAAGAGCTGTGAGAGCTCCAGGCAGTCAGAGAGGAAAGGGGAGCTGAGTCCCCTGAGGGTGCTGACCGCGAGGTCCTCAGCCACCCAATCCTCTCCCATGTGTGACTCCAGCAGGAACTATGGTCTGGAGTATTGATTCCAGAACACTGAGGTACCACCAAAATAGACACTGAGGCTTCCCATCTCAAACCCAGCCACTTCCTTGACATGTAAATCCCTTTTTCAGTTACAAAAAGCATCCCTTGTATTGCTTGTGTTTTATTCACAGGGATCCTTTAAATTAAAAGCAAAAATACTTGAGCTGAGCTCCTCCCCATCTTTGAGGGAGTCTGGTAGGAGTTTCAGGCCAAAGAAAGGCTGTGGTCAGTGTGTGGCCCTCAGGAAGGAAACCTCATCATCTTTGCTGACCTAAATGGGAACTCCCTGGGGTCCTCAGTGGTTGGGTTGAAGGACAACTTTTTGGGTGAGGTGCTGTGCCAGGGAGGGAAACATCCATCTTTGTGGGATTGCCAGAGGGCACATTTTCCATTTTGTTTTTCAGGAGCATCCAGCCTGAAGACAAATCATTTGCTGTTGGGATACAGTTCATGTTGCTGAGAGTTTTAGGTAAATTAAAATGTGTTAAAATACCATTCTGGATAATAATGGCAGCTCTTGGAGAGTCACAGGGATTGCATCCATGATGCAGTAGAAGTGCTGGGTATTCAGGCTAATCAGAGAAAGATGCTGCCTTGCAGGGTCTGGGGGTCTGCACATGAGGAGGGGACAAGGCACCTCCATGGGGGTAAATCTGTGTGTCTAAATAAGGAGCCTGAGAATTACTTTAGGTTCAGGAGGTTGGCCTGTGGCTGTGGGCAGATACTGCTGGGTTTGTCTCCAGCATATCAGGGTGGCTCCAAACCTTGTCCTGTGATCCCACTAGTTATTTTACAGTGGTGAAAACCCACGTCCACCTGGAGGTCCCCAGCACATGCCACAGCAGTGGTGGGAAGGAGCATAAATGCTTGGTGCCTGAAGGAGGGGAGCACTGTTGCCCAGGGAGATGGTGGGGTCACTGTCTCTGGAAGTGTCCCAAGAGGTGCCTGGATGTGGTTTAGGGGTGATTATCAGGATGCTGCATTGATGGTTGGATTTGATGACCCTGGAGATCTCATCCAGCTGTGATGGGCTTAAGCTCTGCCAGGGGAGGTTTAGGTTGGCTATCAGGAAGAAGTTCTTTACAGAGAGAGTAATCAAGCATTGGAATGGCCTGCCCAGGGAGGGGGTGGATTCACCGACCCTGGAGGTTTTTAAGGTGAGACTGGACGTGACACTGAGTGCCATGATCTGGTAATCAAAGTGGGGTTGGATTAAGGGTTGGACTTGATGATCTCAGAGGTCTCTTCCAACCCAACTGATTGTATGATTCTATGAGGATTCTGTGATTCCTGGCATGAGCAGTGAGAAAGAAGAACCCACATCTCAGTGTGGTGCAAACACACAGCCCACCCTTGCTGTGTTGTGCTGGCCCAGTGGCTTCATGGCCCACAGCAAAGACCATCCCAAACCACTTTAGCACATGGGTGTGAATCCGACACATGGGAAGCCACCAGGCTTGGGGATGTACCCATAGAGCAGCTCCCATGGCATAACCAAGCCCGCTCTGGTTCCAGCGTGGATGCCAGGGCCCGTCCTGTACGGCAGCGCCATCGACACCACCTGCATCCTGTGGGAGAAGAGGTGTGACAGGAAGGCAGCCTGCAGATACTATGACAACACCCGCTTCAGGCAAAGGTAGGGATGGCCTGGCAGCAGGAGGGCTGAAGGTGCAGAGGGAAACCTGGGGGGAATGTGGCACCCACATCCCCCCAGGCATAAACCGTTGGCAAACAAACTCCCCTGGGCCAGGAAAATCCCCAGCAGTGCCCAGGAATGGTGTGGAAAACGGCTGGCACAAGCCCAAGCCCTGCTAAGGGCTGTGCAAAATTGCTGTCTTAGAACATAGAGGTCCAATTCCAGGAGAAGCTCTGCGATCATTCACTGGAACAACCTCCCTGGGGACACGGTGGAGTCCTCATCACTGGAGGCTTTCAAGATAAGAGTGGACAAAACTCCAAAACTCCAGATAATCTTCCCTAGGCTCCCTTTCCCACAGAAGGTTGGACCACAGGAGTTCTTGAGGGCCCTCCCAACTTGAGCTGCTGTGTGATGCTGTGGTGACTCATTTCATCTGCATAGTCACAAACAACCTGTCGTGATGTTTTCTTCATGGGGGGTGAGAAAACCTGATGTCTTCTCCCTAGGAAAAATGCCTCAAACCTGCCTGTGACGTGCTGCAGGGGGCCTGGGGACATTGGGTTAGGGTTAGGGTTAGGGTTAGGGTTAGGGTTGATGCTCTGGGGTTCATCTTCCAATAGAACAGCCCAATTCAACACAGAAGACACCAAATCCAGCCTGGGCACTGCAGGGAGGCTGGAAAGGTGATGATACTCCATCCCCAGGGCAGATTCATCATTGAATGACTCCCTGACCATGAGCTGCAGCAAGTCCTTTTCACCCTCGATCCCAAGACAATGCCCTTGCCACCCTGATTTGTTGTGTTTCCTCACCACAGGTACCTTGGTCTCCAGTTTTTCTTTGAGGTGGGAGCATTCCTGTGCTTCATGGCTGTGTATGTGATTCTCAGGAGGCAGGAGAGGGAAGCCAATGAGGGAGCAGAGACAAGGGGAAACCCAGAGAAGGAGAAACTGGCAGGAAGCTCCATAAAGACCCCAGAATCCAAAGTGTGACACTAAAAAGGTGAATTGTGATCTGTGTCCAGGGAGGTGAAGCCACACGTGGGTGAAGCCACCCACATCTGAACTGTGAAGGGTGGATGGTGATGGACCATGGGGCTGCTTCCTGATCTTCTGGGTGGGAGTTAACTTCTCCTGCACTGCCATGGGAGTCCATCCATACGTTGTTCTACTCCTGCCTCCTCCACGTCAGTGATGCAGCTTGTTCCTCCACATGGATTATTCCACACACATAACCTGTGGATGCTGCAACCTTCTGGATTTATGTCCTCCAAAGCGTTTGTTCCTGCTGACAGCCTTGGTGATGCCAGCACCAAGCATTAACCATGGACCTGAAGAGTTTTGTATGGGGGTGTTTTTTAAAAAATAAATCATTCTTAAGAAATGGTTTTGTACTGAACCCATAGATCTTGGTGAAGGATGGTCTGTCCTTGCCCCCAGAACGTCAGTTGTGTTTATTCCCTTTCCTCTCAGGGTGTTAGATGGTCTCTCTTCCTTGAAGGCTTCATCCAGCAGCAGCTGACACTGCTGGGATTTTTGTCACTGGCAGTGGACCTTTCAAGGGACCAACCTGCCCATCTGCTGTGGTGGTGATGGGCAGGGATGAGGATCTTGGGGAAGGGAGAACACCGAAAGGCACTGGAGATCCAGCCCAGGAGAGAAACTCCAATGCTTAGCAGCATGGGTACATTTTTCAGCAATAATATTAATAATAATATTAATTTTTCAATATGAATATTACTTTTTATATTGATTTTAAATATTATTTTAATATTATTATTAATAGTAATAAGAATTATTAATTCTTATTTTTGCATTATCAATACTTACTTTCTGATTCTCATTGCTTATCCCTAAAGCACCTGAGTGTTGAGGCTCCTTCCTGGTTTGCAGTTGGAGGAAGGCAGAACTTCTCCCAGGGCTGCAGGATCACAGAGGGAGGTCCCTGTGCAGACTGGGCAGAGCTCATGGCTAAGCCATCTGAGCACAGAGCCCACCAGCCTTGCTGTGCTCCTTGAAGGGCTTTGTGCCTGTTATTATGGGGTGCAAGCTGAGTCTGGGGCTATTTTGGTGTAGCTTCCTCTATTTTCTGCATTCTTCCCATCCTGGGGCTCCTTTCCACTCAAGCCCAGATTGTGTTGCTGGTCTCCTACCACCAGTGTGCAACCACAGACCACAGGATAACTTGTAATTTTTGCCTCCAGAATGGAATGTAGTAGAGAAAACAGAACTTCTAAGTTCAACCCAAATATGCAGAAAAGAAATACACAGTGGAGGAAATTCATTAATTCCTCCTTCCTTGGTAAATAGTCCTCTGGTGAGGGCTGGGGTGTGCAGAGAACTGCAGTGGGGGAGGATGGGAAGGTTTAGATATTCCACCAGACTCTCAGCCCAGCCATTTTGAGACCCAATTACCACAGTGCAGACTGAGAGATTAATTTGAATTTTTTAGAGGCTTGCAGGGTTTTTTTCCCCTATTTTTGTGCAGTGCTTCATGTTCATTGAGATGGTTGAGACTTTACAGCCCCGTTCACAGCTATCAACTCAGAATTGCCTTCTGGCTTCAAGGAAGGTTCTAGAAGGCAGACAGGTGTGTGAGTGGATGCTGAGGAGATGTAGGTGGACCCATTCAAGGAAGAACATACTGACCACAACCCCCCAAATCTCAGGGAGTTTTGCACACTGCTCAGTTTTCAAGCCATGACTTGGCAGCATCTGTTGTTACACCAGACAGGAGTGGAATAAGAATGAGGTTCTTTGGACAGTCCACGATGCTCACAGGGGTCACTGCAGCTCTTGGCAGCCCAGGAATTTGTGGCATCCTTGCTGCATCATGCGGAGAAGAAGGTTCTTTCCTGGCTCAAGGCGGTTTCCTGCCTTGCTGAGCACAATCCCAAGTCGCTCCAAGGTACTTTCCAAACCACAACAAATAAATAACAACACAATTTATTTTGCATGGAGTGAAAATTCAGGAGCTGCCACATGCTTAGCCAGGAATCTACCACAAATTTGCTTCTTGGCTCAGAGAAGCTGTGGCTGCCCCATCCCTGGAAGTGTCCAAGGCCAGGTTGGAGCAACCTGGGATAGTGGAAGGTGTCCCTGCCCATAGCAGGGGATGGAACTGGAAGATCTTGAAGGTCCCTCTTATCCCAAACCATCCTGTAATCCTCTGATTCTCTTCCCCACTCCACTGGAGACCCTCAGAGTGATGTCTGTGCAGCCTTTCTCAAAGCTCCTCAGAGCCCCCTCAAGCCACTGGAAGCACTTATGAAAAGAAGGGGGGAAAGGGCAAAAACTAAACCCTTACAAAAAATAGACAGGAAATTCAATCACCTGCCTTGGACTCACGGTGCTATTTCAGGTGGCACACAGGCTCCTCCATCCCTCTCCTACCTTGCTGGGATCATGAGGGATGCAGGAGTGACCTGCAGGATGGCCTGGTCAGCTCACCCCAGTAAAGCCTCTTCTCCCTGCTGGCCTTGGGGCTCCACATCCATTTTCCACTTGGCAAACTCCCATCAGTCATAGGAAGGCTTTGCTCTGGCAACACACAAGCTGGTACAGCCTGCATTCTCCCTTTGCTGGTTCCCCATCCAGCAGAGGAGAGATCCCTGTGGATAAGCATACGAGGTTATTGCAAACAGTGTGTCTGAGCTTTGTGGTCTGCTGTGGGGCTTTTGCTCTGGTACTTTGCATCAATTTGGGCTGGAGTTTCCATCAAGAGAAATAAACCCTCTTTTTTCCCCTTCCCCTCCTCTGTGCTCTTTCAGAGCACTGTTGAAAGGGACTGACTTGCCAGAGAAGATTAAAAGGAGGCAGTTTGGAAAGGCTGCTCCTGCCGGCAGCAGGGAGGGAGATAAAAGCCAGGGAATATGAAAAGATTGCCAGCAGCAAGGGAACAGGAGGAGGAGTGTTTGATGGGGAACAAGGGGCAGGCAGGTAGGAGGGTTGCAAAGGGAAGGAAGCAAAGGAGCAGCAGCAAAATCCACCCTGTACTGTTCTCCAGGTTTCCCCCAGGGAAGATATTTCCCTGGAGACAGCTTAAAATAGAATTTACAGAGCACTTTGGGATATACCTCAGGCAACAGCCATAAATTGCATAGGGGAGATTAACAGGGGTGAATCCAGCTGGGCCAGAACTCCATGGACTTCTGGAACTAAAGCACTGGATATTTTCCAGCAGCAATTTGTGGTACCAGGGGGGTCACAGACCTGGAGGTGCTGGTGAGAATTGCACAGAGTCAGGAGGTGGAATTGAAACAAGAGGGAAAGACCCAAAGCACTTACAGAGCCAAGAGCGCGGTGCTCATTCCTCTGGAAAAAGAGCAAAGCTGAAGCTTTTAACTAACCTGCCATCCCCTTGGTGTATTTAACTGAGCTCCATCTCTCCCTAGAGTGCTCTTGCCACTGCTCCACTGCAGTCAAACCCACAGGGTTTCTCCTGTTCTTCTGCTGCTGTTGAAAGAGCAGGTTTTTCACCAGAGGGGACAGGGATGGTCCCATGTGGATTTTGTGGCTGTTTGCAAAGCACCAACAAAACGTGTATCAAAACCCTGTGAATGTTTCCATTAAAATTCAGTCAAAGTGCCTCTGGCAACCTGAAATCTGTTCCCAGGAAATGCTCATTAAGAGACACACTTTGTAGCAAAAAGACAAAGAATTGCTGTGCCTGGGACTGAGCAGAGCTGTGGATAAAATGCAGCCCCCAGGCCAGGGAAGAGGAAGGCAAATAATCCATATGTGTGTGTACAAAAGGTAGAAATGCATAGTTGGGAAAATCTGGGAAGTTCCCACAAGGATACTGCAAAGATGAGCCAAGGAATCACAGTTCACAGAAGTTGGGGGTTTCTGGAGGATATTAGAAGGCGAAAACAGAAATCAGGCAAACCCAGACCCAGTGAGCACTGGAAAAACGCTGAAGAAATTACTAATCCATCACTTGGATCATGATGTCATGGGTTGTGACAGACAGATCACATCAAACATCTAATTTCTCCTTTGGGCAGGTACATGGCCCACCTGGGGAGGCTGTGCTACCTTTTGACTGAAGGAAGGATTTTGACCCCACCTATTTCACATAAACTATTTATCAGCCACATGGAATTATGCAGAGAGGAGGGGAAAAAATGGAGAAAGAACAGGCTGAATTGGAAAGCTTCACTTCCAGGGTTTTCAGGTAGTTTGCTGCCTACCCAAAAGGATTTCTCTAGAAGGATCTGTCCTGTCTCTGGTGCTAATCAATATTTTAATTAATCACTTGAGTGATGAGAGAAGCAGGAGGTAACAAAATTAGTGCTGCAGATGCCAAGACTGGAATTCCAGTAATTTCCAGCAGACTGGAGAAATGGCCTGAAATGGATAATGGTGGGATTTAACACCCAGAGCCAAACAGGAAGGAGAGCTGGGCTGCAAAATCTGGCCTGGGGGAAAGGGAATGGGGCAGCCAGTTCATCCACAGCAGCTGTGAGGCCTTTGTTTTTAGGAGAAAAAATATAACTTGGAGGAAAAATGGAAGGGCAGGAACAAGGTTCCAGTGCAATGAGGAACCTGAGGGAGCTGCAAAGCCCTGGGTCGAGTGGTGGAAGGGTTTAGGAAGGAGTTGAAGCTCATATGATCCCTTTAAATTAACTTGGCATTCACCAGAATTCACTTGGTGTCCTGTACAGAGAAGATACAACCCCTTGCACTTTGAGGCATAAAAATTATCTCCCTGTGTTGCTAAATTGAATATGTTTTCCTACTTACTGCAGAGTGTATCTCCTCCAGTTGTGCTCACTTGAAGGCCCAAGCAAACAGAGCAGAATAAATCAGGAATTATCTCCTGTGTTTAGAGACAGGTTGAGTAATGATTACTCATGAAATATGAAATTCATCTTCGGGGCTTAATGTACTTGCAACGAAGTTGGGCAGGAGCTTGTTGTTGAAGGTTCTGAAATGATTGTGGTGAGGGAACAGCATCTTTATCCTGCAGATCTGATAAGAACTGACACTGCATCACTGAGCATATTCCCAGCCTCACCCGAATCTGCTGCTTTTCAGGGTGCTGAAGGACAGAAGTGCTTTCAGACAGAGCTGATAAAGGGCTGCCAGAACATTTTAATCTCTCACTTTTCCACTTAAAATGTCATTTGCTAAAGAGACCAGAACCTCAGATGGTTCCAAGCTGTGGACACTGGTATAACTTTCTGACCAAACTTCAGGAAAAAAACCCCAACATTCCCTGGCTAAACTTGCTGTTGAACCCTTCTTGTTGTTATACCCACTCTTAAAAATGGTCTCCCTTTCCACTCTTCCCATCTCCTGCCTCTCCCAATGCCGTGACCTAAATACACACTGGCCACTGAATGTATCCAAACTGCACTCAGGAAGTTTGGGGGGCTCTGTTTCCATATTTTTTGCCTCCCAGTTTCTCATTTCATGTGACTGTAGGAGTGCTCTGAAGCAAAGCAGGGCATAAATACAGAGACATCCCAAAATTCTTGCAAAAATGCCACCTATGGGGAGGAGGGTCTGGCCAGGCTGAGTTGTGGTGGGAGGGGTGAGGAGGAGGTACCAGCTCATGCCCCATGAGCTGCCCTCATCCTGCTGTCCCCTGGGGAAACAGGACAGATCCATGCCCAGCCCCAGAAAAAAGAGATGCAGCAGCTTTACCTGATTCCTAAAAAAATCACAAAAAAAGCCCAAATAAGCAAGATTATAAGGCAAAAGACACTCAGTACAGACCCCTTTCCAAAAAAATACTTGTTATTGCCAGTGAAGAGGAATCCAAGACAGATGGAAAGGCCCAGACATTTTGAAGTCGTTGCATCATTCCTCAGATGATCCTGAGCAGCCTTGGTGCTGGCAGGAACAGTGGGTGAAATCCAGGGGAAAAGACTAAAACTCAGCCGGACTAAAAGAAATACCACCTTCCTTTCCTGAAGGTCTCACACTGAGTCTTGCCCTGGTCTCCTGGCCCTGGAGCAGAAAGAGTCACAGCCCTCCTGACTGTCCCCTCCAGCAGGGAGGTGACACATCCAGATGTCCCAGGGCTGAGCTGGGGCTCATCCTGGCCTGAGATGTTTAAGCACACAAGGGTTGCTCTGTGTGCTGTGTTGAGGTTTCTCTGGTGATCTGACAGGCAAGCCCAGAGGAAATGACAGCTTTACAGTTTCCTGGAAACTGGAAAATAAAGCTGTGATTAGCAGCTGGAATGTCGGTTCACTGAAACAAAGCCCAGCTGCAAAGTTTCCTGCAGTCCTCATACCTCGGGGGAGCAATTGCAGAGGATGTTCTGGGAACAGAGGATGCAGGAGTGAGTGCTATCCAAACAAAAAACCCAGGTGTGAGGCAGCTCAAGCAGGTATCTGCTGCAGGGACGTGCTGCAAGGCAGCGGCATCTCCCAGCAAGGTGATGCCTGGTGTCCTGTGTGGTCTCCCCCAGCTTATTCCCACCCCCTGGACCTGCCCAGCGAGGGCACTGCTCTCACCCGCCCATTTTCCTGAGGCTGGGAGATGCTGCAAGTGGAAGCTGTGCACAGAAATACAGGGATATGAACCCCCCAGCAAAGATTCATCCTCTTTTTAGCTTAGAGTCTCCTCCTGTAGCATGGGGAGGGCAGAGAACAATTCCAAGCAAACTCTTGGGTGTATCTGGTGCCTCAGGGCTTGGAAAAACATCTCAGTTGGTGAACTAAGTAACAGTTTGGGAGTGCTGGAGACAGGGATGCTGCTCCTGGGGGCACTTGCTCTGTGTGTCACATTCCCCTCAGACTTGTTCAGACACAGCAATAATAAGGGAATTCAAAGTCCTGAAGCCAGGAATAAACTGTGACATGGGTGACACTTGTAATTGAGAGCTTCTTAATTGCTGTGTTTGATTAAAGAGAGCTGGAGGCTTTGTGCATAAAAGGCAGAGACTCCAGAAACCCAGGGAAGGAAGAAAAGAGGATAAGAAGATGGTGGGAACAGAAAAAGGCAAGATCAAGGAGAAGAAATACTTGGGAGAAATCTTGTTCCAGTAGCAGAGATAAGGGAGACAGAAATAGAATGAGTGGTTTCACTTGTGATCACATCCATGTTTATTCCTGCCCTTCTGGGGCAGAAATACAGGGATTTGTGCTCTCCTGGAGTGAAATGCAGCAGCTATTTAACACCACAAAGGCCCAAAGATAAAGGCAGCATATAAAAAAGAACTAAAACCTACCGGGAAATTGCTTTTTTTTGTTAAAGTGACACCCCAGGGAAATGGGAAAACCTTTCCTTGATGGCTGCACTGCCAGGAGGTTTGTGCTCCAAAAGGCCATGAACATTTGAGTCCCAGATGTGTCTTCTGCTTCTGCAGCTCCAGCCTGAGGAACTCCATCCAAGGTCAAGGAGACATCCATGTGCCACCATGGGTGGTGCCAGGCCTGAACAGGATCCTTCTGGATAGGGGCAGGATCTCCTACTCTAAGATATCTTCCAGGAATATTCCTAAGGTATAATATGGGGAATCCAAGACAGGGTGATGATGAGCATAGAGAAGAAAAAAGAACAAGAGGAAGGGGGAAAGATTCTCTTTTTGGAGGGTAAAAGGAAATCCATGTTATTCACTCACATCACAGCGTGATGCTCTTTGCCATCACAGGGGGGCAGAGCAAGGGGAGCAGAGCTGTTAAGTACCCAAGAGATGAAGGGATGGGGTTCCAGCCATTCCCCACCACCTTTAGTGTAGTTTTGGTAGTAGGAAATCCCCTGCCACGGTCACAGGGATGTCCTTCCCGCTGTGCTGGGTTACCTGGGAGCAGGCACAGCTCTTGTTCCTGCTGCTTTGGAATGAAGTTTGTCTCAGCTGCTGTGAAATGGGCCATTCTTTGTGTCCAGTTTAAGAAGAGCATGGTCACCACAGGATATGTGCACCCTCCTCAGACTTCACTTGCTTCTTTTCCATCATTTTCTTTATTTCCAGGTGAATATACAGAGTAAGAGCCTGGCTATGGTGGTCAGAGTTGGATGGGCATGGATAGGAATGGCTCAAGGCTGCAAGGGTGAGCTTAGTTTAGGTAAATCCTCCATCCTGTACAGACTTTTTCCAGCTCAGATGCCTCTTCTCTTTGCATGAACTCCTCAAGACTGAGCTCATTGCTTCCAGGTGGAAGTTGGAGGTTGGGCAACACTGCAAGAATAAAAACACTCCATTTCCTCAGCCAGCACTTCCCCCTGCTCTCATTACTGCCCTGGCTGTTGTCTGTCCTGTCTCCAGCCAACTCTGAGCAAGTCTGCTCCCTGAATGCAAACTAATATCTCAGTTAGAGCTTAGTGGGGAGAGAGAAGAAGGAGAAATGTTGGTGCAGCAGAGGAGTTTGTGTCTGAGCACTGGGCTATGTTGGGGCAGGTCAGTTACTACACTGGGGATTTCCAGGAAGAAAAGCACAAACATCTTCAGCTGCAGCCAAAACCTTCAAGAGACCCCTGAAAAGGCTGCTTTGCACTGGGGCTTTTAACATACTGTGAATGCACCACAAAGAGCTTCACCTGTGTGTAAATTTTGACCCTGAGAAATCTCTGTCTTGAGAAAAATATTGCAAATAGCTTTTTCCCCTCCTTCTTTAGAAACCTTCAAATGTTTGGTGAGGTTATCATGACAAACACGTGCCCTCCCCAAAAAACACCCTGCCCCAGCAGCACAGACTTGTAGAACTTCCAGACTTATTAGTGCAGAGAATCATCAGCAAGAGAACTCAGGTTCAGTGGCTCCTAATGATTTGCTTTGTGAAGAGGGACTCACATCTGAGTTGGTACAACTGCCAATTTCTTCTCACTGATGAATTTTTAACTCCAGGTCATTTGTGTCAGATTCTCCTCAAGCTTTGACAAATGTGTGGACTTCTGTCCCAGACAAATGGTGGAAAGCTCAGGAGCATCTTAATGGCCTTCCTCTGGTCATGCCTCCTCAGCCCTCCTGTGTGTGACAGGGATGTCCTCAGGAGTTTCAGGGCTGTCGCCGTGGCTCCCTGAGTGAAGCTGCTTTTGGAGAATCACAGTCCAGTTATCTCCATGATCCTGCTGGGAGATGGTGCAATTCCCAGGAGCAGCATCCTCTTGGCCTTTCAGTATTTAAAGGGGATAAACAGGGACGTTATTCAATATTTAAAGGGGATAAATAGGGAAAATATTCAATATTTAAAGGGGATAGATGGAGACGGGATTTTTAGCAGGGCCTGTAGCAAGAGGATAAGGGGTGATGGCTTTAAAGTAAAAGGGAAGATTCAGACTAGATATAAGGAAGAACTTTTTTACACTGAGGATGGTGAGGCACTGGCACGGTTTTAGCAGAGAGGTGGTGGCTGCCCCATCCCTGAAAACATCCAAGGTGAGGTTGGACAGGGCTCTGAGCAACATGATCCAGTGGAAGGTGTCCTTGACCAGGGAAGCTGGACTAGGTGACCTTCTAAAGGCTCTTCCAGCCCAAACCATTCAGTGATTCCGTGATTTTGCAAGCTGGTGTGCAGGAGCAATTCCACCCCTCTGACTTTATTTGCCCTTTTCAGGCATGCACAGAGCTCTGGCTCATCTCTGCAGGGCTGACACAGCAAGGAGGGGACAGCAAAGGTGGTACTTTGCCTCTTCTCCCCTTCCAGACCACGGCTGGACTGCTGGGTCCAGTTTCCACATCTCCCTTCAAGGGCAACCCAAACAGTTCATGTGACAGGAATAAGAATGATCAGTGGCCAGGAAAACATGAGCTCCTGGGAAGCAATTGGTGTCATTTCACCTGGAGGAAGGACGGCTGAGAGGAGACACAAGAGCTGTGTTCAATTATGTAGAAGGTTATTGCAAAGAGGGGGAGAACTGCACTGCCAGGGACAGGACCAGGAGTCCTGGGCTGAAATTACAGCAAGGGAGAGCCAGGGTGAGAGTCTTTAGAGCCAGAAGGAGAACACAGCCTGGGGCTGAGTGTGAAGGGTTTAGTGAAGTGTCAGCCAAGAGGGGTTTCATTGGCATCCCTGGTTTTGGGACAGTGTCTGTCATGAATAAGCAGTTTAGGGTCCCTTAAAGAATCCCCATATTAGCCAAAATGGGTGTAATATAACCTTACAAAATTGCAGCTTAACAAAGTTCAGTGGCAATGTTCACTCTATTACTGACCACAGGGATGGAACACACAGAGGAAAATCAAGTTAGAATCGATTTAGAATGATTACACAGAGACTGGAGACACAAAAGGGTGAGGAAGACCCTCCTGCTGAGTCACCAGGTTCAGAGTAGACCCCCTCACGGTCTAAACAGTGGCCAGGTCCAGTCTTGGTCTCAGACTTGGACAAGGATTTATGTCTAAATGAATTAACTACATGGATTTAATTAGTATTAATTCAGCTTGCTGTCAGAGACTTAGGGGGTCTCTCTGCCTTGGGTCTCTTAGTCTTGGGGGATAAATCTCAAGCCCTGAGAGACATCTTGGCTCAAAGGCAGATCCCCACCACTCAGCCATGCAAGGAGAGCTGAGGCAAGGCCTCTCAGGCCATGCTATCCATGGAATAAAGCCTTTGGCCCATGGCCAAAGCACATACAATGGCAAAGATGAGCATGAGACTCCTTATGCCCGGAGTTGTCTGTGTCCCTTGATGACTGAGACTTGGAAAAGCCACCACAGTTCATGTGTTGATCACAGGATTTGTCTCCCAAGCTCATACACATCAGTTCTCACAGGGTAACTCTCCTGCTCTGTGGGTTTCCTGGAGGAACTCTTGGCTCAGCTGCAGCTCAAGCTTTCCCCTCCCTTGTAGCCAAATTGCTGTTGGTTCTGCAAAGAGGGTGAGGCACACCCACCACAGTGTCCAGCTGAGCTCTCCCAGTCCCTCCCAGTCCTGGCTTTGACTAATATGGTCTCAGACACCCCAAATGGCTTGTCCTGGGTTTGCTGTGAGCAGCCCATGAGCTCAGCACCACAAATTATGGGGTGAGCTCACTCTGGGTTGTGCTAAGAGCAGAAAGCTCTGCAGAATCCAGGAGGTTCCATCAGCTGTAGATGCACCTTCTGGAAAGCAATTTTGGAATTATGGATCTGCTGCTGTGGCCAGGCTCTGAAAGAACAGGGAGATGGATGGGAGAGGCTGCAGGGAATAGTTATAGGAATGATTCAGGAGCTGGAAAAGCATGTGAGAGATGAAAGAAGCCCTGGCTGTGGGAATTATTGCAACAAAGGTTGAGGCTGCTGAACTGCTCCCTGTACTTCCCACTGAAGACAGAGGATAGGAAAGGATCTCCAATGATCCTTGAGATGGAGTTTGGGTGTTCACAAAGCATTTGACCAAGGCTCTCAGGCACAGGGTGTGATTTTGGGGTGTGCGGGGTCAGGAGTTGAACTCAATGATCCTTGAGGGTCTGTTCCAACAGAGAATATTCTATGTTATTTGGAGGATCCCTGGCTGGCACAGGCTGGGGGAGAGTCAGCAATTAAGCAGTGTGGTTAGTTGCAGGCTGCATTCCTGGGAAGTCTGGGAACACTCCCTAACCCTGAAGGAATTGGCCATTCCAGCACTGTTCCTATTCCAGACCCTCACATGTCCTCCCTGCTGCTCCGAGGAACCTCCTCAAGGATCCTTTTGCTAAGGACAGATGTTGGCAGCTGGGATCGTTTTGCCAGCTTTAATTGCACTGCTTATTTACCTTTCTTACAGCTCACATTTCACTTTTGAGTCATTTCAGCCCCTCTTTTTCTCCACATCCAAAGCTAAACCAGATGGTCCTGCTGCAAAAGGCAGAGCACAACTTTGCTTATGGCTTCCTAACCAGGTTTTACTGGGTCCATCATCAATTAAAACTGAGATGGAACCCAAAAAAAGTCATTAGCAGTCTAGCAGAGGGTCAGAAAACAGGTTATTGACTTGCTTCACCACAGCTCCGAAATTCTCTTAAGAATAGAGCACTTTAGATTAATTGGGGGGAAAATGGATTGGAAAGTTTCAATTAAGTTGATGTCATAATTTTGGATAAAAAACAGCTGTTCTGCTACAGCTGTAGTTCTCTCCCTGACTTTAATTGGTGTCCCAGGCCCAGTTGTCTGTATTGATAAAAAGCTGCCCATAAAAAGGATAATTGGCATTGGTTTAAGAGGTATAAACTCTTTAAAGAAAAAAAAGATTCAAACTAGACTAACAGCAATACCTTTTTTAACCTTCTGGAAGTTTTGGGGAATTCTCACAGCTCTATGCAAGAGTGAGGTGGGATAAACAGGGAGAAGAGCTTGATGCTTAACAGCACAGCCACTGGAATATTTAGCAGTGACCTCTGAGCCCCCTGCATTAACATCAAGGACCTCCTGAGCTGGGTCATCATTTAACCAGGACCTGAGCAGTGCAGAAACATTTTACAACCAACCAAGACACAGGGGAGCTGAGTGAGAGTCAGGGATGCCAGCACTGCTAGGAATGAGCATTTCTGCAAACAGGAAACCAGGATTGCTCATGGCCAACAGGAAAGAAGCCCATCCCATCCATAACTCCTGTGGATGGATCTTTCTATCAACAACCCTGTGTGAAAGGTTTTTTCATAGAATCACAGACTAATTTGGGTTGGGAGGGATCCTAAAGGTCATGTTATTCCACCCTCCTGCCACAGACTGGGGCACCTTCCACCAGACCAGGTTCCCAGAGCTCCATCCAACCTGGTCTTAAACACCTCCAGGGATGGGGCAGCCACAGCTTCTCTGGGCAACCTGTGCCAGGGCCTGCCCACCCTCACAGGGCAGATTTTTTTCCAGCCTGGAGAACTAATGGCTTTCCCACACTGCACTTCCCTGGCTCTGCAGAGGCAGCACCACCCAGCACTCACAAACTGAAGTTTCTGAACAAGCAAGTTTCTGACAGTGCTCCAGAGTAAAGCAGGGGTTGCTCTCCATGCCTCTGCCTTGCCTGGCATTTCAAATGTGCCAGGACCAGAACAAGCCTGTAAGGTCCTGAGGGGTGCCTGGTGCTCAGGGGATGCAGCAGTGCTGAGCACAGAGCAATTCAAGGGTCTGATGAACCTGTGCTGGGGAAAAGGAAGGAGAAACTGAGTTCCTGGTCTGCTCCATGAGGTCCAATAATCCTTCACTGCATTTAAATTAAAAGACTTGGAAGTGTGGACTCTGATAACTTCAGGCTGGCAAAGGGCAACTCCCTTTTCTTGCCCTGAGCCTTCCCCGGGGGCTTTTGCTGAACTGCCCCATTTCAGCAATGCCACCACTTCTGTTTTAGGTGTTTATACCCTTCAAACCACTCTGCACATGCATCAGAGTCTCCTTTGCCATCACTCACTTGAGCTTTTCATATTTAACTCTTTTAATAATCTGCCAATAAATCACTCCCTCCCAACCCTTCATCATTCCCAATGCTGTCCTCAAAACTCCCTCCAGCGTGATGACACCCATCAGGCAACTGAGTTAATTAATGGATGGCAGATCTCTTCCAGTGCTGAGCTGCACTCCTGGAACACAGTCTGAAAAGGGCAAAGGAAAGAGAAGATCAGGTTTGACTCTTGGGTGGGCCAGCCACATCTCCAGAAAGGAAGAAAGGAACTCAAAGCAGAGCTTTGCAAGGTTGCTGAGGGTTAAGTGGGTGACACATCTCTTTGGAAGGTCAGGAATGGGGTAAGGACACTGGGATGGACACTGCCAAGAGGGAGATTTATTAACCTCTTGTTCCCTTTTTTTTCCCCAGCACTCTCAAAGTCACCTACTTGATTCTGCATCACTTCCAAAAAAAGAGTTGCAGGTGCTGATAACATCTGACATGTCTCTGATTTACTGAAAAACTGCTGGGGAAAGGAAGCAGAGATAAAGGAAGCCAATTCATCCAGCTATCCCATGTGGATAGATCCTCTGGAGACTCCAGAGCTTTATACCCTGCTCTGAAGACCATCCAAGCAGCCTCACCTGCATCAGGACCTGTCACAAACCCCTTGGCTGCAGGGAAAGTCCCTTCTCCAGCTGCTGGGCAGCATCCCCATGACTGACCTGGGCCTGCCTTCCCTCCTCTGAGGTGCAACAGGGCAAAGAGGGGTTTCTGCTGGGCAGAGGAGGCTGGGTAGGAGCTGGTCCTCATGTTTGCCCCATGCCCACAGTGGTCTGAATGCCACAGAATCACTCAGGGCCTGTCAGGATGGGGAGGTGAGGGAGATAAACAGGGCAGCTTTGTGCATTGGGGATGCTGCAGATGTGCTTTTGCCCTCTGGAGTCCAGGATGCTTGTTGGGTTGCTCATGGTGGCCACCACCAGCTCCAGGATACAGATGGAGAGGTGCAACCTTCCCCTGATCTCTCCCTGGCATCCACCACCTGTTCTTTGCCTAAGACCCTTCCCAGAGTCCTTCCAGTTTGTCATCCACCCCTCTTTTCCGTGCCCATGTGGGCAAGGGAGCTGCAGGCAGGTCCAGGCTCTGCTTGCCAGTCCCACAGAGACCCCTGGGAGGACAGGTAAGATCTGAGGGCAGGTGGGGCAGGTGCCAGAGCTCTGCCTGCCTTGATAGACACTGACAGGGAGAGACATCACCAGTCTCGGAGCATTCCCATTGATTGTTTCCCAGAGAAGCTGTGGCTGCCTCATCCCTGGAAGTGTTCAAGGCCAGGTTGGGTGGGGCTTGGAGCAACCTGTGAAAGGTGTCCCTACCCAGAACTGGATAGTCTTTAAGGTCTTTTCCAACCCTTCTAGTAGGATCATTAGGGAAAATTTCCCCTCCTTTGGTGGAGGGCACCAGTCTGGTGGCTGGTTTCATGACTGACAAGCTGATAAGTGATTGCAGAAAAATCTGACAACATCTCCACATGTCCCTGTAAGATTCCTACTGTCATTCCAAACTGTTTACCCTGAGATGAGCATGAGAGGAGAAAGAAGTCCATGCAGATGTCATCCATCTGAATAAGACTGGTGACCTTGCACTTGATAACCCTGCAGGCATTGAGCCCAGGTCCTCTGTGGACTCAAGCTAGTACAGATAATAAACTTGAGACACAATGTATGAAGCAGTTATGCTGCTTTCTGGTAAAAGGGGGGGTGGGGGAGGATGTCCTCAAATAGCAGCAGCCAAGGAAAAAGCTCCATGAAAAGGTCAAGGATGGGGGGGGTTGCTGGGGACTGAAGGAATCCTCAGAGGCTGAGGAGGTGTGAGCAAGGCTGCAAGGCACAGAAGAGCTAAGGAGAGCCAAAACCCACTTACAGCACATTCTGAAGAGGGTTGTGGGAGAGCTTTGGGGATTCTTGCTAGCTCTGAATACCACACAAGGACTTTGCCTTCAATATTGCAGCTGAAAGCAAAGGATATTTAGGAGGTCCTCTGCTGCTTGTTCACTCTTTCTTGGCAGCTCACTCCCATGGCAGCAAGTCCAGTGAAATAAAATGATCCTGGCTAAGAGAAATCCAGCCTCAGTGGATTTTCAGCAGGAAAATAACTCTAAAGGGGTATGACACCCTCAAGTGTTCTCTGAGTCAGCAGCAGTGACATCAGGGGGCAGGAGGGGTTCTGGTTTAACCAGCTCCCAGACAAACCAAGTGTTTCCTTCCTTCCATGGGGAAGAAGAGGGACTTTGCAAGCAAAGGGTGGGACATCAGCACATGCCTTGTTCTCCCATCAACCTTCCCTCCCCTCAGGAACTAAACATCAAAGCAAATATTGTCTCAGTGACCAAAGAGAGAACAGGGCCTTTTGCTCTTGTTTGTTGGGCTTCTTTAAGGGTTGTGTCACAGGGACATCAGAGAAGGCCTGAAACAGAGCAGGAGCACTTCAGACAGGCCTGGGGCAATGCATGAGGGGAATGTCTTAGGAGGGGATAAGCAGGGGCCCTCAGCTGCTGGAAAGCAAGGAAGAGAAATCCTCAAGGAAGGAATAATTCTCTCTCCTGCAGAACTGATGTGCTGTGGTGTGGACACTACTCAAGGCAGCCATTCCCAGAGATTCTCACTTCCCCTGTGGACTCCATCTGCTCATTGGGAATATTTGCTCTGGGGGGAATAACAAGGCAGGAGACGTGTCCTCCCCTCCTAGGCCTGGTGATATCTCATTTTGCTGTTCCTTCTCCGCTCCTCTTCACTGTAAGAGCCTCATGGCAGATGTTTACTTCTGCTTTTACTCCAGATGGAATATTGGGGCAAAATCCAAATCAAAAAGCCTGTTAACAGCTTCGGGGTAGGAAGCTGCCAAACTGCTGGAGGAGCCTGCAGAACTCCTTGCAGGAGTGGGTGGGCACTATCCCTGCCAGCACATGCTGCTCCGAGGATGCACAGAACCTACATCCCAGACGGGATGAGCACTTGCTGCTTCAGCACCACAGTCTGGGCTCCCAAGAACCCTCCCGATCTCTTGATTTCACAAGTGATCACCATTTTCTAGAAAAAATTGCTTTCTTTTGCTGGTGTTCCCTGACTCTAATTCTTTCTCCAGGTACCCTCCAGCCTCTTCCCAGGCAGAGACCTCTCTCAATGGGTTGGAGCTGCTACAGAAATGCTCCTGTCCTTGCACACCAAGATATGAAAGTGTCCAGGGGAAACTATTGAGGACTGGCAACTAGATTGTCCTTGACACCCTTTCTGGACACCACAAACCCAGAGATAAGTCCAAGGCAGACACACACACTCCTCCCTCCTCTCCTGACAGTGTTTAACCAGGACAAACCCTCCCTGGCCCCTGTCATGAAGGAGAGCGGCAGGTCCACCTGCTCTCTGCTGTTTGTGTTTGGCCAATATTTACAAGTGGCTGTGTGACATCTCAGCTGTTTAACCCTGAGTTGTCGCAATCAGAGCTGTCTCTCATGTTGTTTTAGAGGCAGGTTTGGCTCCTGCCAGAAGCGGAGCCATGGGTTTGTAGAGACCAGGCTGTTCTTCCCAGGGAAAAGACAAAAGATAAAATGAAGACAAATATGAGGATTGCTATTGTGCCAGGTTGTGATATCTGAGCAAATAATTTCCCTCCGACCTGCAAGGCTTGAGGAGGAAACAGACAGGTAAACAAGCCCTCTGATCACCACTGGGCTGGTAGGAAGGGTACACAACCCAAGGGAAGCCTCTCTGCTCCTGAAGTGTCTTCTGGGTGGAGAGCTGGATGCTACAGAACATCTCAACCAACATCAGGCCCTGGTGTTCAGAGGAATAAGATCCAGGGAGAGGTTTGTCAGTCCTCAGCCCACTCCCATACCTTGTACACTGAATAAAATAACCCCCTCAGCTCTGTCTAACCCTTTGCACTTGGGGGCCCACCCTCGGTTTGCATCCACCTCTGCTCCCAGCATGGCCAGAGGACGGTGCTGCAGCTTTGCTGTGCAAATCCTTCCCCGAATGCAGCACCCTCGGCTTTACTGAGCACAGGGCTGAGCTTTGAGGAGGTGGCTTAATCCTTATCAGCTGAGGAGAATTTCATCAAACAGGCAGCAGTGGAGAAATGGAAATGCGGAAGATCCATAATTCATGACGGAGCAGCCACAATGTAATAGGTGCGCTCAGCTGACACCTTGTACTCCACGCTCAGGATGATGTCAGGCCATGTGGGATTAGCCAGACAGGAGGTTTTCTGAGAGCCCTTTGTTCTGCCGAGCTCCATCCGCGCGTTCGGGGTTGGGATGAGCTCCGTGCCCGCAGCGACCCGCAGCACCTGCTTGGTGTCAGGGAGAAAAGGGCTTATTTACACATAAATGAGAAAGGCAAATACCCTCGATAAACGCTGGCAGTGGCCAGGAGCGAGGGCTTAGTGGCAATTTCCTTCCCTGCTTTGCGAAGGTGGAGATAACCTTGAGCTTCTCCCCTCCGGGGAAGGGCCGTGGCCCCAGGAAATGGCACAAATCCACGGATGCAGGTGTGTCCTTGTCCACAGTACACAGATGGGACACAAAGATGGGATCTGAAGATGGGACCTTCACCTGGTGAAGGTGAAGAATCACCAGGGCTGTGGGTGACCCCAGGGAAATGTGAATCCCACGGGAGTTATCCTCCCAATCCCTGCACAGGAAACCCAGCACTGTTTCTCTGGGGCAACTGTCCTGCATTAGGGGAAGAAATCTCTGGGGTCTGGGTTTGTTGTAGTTTGTTTTCGGAGTTTTTTTCCCCCAGTGAGGAATGTGGGAAGCATGAAAAGCCCAATCTGGTATCCCTCCCCAACTCCCAATCGAAATACCAAAATAACCGTCCAGGTTCTTCCCAACGCATCCCGAGGGAGGGGAAATTGTCTTTCCTCTGCTCAGATTCGAGCCAAAGGCAGATTGATGACAAATTCCTGGGGTGGGAGGGGGAAGACCCAGCACTGCGTCCCCCACAGCACCACTGCCTTTTCCGGTTTTTTCTTTTTATTTTTCTTTTCCTTTTCTTTTTTCTTTTCTTTTTTTTTTTTCTATTTATTTTTCTTAATATTTTTCTTTTTCTCTTTATTTCTATTTCTCTTTTTACCTCTTCCTTTCTTTTTCTCATTCTTTGCCCTTTTATTTTCTTCTCATTCTTTTACCCCTTTCTTCTTTTTTTCACTTCCTTTTTCTCTTCCTTCCCCTTTTTACCTCCAAATGATGCTTAATCCCTCAGGCAGTTCTTGAGAAGAACTTTAGCAAAGCAGCCAGGCAGAAGCAGAGCCTGCAGGGACACCTGCCCCTGATCCCACCACACCTTTCTGGCAGCGCCAGACACGGCGTTTCCTGCAGGAACGAGCTATTAAATTCCTTTTAGCACCATCGCTGTCTCTGATTCATTGGAGCTTCCAGCGCGGCCGAGGCTTGGAGCATCCTCCCTGCTGGGTCTGTGTTTGCCGAGGGCTCGAGAGCCCTCTGCTGTCCACCCATCCAGCCCCCGGGACTTTGAGCACTTGGGATTGTGCTGCTGCTGCTCCTCACTCTTTCCACAGCCCCAGGATGGAGGTCTGCGATGGATGCGGTCGGAGCAGATCGATATGCTGGGAGAGGCTCACCAGGTCCCCAGCAGTGCTGCTTTAAAAATGTACTCATGTGGCTTCGGGACAGCTGGGGATTCACAAGGTCAGGGAAGGGACTGATGGGGCTTCCTCGAGTCCAGCACAAAGTCCTCAAAGTCGCTGAGGTTCTGCACAAACACCTTGTGTGTTGCCTGTACCTGGTGGGTCTCCATCTCCCATCACTTGCAACAGCTGCTTTCCAGCTGTGCAGGATTCCCTGCAACAAAGAGCTGATCACAGAATCACTGGATCATGGAATTACACACTGGAGAGGGTGGAGAGGGACGTTGAAGATCATCCTGTTCATGGGCAGGGACACCTTCCACTAGACCAGGTTGCTCCAAGCACTGTCCAACCCAACTCTCTCATCCGACCTGATGAGCCCCTCTGGGCCATCAGAATCATCCTGGGCTTGGCAAACACCCTCCTTTGGATGTGGAGAGAGCTACCTCTGGAAGGGAAGAATGTTTCTGCTCCATCCCTCAATTCCTTCATGGCTGACATTCTGCCTCCAGTGTCAACACTCACCTTGGGACTCTGTTTTACCTTATGCCAAATAACCTTAATATAATACACCTTTTAATTAACTATAATCACTTATAATATATGTACTATTTAATTACAATTTTATTGACATTTAATATAATATAGATATAATATATATTATTAATATATTATGTAACATCAATACGTTATACATTTTATGAAATAATAATACTGTGATATATAATAATATATCTCTAACAGCATTATATAATATATTGTAATTATATTATTTAACACAATATATTAACATATTTTAATATAATAGATTATATAATATATAATTATACAATATAATTTATATAATCGATGTTATATATTAATACATATTAATTATTATATGATAAGTATTACTATTATTTATACAAGTTTAATATAATTTATTATTGTTATTATTATTAAATAATTAATTATTATTATTGCACTGTTTACTTATAGCATAATACATGTGTTTACAGTGCTCCCATTTTGTGTAGAGGTGCTAGGAAAGTTGGATAATCCCTGCCATTCCCACCACAATCTTATAAGTTCATTCCAGCTTTCTTACAGATACTTTTGGCTCATTTATATGCACAGAGAAAGATCTGTGGTTGTACCAACATTACCACAAGTCTTCAGCAGCATTTCTAGTTGAAGTGCAGGGAAAAAATGGCTGGATTCAATAATTCATATCCTCATAAAAGTGGCCTAAATGGTGAAAGGGAGAGTGAAACACCAACTAGTCCCCAGAGCCACAATTCCCCACTCATGCTGGTGCTGTTACCTCAGACACAGGATTTTCCTTCTTACTTTATTCATTGTCCATAAAAGCCTTGTTAGCCCATTCCACTGGTTATACATTATTTATATGTGACATCTCTTTATTTGGAGGATTTGCTCCCCTTCTGGCCCATTTGGGGTGTGTGGGGTTTCTGTCCTTCCTTGGGTTGCCAAGCTGTGTCCAGAGACACAGCATGGGACAGAAACCCTCCAGCCCCACAGCCAGGACAATTCCAGAGCCCAGACTGCTCCCAGGATCAGCAGAAGGATGGCAGGAAGGATGCAGGGAAAACCCCTGTGAGACTTCCTGGCATCTCCTTTCCCCACACGAATTCCAGGCAGGCTGCAGCAGTAGAACCTCACAAAGATGCTTTAGGAAAAGGAAATATTCTGATGGCAGTAGCAAGACTTTTTGTTGTTTCCAACCAAACATGGAACAACCCTTCATTTTTATTAGGTATTCTTTTGTTCAAGTGGGAACAAACCGGACCCCAATCCCCCAACAAGTGGTCAGGCTGTAGGTAAAGTGTTTCCAGAGCCAAAGTCCTCTTTTGCCCATCCCTCAAAGCCAGGCTGGGAAGATGCCTCATCTCAACATCACTTGGGACAGTGATGGCAGCAGGAAGGGGGTTCCCCACCATGGGAGCAGACAGGTCTGATCCCTGGGGGTCTGCCTGGGCCACACCATCAGCCAGTGGGAAATCAGGGAGGGAGCATGGAAGGAGTTCTATGGAGGAGAAGGAGAGGCCAAGGTCTCCTGTACATGCCCTGGCTGCTTGTGCCTCTGGAATCCAATGCCTGCTTTTTTTGAGGAATCACATTTCGGTAATCCAGTGGTACTGAGATACTTTAAGGCTAGGACCTGTCTCTGGGCTCAGATTGGAGCAGACATGTCCACTCCAGCAACAGCTCTAAATGTCCATGCACCCCTGAACTTCACACTTGCCTAAAAGTTCTGCTCTGCTCACCATTTTCCTGGCCAAACTCATATTTTCCTAAGGACAGGGACACCCTGCCCGATCAACTTAGGCCACAGAATCATCGTTCAATGGTTTGGGTTGGAAAGTGTTGGGAACTCATTTCTGAGTCTCTGGAGACAGCCAAACTAGGCTGAACAGGGGGAATGTCATCTCTCCTGCCTCTTGCCCTCACATGGATCACATCCTGAGTATAAGCCAGAGATACCCCACTGATCCCAGTTACAGTGGCTTCTCCAGCCTCACACCAAATCCAAGCTCTTGCCTTCATTTGCAGGCACTGCCTGGTCCATGACATGCAATTTGCTCTCTCAAATGCTGCTGGAGGTCTGTTCCTACCCTTCCTCCTCCTCCTCCTCCTTTCCCTGCTCACCACCAGGGGAGACCATCCACCTTGTTGCACAAGGACTCAGAGCCAAGTTTGCACTCCAAAAACCACAAGGTTTTGTGCCTTCCCTTTGCCCACCCCCATTTAATGTTGGTAATAATTGCTGAGATTAGAGTATTGAGGGATATTCCCCCTCTCCTGGGAGTTTCCTCAAGGAAAACCAAATAATTTTGCAATACTGACACTCTTCTGGGCTCTGCCCTGGTTCAGATGCCCCCACACCAGATGCCACCCGGCCAGGAGCAGGTTCCCACTGTTGGAGCCAGGCTGTGGGTTTGCTCTGGCTGTGGAGAGGAGATGAGGGAGAGGAAAACCATGTTTTGCCTCCTCTGAATCTTGCTGATTAGCGTTCAGAATCTAATGAAGCTGGAACGAGGATCTGCTCTTGTTTCTAATGGATCATGATGCCGAGGTGGCTGGACTCTGGCTGTGGAAATGGAGGGCTGTGCTAATGTGACAAGAATTAATGAAACATAACCAGACTTTCATATAATTAAAACCAGTAATTGCTGGAAAGATGGCTCATGCAAAGCGATGGGCTGGGGGTGGGCAGGCCTGATTAAAACTGGTGACTGGCTACAAATGATTAGATTAAAATCAATTAACTGTAGAATTGCTGTCTGGCATATGGAAGGATAATTCAGTTACGTAACTGACAGCAGGATTTGCACTTTGCAAATGTTGTTTCAGTGCATCAGACCAAGCTTAGGCAAACTGGTTATTTAACAGGGCACACTTATGAATTCTGATTTTGAGGGTGGGATTTGGTAATGTGATGCAAGAAGGAACCCTCACCCTAGGGCTGTTGTCTCAGCAGCAGAGAGTGAACAACAAGAAAGCCCCGAGATGGCTGTGAACCCCCACGATGCTCTGGTTATGTGTAAACAGGAGCTCTTTTCATTACACTTTTAAAGACTGGTTGGATTAAGGAAGCATTAGTGGAATTCAGCGCTCCCTGTGCTCCCTCCTCCCGGGAGCCTGCTGGTGGTGCTGCCCATTAGTGCTAATGCAAGTGCATTAGCTCCTTGAAAGGACTCCTGTGTTACAGAATCCCTGATGACTTCATTTCTTCTTCCTTCTTTAAAACCTGGGAAAACAGGGGGGTAAAGCCCAGAGAAAAGTAGGAGGATAAAACCCTGCAGAGTGAGAGCAAAGAGCTCTGGTTGGCCACTGGTGCTCATGCCCTGCCGGGTGACCCTGTAACAGCCTTCTGCTTTGGGGTTTGGGGATGGATGGTTAAAATAAACCCCAACATCATGTGTGCCCACAGAAAGCAGATCCTGTCCCACCTCTAGGACTCCTCATGGCACTGTGGACGAGCAACCAGCATTGGAAATAAAGAGCTGAAGGTACCAGCCCAAAGGGCAGAACCTGCAAGTGTTGCTGCTCATGGCAGAGGGCTGGAACTGGATGATCTTCAAAGTCCCTTCCAACCCAAACTATTCTATGATTCTGTTTCTGGTGAGCCAGACTCCAAGCTTGTTTTGTTCCCATGGCCTTGAGCTGCACCCTAGAAATGCCTCCCAAAACTTCAGAGTGGTGCAGGAAGAGATGCTGGAATTTGGTTCAGCTGCACTCATGTCCTCAGGAGGGGAAAGCTGCTGGTCCTACTGCAGAGAGCCTGGCATAGTCTCCGGGACGGGTAGTGGGATTTCCCCACTCCTTTTCCAAAAACTCCATCCTGGAATTTCTCTGGAAATCTACCACACCAGCAAAACTACGTGTGCTTTCTGTAGAAGAGGCAAAAGTAGATTTAGGTCAGAAATTACTATGTATAGAGCAGAGAAACATCTCCTGAGCCATCTGCCATGCACCAAAGCCAAACTCTGCTTAGAGCCTGATGAGGCTTTAAAAAAAATATAAAAACTGACTGGCTTTCATTCAGGGCTTTCAAACCACTCCTCTTTATAGGGCCGTTCAAACATGGCTCCACTAAGCTGCTGTCCATCATAAATAAGCTCTTGGTTTTTGTTGTTAAGGAGAAAATTAACCCTCCTTCTGCCTCTCCACTCCAGGAAGGCTGTCCAGATTGGGAAGAGCTCTTTGGAAGAGTCCTCATGTCTGACCTCAGCTTTGCCAGGCTGAGGGAGCACATCTTTCTTTTTCTGCTGCTTGCCAAAGGTCCTGTGAGGGATCTTTGCAATGATGCAAAAATATTTGTTTCAATGAACCCACACTGGTAATTTCCACACAGATCCTGCTTCTCTTCCCTTCATCTCCTGTGCTTGGTTATTGTGGTTGATGTAAAATCCCTCTTATCCCAGCTCTAGGACCACTACATTCTCCAGTTTATCTCTCCATGCTTCATCCACAGCCCATCTATGATGTCCAGGATTTATTCAAGATCTTCTTTTCCTGCTTCTTTTCCTCCTTCCCGTCGCCAGCAATAAACCACAAACATCTGGATGCCTTTTTGAAGGCCTGGGAGTTCCACACATCCCAGTGCACTGCCACATTATTGCTGTATAAATCCCTTCCCATTGCATGGGAGGTCTGCAAATCACCAGGCATCAGGATAAAATCCCTTTCACCATGGAGAGATGAATAATCATTTCCCTTCCTGAATGAGGCACAGCAGATTTATTGTCCTGACTCGGCCTGTAAGTTTACGTGAAGGAGTAAGGTCAGGACAGAGTTTATAAACTTTGTCAATATTCCTGCTCTGGGAGGTTCTCTTCTCCCTGACAAAGAGATTCCTTGTTTGGTGTCTTTCATACAGCCAGGACACAGATATTTCTCTGATAATTCACGCATCTGCAGTGAATCAAGTAGGAAATCTCTGCTTGGTCTCATGGCTGGTGCTGGAAAATCACTTCGTTGTCCCCAACCCAACTCCAGATGAGGACAAATCTTCACTGAATTTTGACATATCTGTAGTTTTTCCTGTTCAGAATAATCTCTAAAAGTCTGTCCAGAAGCCAAATTATCTTATTCTGGTTTTGATTAAAAAAGGACAGACTTCTGGTCTGGTTTGGGACTTTTGAAACTATTTTAACATGCTTAAGTTAAAACTCCCAAAAGCAGTTCTGAAAGGGAAAATGAACCTGGTACATTTCAACTTTACAAGAACATTTTGCTCTGGAGACTTCTCAGTGAGTTTTTGAACTTAAACATATCTGTGAAATGCTGCTTATTGAAGGAGCCCATGGCTCATTCCTTGTCAACACCATATGTTGAACGAGCCCTTATGTCCAAGCCATACCCTGTGTCCTGTCCCTCCATCCTTTGTCCCAGCTCCTCTGGAGACTCTCTGGGCACTGGAAGAGGCTCTCAGGTCTCCCTGGAGCCTTCTCTTCTCCAGGTGACACCCCCTCCCCAGCTCTCCCAAATCCAGAGGGACTCCAACCCAGAGGGGCTCTAGCCCTGCAGCAGCTCCCAGGCCTCCTCTGGACTCCTCAGCAGCTCCACGTCCTTGTGCTGTTGTTGCCCAGGGCTGGGGCAGCTCTGCAGGGTGAGGGGCCTCACCTGAGGGGCAGAGGGGCACAATTCCCCCCTGCCCTGCTGTGGGACCAGCCCAGGGCACGGGGACTTCAGGGCTGGGTCATACCCAGCCTCTCATCCCCCAGCACCCCCAGGTCCTTCTTGGTAGGGCTGTTCATCCCCCAACCTGGACTGATACCCACATTTATCATCCTGTTGCTCTCGGGTCGTTTTGGATCCCACTTTTCCATTACAGCCATCCCAGAACAGCCTGTGGAAACATCAACACCTGGTGCTCTGCAGTCTCTGCTGTTTCCTCTCTCTGCTCCAGCAGCTCCGTGCTGGAAGGCTCAGCACAGGAGGAGCACACCCCTCTGGGGATGGGAGAGCTGCTGGCAGCTCCAGCAGGGACATCACAGCTGAAATGAAGACACAAACTGGCAGGTGGGAAGGTAGACAGAGAAATGATTTGGGATGGGTGAGTCTGTCACTACCTGTGAGCAGCAGCCCAGTGATTTCCTGTCACAAACCAGCCCCTGCTGAACCTGTTTGCACACCTGATCTCACACATTTCGAACGAGGCTGTTGGCAGGACCAAGGGAACTGGAGGTCCCACAGAAAGGTCAGCAAGCTCTCTGGGATTTGGGAACACCAGGGTTCCCAGGAGGGTCCATGGAGAATGTCAGGTCCTGGGCAAACACAGGGCTGAACCAGTGCTGATGACATTGAGTTGGCAAAGCAAAGGAGCTCCCAGAAGAGGTAATGGGCAGAAACTGACGGCCAGAAAGTTCCACCTGAACACAAGGAAGAATTTCTTTCCTTTGAGCATTGGAACAGGTTGTCCAGAGAGAGTGTGAAGTCTCTCTCACTGGAGATATTCCAGAACTGTCTGGGTGCAATCCTGTGCCATGTTCTGAGGGATGACCCTGCTTGGGCAGGGAGGTGGGACCAGAGGAGCAACTGTGGTCCCTTCCAACCTGACCCATTTGGGAATTCTGGGATTATGTGAAAAAAAAAAAATCCCTCATTCCAGCTGTCTGCAGAGCTTGCAGGGGGCAGGCAGTGGTACAGGAGGGGTCACAGTTCAGTGTCATCCAGCTCTCCTCTCCAAAGAGAGGACAGGTCCCTTACTGGATGGAGAGCAAGGCCCTAATATGGTGACTCACAGACCCTTATGCTACACTTCTTATTTACACTCCCCAGTGATGATGTTATGACACTTAATGGCTCACAGGGCACTATTTCATCTTCTAAATATATATCCCCATTGTAGTGCCTGAGCTGCCTTCATGCTATCAGGAGCTGACTGCAGGCATCAGTCATGGCTGTGATAAACACAAACTGCCCTGATAGCATTTCACAGGCTGGGAAGAGCCTGAGCTCAGCTGTGCAGGAGCCAGATGGGAGAGGGAGTGTGGAATAGGGACTTACACTCTGTTAAATGTATGTGACATTTAATTATGATTGCAATAGCTTCTCTCTCATCCGGGGTAACACGAGGCTGAATGCTGCAAATAAGAGGAAAAACTCTGATAATTCACGATCTGCTGCTTCCAGACCCAGCCTGGGCATCCGCTCACTGGTGCATTCTGCAGCACAGCCCTGCTCCTGGAGGATTTATTAGCTCAAATGCTGCATCACACAAACACAAGAAGCTGCTCAGGTTCAGAAATAACCCACCTGAATGCCTGGTGAGTTTTGCAGCCCTGCCAGGAGCTGGTGGACAGATCTCCAGCTGGTCTGGCTATGGAGGCATCTGGAGAGATGTGGGACCCTTGGGAATCTCTGCATCACCTCTCCAGGCTGGAGTTGAGCTGTCCACAGAGGGTCAGTTATTCCAGTTATTTCTGCTGTTGCAGTGCTGAGGAGCTGCCCTGGGGGCTCAATCCCATCTCCAGGTGCTGTGCAAAAGCTGGATGTAAAACCAGTGCTGTTGGAACGGGCAGGTACTGCCCCAGGTGGATGGAGACAACAGGTTCAGACAGGTGTAGCTACCAGAAGGCAGTTTGGTCATACACCCCTGGGAATCCCTCTGCTGTCAGGGCTTCAGGATGCCTCACAGTTCAGGACTCAGCCAAGGGGAATTTAGGAAAGAACAAGGATGTGGCTACACTGAAGTTTATGAAGTCAGAAAAAGATGGGGGAAAACCCCAAGGGTATTCTCCAGAAATTCATCAATACCTGCCACATTCCAGGCCAAGCTGAGCCAGGCTGTCCATGCTGGAGAAGCAGGGATGGACAATAAAGGGGCTTAAACCAAGGAGGAGCAGCTCATGGTGCTTTGGAGAGGCAGAACTGTCAAATCAGAGCTTTGGTCAATGATATAAAAGTGTTCTGGTTGTTCCGGACAAGGCATGTGGGAATTTCTGCCGTGGAGCAGAGAACAAGGATCAGACCTGGACACATCTCCAAATGGTGGGAAAAGGTGCTGCAGAGCAGGTGTGAGAGCAAAGCCCTCCTGGAGGAGAAAACTCAGTTTTGCTGTGCTCTGGACCATGAACCACTGAGCAAGAGGTGACACTTTCTGTGAATAATACCTTCAATTATTAATACACTTCTTGATTTCTTCATTTTGGGGCCAAAGAAGGAGTGGTTACCTCTGGTCTCTCAGTCTCTCTCAGCCTGTCACCTGCTTGCAGTAATGTGTGTTCAGGGAAAGGCTGGTAATCAAGAGAGACACACAGCTAAAAATCTTACTGACAAGTTCCTATTTTGCCCTGATATCCTTTGTCAAACTGAGGACTTTTCTTCTTTCTTCTGGCAAGTGGAAAGCACAAATATCAGCAAACAGAAGCCCATTTAATACCAGACTTTCAGCAATGGGTAAGTCTCTGTCCAGCTCTCAAATTCTGCTAATGATCTCCTTCCCAAAGCCCTGTTTTCCAGAATAATAAAGTCCTTTTCTCCAACAGCATGAGCTTTGAGGCAGCTTTATGGGTGCTGGGTACATAAATAGGACCAATGTGTTTCGTGCCTGAAGGAATATTTCTTTTCTGGCAAGTGAATGTCAGGAAGGAAGGGTGTGAAAATACAGTTTTGTGGGCTGTTTTCCCTTCCCTCCCCATATTCCTCCAAGCCAGTCCTTGGATGACAGTCTGGAGCACTTTTGGAGTAGGTACAACATCATATTTTTGTGGAACTGGGGACAGAATGGATTTTTCTGTAGCACAAGGCAGAGATCATGGAATCCCAGAATGGTTTGCAAAGGACACTAAAGCCCATCCAGTGCCAGCCCTTTTGCCGTGGGCAGGGACACCTCCCACTAGACCAAGACCTGTCCAACCTGGCCTTGGACACTCCCAGGGATGGGGCAGCCACAGTTTCTCTGCCCAACCTGTGCCAGGGCCTGCCCACCCTCACAGCCAGGAATTCCTTCCCAATATCCTATCTAACTGTGGCAGTGGGAAGCCATTCCCTGTGTTCTGTCCCTCCATTCCTTGTCCCCAGTCCCTCTCCAGGACTCTCCCCTTGTCCCCCAGGGCTCTCCTGGAGCCCCTTTAGGCACTGGAAGGGGCTCTCAGATCTCTCCAGACCCTTCTCCTCTCCAGGTGACCCCCCCAGCTTTCCCAGCCTGGCTCCAGAGGGGCTCCAGCCCTGGGGCAGCTCCGGGGCCCCCTCTGGACTCTCCAGCAGCTCCACATCCTTGTGCTGCTGGGGTTACAGAGCCGGAACAGATGTCCTGGAGGAGCTTTTTTCCAGACAGAACTCATCAAAACCAGCCTGCTCCCACAAGCATCCAAATACAGGGTCAGCTTCCTCTGACTCTGGGGTTGTGGAATCACAGGGAGTGAGGAGCCAGGATGGTTGCCCACCACCCAAGGGCACAAAATCCTGCTGGGGAGGGACTTCTACAGTAATAAAAATCAGGGTGATGGGGAGAAATGGCCCTGTGCACTCCAATCAGGGGCTGCCTGTGCTGCTTCCCCCAGGGAGGAAGAAAACTTCCCCCTTCCCATTTCACTGGTAGATCAGAACAATGCCCAAAGTCAGAAATAAATGGGTTGAATAATTTAGAGGGCTCTGGAAGAAGGGAATGGCAGAGCACATCGCCAGGAATAGGAAAGCAGGGCTAATAAAAGCAAGAGACAGAGGGAAATTCATTAAACATTTGTCAGACAGGAACATTTTGCCTCTCGCAGAAAAAAATAAATATTAAACTGGAAAGGAGGGGAATTTTGTTCTACAGATGGGTTTTTTGATAGGAACTCTATGAAAAGCTGAAGAAACATTTGATTAAAGATTAGGAGAGAAAAGCTTTAAAAAAAGAGCCTACAACCTTCATTTCCATTTTTTCAGGCCCAGACCCACTCCTTTGGGTCCTGCCTGTGGGAACAGTCTGCAGGTTCACCTGCATATGCAGAGATGTTTGGAGCAGCATTCAGATAAAGAGATGCCATCAATCAGATTCCAACACAGCTCATCAACAGCACCTTCCAGCCCCTTTTTCATGTAGCATTTCTCCATTTCTGCCTTTTTGCTCTTTGGGAAGTCATTCTCTCTGCTCTGCCATAACCTCCATTCCAGGTGCTGTCCCCTCCAGCACTGGGGAGGCCAAAGTGCTGGCAGGGCCCTCCCCCGCCAAATTTGCCATCAGCAAGTGCAGCCATGGCCCAGCTCAGTCCCTTTGTACTTTTGGGCACTTTTTGGCACCTTGCTGCTGCCCATGGGCAGAGCACTGGTGTCCCCTGAGGGCAAACTTGCTGAGATCTTAAAAGGAAAATCCCTTGCTGAGCACAAAGAACATAAAGATCCTTCTTTAAATGCCAGGGCAGCCGCAGCACTGTATTGTAGGAAAGTTTCATGTCTCTATGGGATATTACCAGCATTTCCCCTCTTTCTTGCTCTCTTCTCACCCACAACCCTTTCTCTGAACCTGCAAGTCTCTACATTTACCTCCAGTTCCTGCCTTTAACATCAGGATGAGCCATTTGTGTCACCCTTTCCTTCCCTGTGTTTGCAAACTCCACTGCTTCTGACATTTAAAAACTAAACAAACCAGGCTAAAAGCTTCTGGCCTTTGCAAGGATAATGATTAAAAGGGACAAAATAATCAATGCTTGCAAGCCAAATATGTGTGAATAATCCAGAGTGTTTGCAAAGACAAACCAGGGCAGTCACAGGCTGGAAACAAGAGGTGGGACAATTAGAACAGGTAAAAGCCTGGAATAAAATCACCAAAACCCAGGAAAACAGCTCCCTAAGGAGCAACAGCCTCTACCTTTGCAGTGAGAGGAATGCAGGAGCTTCATCTCAGCTGGAGCCATGAGCTTTCCAATGGTTTGGGGAATAGGGATGATTAGGAGGTTTAACTGGTTGTGGATTTATTTATTATTTGGATGGCCTAAAGGAAAACGAGAATTTCTGTCCAAGCAGCCTCTTTTCATGGTTCTTGGTTGCCACCCACAACACACTGAGCTCAGGCTGCAGCACAGAGAGCCCCAAACCATCACAGCACTGCAAAGCATGGCTCAGATAAAGAGACACAGCCCACCTGAGAAAGGAGAGCTGCAGGTGAGGCTTCTCCATCCCAGGGGGTCAACACGCAGCTGGGGAAAAGCCACCAGCACCAAGACTGATCACGTGGATCCTCATGGATCAGATCCCAAAGAGCCAAGGAGAGCACCAAACACACAGGGTTTGGATCAGAAGGGAAAAAAGGTGGTCACAGGAGATTGTAACACATGCCAGAACAAGGGGAAACAGCCTAAAATTACACCAGGGGAGGTTTAAGTTTGTTATGAGGGAAAATTCCTTCCTGGCAAGAGTTGTCCAGCCCTGGCACAGGGATTTAACAGCCATGTAGATGTGGCACTTGGGGACATGGGTTAGTGGTGGCCTTGGCAGTTCTGTGCTGGGGGAACAGTTGGACTCAATGGGATTTCTCAACCTAATTATTCTATGATTTAAGTTCTTTTCATCTCAGCATGTGCTGCTTCCAAAAGGATCTTTGTGGAATCACAAGGACAGAGCAGAGAACAGAGTGGAGCCTCTGCATGTCCAGATGAAAAACACGTTTGTCTCTCTGAGTTTGCTGTAAAAGATTTTATTTTCTTGACTAACTGCCTCACTGGTGGGGAAGAAGCAGGACTCAAAATGAAACCAAGACTTTTCCTCTGCAGGTACATTGAAATGTATTCTTCCAGGCCATAAATCCAAGTTTAATCCGACATGGGAGTACAACTCCAGTCCTCATCAATTTGCCTCCCTTGGTTACCCAGGAACATAAGAGGCTCCCTGATTTATCCAGCCTGGAGGAGCTGCTCAGTGATTCTTTAACAGTTGATGCTTTATCTATCAATTCCCCACTCCCCCGTGTCCATCCCTGGGCAGCTGATTGGAATTTATGGAGATCTGTACTCCACCTCAGAGCAGACCCACTTCCTGTTACAGTTCTAAAGCACTGGCTTTTACCAAGGGAAATGGGAATATTTATCAGCCCCTGGGTATAGAGACAGCAGAAAAGTAAGAAAGTGCCATTTTAAGGCTTATTTCATTTTTTTTAATGCCACTTCTCTACTAAACCAAGACCAACAGCCCTGTCACAGGACTGTGTTGCTTCTGCGGAGCAGAAGGAAGGGCTGGATTTGGGCTCTCCCAAACCCTGAGCTGAATTCCCTGGGATCCCACCTTCCCTCCTAAGCTTTGTTGACTTTAGATTAACTACAGGAGCAAAGTGGTATATTAAGTGTTAATTGCCTTCTGAAGGAATAACGCTGTTTCTGTGCCCATCCATTGCTTTCCCCCATAATCTCAGTGCGTCCTTAAATTTTTCCAGCTTGCATTTCTAATCCCTGGGCACCTGCCTTATCCTTCTCTTTGCCCATCTTCCTCCTTCCCCATCTTTTCCATGAGCAGCACACGGCAAACCTTCTGAACTGCTCCACCCAACTGCCACACTCTGTTGTGTAGGAAGTTGCCTTTGGATGTGGGATTCCCAGTGCCAGAGGGCAGGGTTAGGTGGGATATGGGAAGTAATTCCTGGCTGGGAGGGTGGGCAGGCCCTGGCACAGGTTAGGCAGAGAAGCTGTGGTTGCCCCATCCCTGGAAGTGTCCAAGGCCAGGTTGGAGCAACCGGGGGTGGTGGGAGGTGTCCCATGGCAGGGGGAGGGACTGGATGAGTTTTAAATGTCCCTTCCAACCCAATCCATTCTGTAATTCCATGATTTCTCTCCCAGAAGGACCACCACAGTGCAACTCTGCAGGTAGATCACAGTACATCATCACCATTCCAGGGACAGTTTCCCCCAACGAACCTGCCAGGGAGAAGGAAGATCGCTGGGCACTTCACAACGAGTCCCCTCTGCCCCATCCCTGCACCGAAAACCTCACTCTTCAGCTGTTATTTCTATTACCCACCATTTAAGTCCCTCATTAAAACCTGTTAACGCTCACTTAATTCTCTCCCAGGACATAAAGTGCTCATCTTTAATGAACTCTCTGCAGAGCCAGAGACATCTGGGGAGATTTAAACCAAGCCCTCCAGCAGCTGGTCAGGGTGTGATTAATGCTGTGGCCTGAGATGAGTGGAACACAGGGGACAAAATCTCCAAGCCAAGAGGAACAAGCTGTGCCTTGGTGAACAAGGCTTGTCCGTTCCCAAAAAGCAGGATAGCTCATGGGGAGAGATGCAGTGGGCTGGGACCATCTCTGGCAGTTTTGCAGGGAAGGGTGAGGAGGCCAAAGCAGAAATGATGACCCAGAAGGAGAGATTGAACTTACTTGGGGAATGGCACACAAAGACCCTGAGATTGGCTCAGTTAGTTAAAACTTGGTTGTAATAATGCCAAGGTCATGGGTTCAGTCCCCTGTGTGGGCCATTGACTTAAGAGTTGGACTTGATGATCCTTGTGGGTCCTTCCAGCTCAGAATAGTCTGGGATTGGGTGATTTCCAAGCCATTGCAAGAGGCAGACTGGGTGCTGTGGTACCCCCAAACCACACAAGTCTTCTCCTGTGGAAAGGAGGATACTTTGGGGTGCACACCTGAGCTTCAATGCCATGGGAAGTCCCCAGGAGGGAATTCCCACCTAGATACTTTTACTTCCCCTGCATAAACTCCTGGAGGTATAGAGACAACCCAAAGGCACCTTTCCCTCTTCGTTTCACTTTTTCTGCCATTAAATAGTTAAATCTCTGCATCCTCCACAATATCCCTGAGAGATCCTTAATGCATCTGTCACAGGAAGAAGCCTGTGCTGAACAAACGGCTGTGCTCCTCGCTGGGGTCCATAATGAGCAATTCCCTCTGCCAGGGGCTGCTCCTGCCTCATCCACCTCCCTCAATTAGCCAGGGATGAGCCAGGGGTCACTGGAAACATCTTCCAGCCTGACACTTTGTGCAAGGAAAGCTTTGACAGCTCAGGAGCCAGCAAGGGAGCAAGGAATAATTTGGCAATAATCCTATGTCCCGAGCAAAGATAACGAAGATGCAGTCAGCTCCTGACAGAAAATGCAGGGAAATTCATTTAACAAGTCATGGCTGCTGACAAATAACTTCCCAAGCACCTGGGGCACACTCTGTGTCTCAGTATGTGCACACCAGGCATTTATCAATTTTATTCCCTTTTTTTTTTTTAATGTTAAAGCGTTTTCGACAGCCATTTTTGGTGCCCAATATTCTGCCCGTCAACAGATCACGTTGATGATCACCCTCCTCTCCTGCTCTTTGCCATCCACAGCCTTCAAGGATTCACTCAGCTGGAAGTGCTGGAACACTGAGACCCAGAACACTTGCTGTTCAATATGTATTGGTTGGAATTTGGTCCTTTTGCAGGGTGGATGAGGCTCTTAAAATCCTCCTCCAGGGTGAAGAGTGTGCACCTGCCCCTCAGTTTCCAGAGAGGTCACCAGACTTTACCAGCCGTGGCATTTACCCAGCGCCGTGCCAGGGGAACGCTGATGCTCCAGAATGTCACGCTGCCGTGTTAAAGGCTGTAAAAGTACAACTTTCCCCCAGATGGATCATATTTCCATGTCAGAAGGCAGCAGGCAAGGGAAGTTGTTTAACTCTGCAGTGCCTGACTGGCTGCTGGGTCACCTTCCCACAACACCAGCTGCAAAGCCACGTGCAGTTTTCCAATTCTGCCCTGTGAGGGTGGGCACGCCCTGGCACAGGTTGCCCCGAGAAGCTGTGGCTGCCCCATCCCTGGAAGTGTTCCAGGCCAGGCTGGATGGGTCTTGGTCTAGTGGAAGGTGTCCCTGCCCATGGCAGGGGGTTGGAATGGGATCATTTTTAAGGTACCTTCCAAGCCAAATCCAGGCAGTTACAGAGGGGCTGACACAGCAACTCCCACCCTGTGCTGGAGGATCCTTTCTGCAGAGGGGTCTGTTCCCACCCTCCTGCCCAGGCAGGTGTTATGTACCCAGTCACCCCCACGGCTCAGGAGAGGGGGTTGTGACCAGGAGAGCACTGAGGAGACACCCCTTGGGATGGTGGCTTGATTCCCAGCACACACACACAGATCAATCCCTCTGACTGCTGCTGGAGCCACCAGACTGATGCAGCACTTTCATTCCCACAGTGAATTGCTCTCTTCCTCCTCATCCCTCATACAGAGGTCTTTTTTTCTCCCTCAGTTGCTTATTCATACCTTAATGGCACTTGATTTTCAATGGGCTCTCAGAGCCCTTTCTGTGCATGCTTTGCAATGCTATTGGGATTTTCCACATTCCTTTGTTCTTTAAACTACCTTTGCCTGCTTTGCCTGCAGAGGCATCTAAGTCTGCTGGGGTTACACAACTGCCCCTCTTGGATTTGCCATGCCAGCTGGATGAGGCCATCCTCAAACTGAAACAAGAACAGCAGCAAAACCCTTGGAATATACAAACAGGCTGAACTAAGCCCCTCTTGGTCATTGCTTCAAAGCAGGGACACCTCCCTCTAGACCAGGTTGCTCAAGGCCTTATCCAAGTTCACCTTAAACTCTTCCAAGGTTGGAGAATCCATAACCTCCCTGCGCAACCTGTTCCAGTATATCCCCAGCTCACAATAAAGAATTTCTTCCTAAAATCCAGTCTAAATTTTCCCTCTTTCAGTTTGTATCCATTACTCCTTGTCTGCAGCTGCTGGTGAAGTCAGGAGAGTTTCTCAATGTGAGCTGGGTCTGAGGAGATTGGGCTGGCAAAGTCCTCTCTGCCTGATTCAGCTGCAAACAAGGCATCTCTATCCCTGCCTAACCTTTTGCATGTCTGCTCTGGGCAAAGTCCTGTCCCTCTTCCCTCTCCCAGAAGTGTTTTCTGAAGGATTTAAACCTCTACATTTACCTTCTTCATAGCAGCTATTCTGCCTGACTTCCTTTCCTGGCTGACAAGGAAGAAGGGATTGTGAACCCTCCAGTGGCCATTGAAACTGGTATTTGTTGTTCCATTTGACAGCCAATCTTTCCTTGAGCTATTTGGTTTCCAAGGCATTTAGTGCCTGGTGCACCCCCAGCTTCCACATCCATCTCCTAAACACCCCCCCAATAACATTTGAGTCCCTTTCATCAGTACATTGTTGGGATTTTCTCTGATCAGATCATTCCAAGGTGCACTTGCAGCCCTGGGTGTAGGTGAGTGTCAGTCCCCTGCTGGTTTGCACTGTGGTTTCTGTGGCCTCCTTCCCTTTGAGCCTGGTGACAACCAGTCTCCAAACATCTACACTGGGATCAGCAGGAACCGTGTCTGGGGAACCTGCTGGGCTGCAGCCTCTCATGTCCTGCTGTGTCCTGTCTGACCAGACTGCATGAACACAACCTGGGCGAGCCTGCTCTGGACCTCATCTGCTCCTGGAGCTCCTGGAGCTCCTGAGCTCCAGCTGAGACAACCCCTAAACGCAGGGCTGCGAAAACATGTGTGGAGCTCAGCCCTTAGACTGACCCTGGACCTTTGTCTTCCTGCCAGTGTAGGCAGACATAAGCTGAGCTTAAGTGTAAAGCCTCCTGGGGGAGCAAGAATTAAGCCTATGGATGTTATACTTTTTCCAAGGGGCTGATGAGGGATGGATGAAGAGGGAGCTCCTCCAGAGCCAGCTGGAAGGCCTATCTAGACTGCTGGGATCTTACAGCTCACTCACTGAGGGTGTTTTTCAGTGCCCAAAGCACAGATATTTTAACTTGCTCCTTAATTTGCTCCTTAAAGCCGTTAGCAAAATTCCAGTCATCAATCAGCCCTGGCAGCCCTTCCAAAAGGCATGGCCAGGAACTGCACATTAATTGTGAATGCTTTGCTGAATTTACTGTGTGGCAGGACCGAATTTTTCACTCTGAGATGAAGCATGAATGTGCTGTTTGGCACAATCAATACTCCTCTAGGTTGCTAGGAAATGATTCAGGGATTCAGTGGGGTATTACCACCTCTCCTGGGCAATGCACAGAAACATAGCAACTCCTCCCCTGCAGTAGAGCATCTGTGGATCAGCACTGGGAACAGGCTGGGGGCAAAATGAGACATCATCACCAAGGGCATCGCCAACAGAGAGAAAAAGTCATTATCCCACTCTACTCAGCACTTGTCAGGCCCCATCTGGAATACTCTGTCCAGTTTTGGTCCACACTATGTAAAATGATGTGGGAAAAGGTCCACAAAGATGATCCAGGGACTGAGAAGTTGCCACATGAGGAAAGGCTGAGAGACCTGGGTTTGTTCAGAGAAAAGAAGGGCTGGGGAGGACCTTATCCCCATGTTCCAGTATTTAAAGGGTGGCTACAGAGAAGACAATATTTCTCCTCCCACCCCCATCCAAGGATTCTTGGCTGGCTCACCATGCCCCTGGGGGGCTGGGATAGCATCTTGGAGGAAGCAGGGCACGTGGTGTGGCACTTGTCCTGCTGGGAGCTCTAAAAAAAGGTTTAATTAGCAATAGGCATTGTTGATGCTGAGAGGCTGATACCCTGCGTGGGTTATTCATGAGGGTTTTAGAGCTCCTTTCCATCAAGATCTTCTATTTTTTTTTTTCAGCTCAGCCTGAGTTAAGGTTGATGATAGCTGGAGAGGGTAGGAATGGGGCAGTTTGTTCCAGCCAGGGGGAGACCTTCCTGTGACAAGGTGCCACCTCCTGAAGGAGAAGTGTTTAGGATGTCTTAGGGGCTCTTTAGGATACAAGTCCAATGCCCATATCTCAGACCCTCTCTCCCAAGTTAGTGCTACCTTTATTTAAATTTTATATTTAATTTTATATTTCATTGTGGAGATTTTCTTTGCTTGAATGGGTTGAGAACTGGAGAAGTTTCAGACATCACTTGGGCAGAGTTGCAGGAGTGTTGGTTTTTTAGGATGAACAACAAAATTCTCCCTCCCTTGAGAATTTTTGA
Source organism: Pithys albifrons albifrons (assembly GCF_047495875.1). Taxonomy (NCBI): domain Eukaryota; kingdom Metazoa; phylum Chordata; class Aves; order Passeriformes; family Thamnophilidae; genus Pithys; species Pithys albifrons. Next base: position 116,007,834 of record NC_092458.1, on the reverse strand, counting down.
AGGGATCTCTGTTTCTCAGTGAGATGTTGCAAATTGCTGCCTGGAAGGAAAAAAGAAGCCACACTCATGACTGACAAGTGAATAACTCCCAATGCTCTGTACGTCTCCAAATTCACACAAGTCAGCAAAATCTAAAGTTTCAAGCAGCCCCACAGCACCTGAGAAAATCCTTTGGGCACATGCTTGTGTGCCCTGGGTTTTCTGAAGTGTAAATGCACCAGAAATCAGGCCAGGAAGGGTCCTTTGTGTGCCCTGGAAACGTGGAAATGGCTTGGACACAGGAGATAATGGTGACAATGGTATTTCCCAAATACTTGGGTTTATACATTTGCATATCCTTGGACCAGCCATAAATCCACACTCCTCCGGTGGGAAATGCTCACAGGAGCTCCAGAGGCATCACTCCCTTTTAAGCAGCCTTAGCTGATGGTCAGCTTATTAAACGTAGTTTATCTTAATTGAGCTGCATATGATTGGACTCACCTTGTGTTAAAATTATCCCAGGACTTTGCACCATTCCCTGGCTGCCACCAAGTTCTGACTCCTTGTGGATCTCCAGAGTCTCCTGCTGGTGTCACTACATCCCAGAGGGAGCTACACCTTCCTCAGTAGCCCCATCCCAGGTCTCCTCTCATGGCCAAAGTCCACGACCTCTTGCTTCTCCCACAAAACCTCAATCATCACAGCCAGAGGATTTTAAGTCCCATCTGCAGCACTTCAACCCTTCGCTGCTCAGCCTTGCAGCAATGAGCAGGCATTTTTCATCCTTTACAGTTAAACAGAGCCTTAACCCAGGCCCTTAAATCTGTCTAGATTTTGAAATAATTGCAAGCAGCCTCCTAACTTGTATGAAGTTTGATTTAAGCCCTAATTTAATGGTTTATCTGGAGAGCAGGAAGTAAGCTGGCACTGCCAATTAGGAGCCATCTGTTTTCTCCTAATCTTTTGCAGCCTTCAGCCCAGTAAACAAGAACCACCACAGCTGGACCATCCCTTGAGCCAGTCAGAAGGAGCCCCCCAGGGCTGCCTGGGGTGTCCATGAATGAGTGACTCCTTCCAGCCCTGGGAATAGTGGTGAGCATGGCAAGGTGTGAGTAGGATGCTCTGGAAAGGTGGTCAAGGAGCAGCATGAGGCAGTGCTGGAGAGGAGGGAGATGCTTCCTCAGCAGAGATGGTTGCTTTGAGCAGGATCCTACACCCTGATGGAAGAGCCTTAGACAGATGGGTAACTCTGGACAATGAGGGATGGGCAGATTCCTGTCCCAGAAATAGCTGTTTCACACAGCAGGCCGTGGAGAAGATGCCAAGGAGCAGCTTTCAGCCTGGGGGGGTGATTGTGGCTGGGAGAGAAGCAGGGCTGCCAAAGACTGAACAATTCCCCCTGCCCAGAACAAGACACCAGGAACAGCCATGTGTCCCCAGTGGCCTTCCCTGCTCCCATTCCCTGTGTGCACCAACCTCCAGCTGAGGATGGACACTGGCTCTGCTCCCAGGTCAGCTGGTCCCATGCCCTTGGTTCATCACCAGAGTCAAGCAATTTTGGCAGCTCGGAAGTGAGTAACAGCTCTGGATGTGACCACATCAGGCTTGTTCATCCCTAAAATATTCTCTGTGTAGCAGAGAATATTCTCTGCTATTCTAAGCCCATAAAAGCTATTTCTGGGGTGCTGAGATGTATCTGCCCTCCCTGGGGTGGGGACTCTGTGGAGATGACATCTCCCTCAGCTCCCATGGCATCAGAGAGGTCCCTGGGGAAGGTGACTCAGGAAATGCCTTTGAAAAGTCAAAAGCTGGGGCTTTCCTTGCCCCCCTCCCACACTGCAGTTTCAGAGCAGTGCTTTCTTTGCCTCTCAGGAGGTTTCATCACAACCTTGATGAAGCTTGTTGGGGTTTTATATGCCAGCCATTAAACAACAATAAAGCAGCAATTAGAGAAGGATCATTTACCAGATGTTATCACCTCCCTTGCCTGCACTTTCTTCTGCACAACCTTCTGGCTGCGGCATTTTGCTCTGGTGCCACCTCTGCTGCCCTGCCCAGGCCACAGGTCTCTCTGGTGGCAGAGGAAAGCCCATCCTGCTTGGATCCATGACCTGAAGAGCAGCAGAGAGAGAAGAGCCAAGCCCAGGCTTGGGAAGCTTAGAGGGCTTTTTCCTTGTGGGTTGTTCACGGTCTTGATTCATGGCGATGTCCCGGCAGGAAATACCCAGTTCCTGGCTCTGCTGAGTCCCAATGCCTCTTTCCATGGCATTCCCACCCTGCAAGGACCTTTCCCACCCAGCTGGGAGCCCTCTGACCACAACCACTCCCTCACCTTGTTTTGCTACACTTAGCCAAGGGTGACAGCTATCAAGGGCCCAGGAGACCAGTCAGGGTTCTCTAGCCCTCTGGCTGTCACTACACACTCCTCATCCCTCATAAATGGGATGTCTTGCTGTAATTTGGGCTGAAGGATAAAGACATTGGCCAGGGAGATTGAGGGAGGGTCAGGGAAAGACTTGGAGGAGGCTTGGAGACATCAGCAGGGATAGGAGAGGCAGAAAAGTTCTCCAAGCATGGACAGTCCTGCTGCTCACATCTCACAGACTGAAAGCAAAGAGGCCTGAGCTCATCACACCTCTGGGTGGTGCTGGCTGCTCCAAGCACAGCTCCATGAGACCTGCCCATGTGAGGGGATAGGGAGGCTTGTCCACCTCACAGCCACCCGCAGCTCTGCTTCTCTTGGTTTGGGCTGGAAGGAACCTTAAAACTCATCCAGTTCCACCCCTTGCAATGGGCAGACACCTTCCACTAGACCAGATTGCCCAGAGCCCTATTCAAACCAGCCTTGTATCCCTAAACCCATCCCATTTCACCTCTGGACCCCATCTTTTCCTCACAATTCCACCAAGGACATGCCCAAGGCCACAGCATCACCAGTAGGTCCCTCCCTTACAATGCAGGACAACACCTGGGTTGGTTTCACAGATGGCTCTGCCGGGACATGTTTTGTATCACCTTCATTTGAACAACTTACCCTCTGGGTGAACCTCAGAGGCGAGTCTGTCCTTGCTGGGCTTTAGCTTGTGAATCTCCTGAAGCACATTTTAAGGCAGCAGATCACTGTGGTCCATAAAATGAGATGCATTTTCCTGCCCGGGTTTTTGCTGTGGTTTCAGTCAGTGGCGCCAAGCCAAAGCCCTTGATGCTTTACAGCCCTCACTAATGCACCTGGTGCTTCCCAAAGCCAACTATTTACGACCCTGCCACAGAAGGGAAGGTGGAAGGTCCCCAAAGCAAGTTATTTATAGTCCTGCTGCTCCCTGGCCTCTGTTTTTCTCCCTTCTGCAGGCAGGAGGCAGGAGTTTGTTACTCCTTGCTCAGAAATCATTAGCATTGTAGGGGGTTTTCAGTTTTCCAGGAATTCAGGATGAATTCACCATAAACCTCACCTGCTAAGTAGCCCCAAATGCCACGAAAATCCTGTTGCCCATAGGAGACAAGGAGCAAAGGCTGAGCTGAAATTTAGGGTTTCTGGGAACCATGGGACACTTGTGTATCATACCATTCTTTGCAGAGGTCTTACATTGAGTTTTCTTTGTCTCTGAGAAGGCCATGTTTGCCCAGTCCTTGTCCAGAGCAGGACTGTTACTGGTGAGGGTCACCCCAGGCACCTCCTGCGAGGAGGAGTCTCAGAACATTCCCAAGGATGCCCATCCCTCCATCCTGGGGAGAAGCCTGGAGTTCAGCTCTGCCATCAGGCAGCACAACCAGGACTTCAGAGCTCCAAGGTCAGGCCACCTGAGAGCTGCAGCCATGAGTTTTCATTAAATATCCCCCAGGTGCTGTGAGTGATCACAGGTGAGGCATAATCTGTCATATCTTCATTATTGTCAGCTCCAATATGAGTAATTATGACCCTCCTCTCGCCCCTAGTTGGAGAAATTTAAATCTTTTTATTTGCTTGGTGTAGTAGCAAAAGCACAGCTGGCTGTCAATGAAAAACATCCAGGGAAACACATGTTGGAGCCACAGAGGGAGTGGCAGCCCATCAGCTGCTTCACTCCCTTGGCTTCCACTTGACTTGAGAATTTGGGATGCTCAAGCTGCTTTGAATCAGTCATTGCCTGGGAATAAAGTTCCACCACCATCCTGCTCGCTCTCTCTAGCATCCCACATCACTGATGTGGTTTCCAAGCCTCTCATTAAACTCTCAAGTGGATTTGTCACCCTGAAAAGCAGGAAATAAATTATTATTAACAATAATAATAACAACAACTAAAACAACCACAGCAGTGGCTTTGCAGTGAAATACAGAAAGATAAGCAGGTCTGAAGGGCTCTGGGGAGTGAGGGTTTCTGCACTCATGAGGGAGACCTTAAAGCTCACCCAGTCCCACCCCCTGCCTCACCACCTTCCACTAGCCCAGGTTGCTCCAGCCTGGCCTTGAACACTTCCAGGAATGGGGCAGCCACAGCTTCTCTGGATAACTTGTGCCAGGGCCTGCCCATCCTCCCAAGGAAGAATTCCTTCCATGGGACATACAGCCTGCTCACTTCCAGAGCCACTCCCAAGAGCACAACCAGAGAGTGACACACCAGCTTTGCTGGTACCTGACCCTGGGCTGGGCTGGCACAGCTCCCACATTCCACCTCAGTGTGGGGCTCCCATGAAAGCTGGGCAAATGAAGAGCTCATCCCTCTCCTCTGCCCTGAAGCAGAGCCACCTCTGAGCTGTTTGTAGCCAGTACATGTATTAGAGCCCAGCTTTGGCAGAGCGAGGCTGAGGGAGGAGAAGGGCTCTGAGCCTTCAGCTCTGTTTTCCAAGCCCTGTTCTCCTCACCAGAAGGGTGGTGGACCCTGGGATGGACCATTTACAGCTTGTAGCAAGAGGATTCGCTTTTATTTGGGGATGTGAGGGCCCTTTTGAAGCAGCACAGGATCCCCCTGATGAGCACAGACTGAATGCCTGTGATCAGCCTCTTGTAGCCTCTCTAGCACAGGAGTCCCTCCACCGAATGATCCTGTGTCACATCCATACATTCATTTAATCTCCTTTTCCCCTGCACCTCAGGTGGGTGTCCACGCCACCCCTTGGGTGGGCGTGATCACCATGGTGATGGGTACAATTTCCCCCCAAACTGGGAACGGGGCCACCTTGAGTCATGGGACAGTGACTTTTGGGGACCATATCCAGCTGGCACAGCCCACCACTTTTGCTACATGAAAAGAAGATCAAATCTCCCAAATCAGGGGCACTGCCCAAGTTTTCTGGGGATGGAGAGTGCCAGGGAGAGGACTCTGACTCCTTGGGAGGGTCAGCCCGTGCAGGCAGAGGAGCATCACAGGCAAAAATGCTGACGCCAGCAAACCCGGCGTGGCATCGGGAGGAAGACAGTGCCCTCCGGACTATTTCTGGCTTGTTTTTCCCAACTGTGGAGCCACTGATCTATGGTATTGTCAGTGCTGTGACTAAGGGCTCTGCAGTTGAAGTCACATCGAGCCAGAGCTGAAGAGAGGGCTGAGTGGCTCTCGGGGGACCGGTAATGGGAGAGAGCCCTTCACCTCCTGTTTACACTTTAATGCCCATCCAGGTTATTCATTATTTATTGCTAATGTATTTATAGAGCATTACCAGCACGCACGGGGCTCTGCAGACAGCTGGGGGAAAGGTGCTCTCTGCTTTGGATATCCAGGGTTTAACAGGGCAGTTAAACACAACACAGGTTCTGCTGACCCACTGCCTTTGTGCCTGAGCCCTGACACCCTGGAGGGGCCATCTCTCCCCTCCTGGTTCTTGTGACTATTCCATAAGGGATTTTTTTTCCCTTCTGGGCAGGTGTAGCATTTCGTCCATGCATCTGTTGGGTTCTGGACACATGGCAAAAGCCAAGCCTGGCTGTGGACACCCAAGGCACCTGCTCCCTCATGCCCACTAATGTGCATCCCTGTGCTGGCTATCACAGTCCAGCACTGCAGGGTCCCACTTGTTTGGAGTGACAAATCACCCCAATGACTCCTCATCACCCAGAGGGTCCTGATTCACTGCCTTCCCTTGCCTCCTCCTCTCCTTCCACCACTCCTCAGCAACCAGCTCCACAATCCGGCTTGGAGGATCAGCCCTGGTGAACCGTTCCATCCACAGCTGCATTATAGTCTGTACTGTTTAAATGCAAAATCTTTGATAGCATCTTAAAATATGCACCGATTAACTCAGCTGTGTCCAGTTCCACCTGGATCTCTGGATGCCAATGAATCCATTAGCAGCCCCATCCAACCTTGCCTTGGAGACCTCCAGGGATGAGGCAGATATCAGTTATCTGACATATTCCCAAGTCTGTTTTTCTCCCCCTGACCTTTCCATATCCTTCCTTGATTTCTCTGGCTGCTGTTAGACACTGTCCCTTTAAATATAGGGTTTGCCCTATTTCTGAGAGCACAGCAAAGGGTGTTTGGGAGCACATCAAGCCATGCAGTCACAACTGCATCCACAGCTTACCTGGCCCCTGTAGAATTCATGAGATCTTCCGGGGAAGGGAATCCTAAGAAGGGGGAAAATCCTTCGGGAATAAGGGCAGGATGAAAGATAAGGACAGAGGGGAGGAGAAAAGTCAAGTCCTGAGAGAATCCCATCCCTGGAAGTATCCAAGGCCAGGCTGAACAGGGTTTGGTGCAATCTGGTCAAGTGGAAGGAGTCCCAGGGGGATTGGAACTGGATGATCTTTAAGATCCTCCCAATCCAGACCATCCTGTGACTCTATGTGACCAGGATGGGGGTTATTAAATATGACCCCCAGCTCAGGTCCATGAGGGTATTTAGACACCCAGAAGGGGTTCAGCTGCTGCATCTGGCTCTGAACACAGTGCTCCCAGTCCCTCGCTGTCACTCCAGCATCCCAAAATCCCATGCCCACCCCAACACCATCCTTCATGGCCAGGGGGTTGTGATTCCCAGGGTCACAGCAGCTTGTGGCCCCCAGCCCTGGGCAGCCTCTGGGGTGGTGGAGGGACCCAAGCAGGCTTGGAATAAGAGGGAGACAACCGTGCAGTATTCACAGATGCTGCAGGGTGTCTGGCTCATGGGGCAGGTCATGGAATGGGGACCACGGCTGGAAGGGGAGCAGGACAGACCCTAGATCCTTCCTGGACTGGAGAGGGGCTGACACCACCCCAAATCCTGCTTGGGATGAAGGCAATCCCCCAAATCCTCCCTGGGATGGAGGGGGAACTGAGGCAGTCCCCCAAATCCTCCAGGAACAGAAAGACACCGCGACAGCCCCCATTCCCTCCCTAGCGCTGGGCGGGGACACACCGCAGCACCTCTCCAACACCTGCCTTGCTGGGAAACGACCGGCACAGCTCCCATATCCTCCCCGAGCTTGATGGTGACCGTGACATCCCCTAACCCCTCCCCGGGCTTGACAGGGGCCGTGCCACCCGCCTCCCGCCCCCGGCACCTCTCAGCGGCGGGGTCTCAGTGAGGACCAGCTCCGAGCCGCGCTCAGCCGAGCCCCTCTCAGCTCCCCCCGACGGCCGCTGCCCGCGGCTCTCCTCCGCCCAGCCCGCAGCGCCGGGCAGCCCCAACCCGTCCCCTTCCTCCTTCTCCACCTCCTCCTCCCCCTCCGCCCCCCCAGCCCGATTTGGGCAGCGGCGCGCCCAGCGCTGCCGGCAGAGCCGCCGTGTGCGGGCGCCGCGCCGGAGGCAGCTCAGCCCCGGGGGGGGCTGCGGCGAGACAGGAGCGACCCCCGCGCCCCCCTCCATCGCCCCGCACGCCCATCGCCCCCCCTGCATGCCCGCGCAGGCAGCATGGCCCGCAGGCAGGCGCGGGCAGCGGGCGGCGGGCGCTGGCTGCCCTGGCTGGGGCTCGCCCTGCTGCCGCTGGCCGTGCCCCCCGCCGCCGCCCCCGGGGGCTGCCCCTCCGCCTGCTACTGCGTGGCCACCCCGGAGTTGGTCCAGTGCCGCTACGAGCGGCTGGAGGAGCCCCCGAGGGAGCTGCCGGCCGCCGTCCATAACCTCACCATCACCGGCAGCAACCTGAGCATCCTGCCCCGCGCCGCCTTCGCCTCCCGCCCGCTGCGCGACCTCCGCCTGCTCCGCCTGCGCCACGACAACATCCACACCATCGAGGACATGGCCCTGCAGGGCCTGCCCGCCCTGCGCACCCTCGACCTGAGCCACAACCCGTTGCTGTCGGTGGCCGCGGGCGCCTTCGCGGGTGTCCCGCTGCTGCGCACGCTGCAGCTCAACCAGGCTCTGCTGGCCGCCCCGCTCGAGGAGCAGCTCGCCCTGGCCCTGCGCAACCTCACCCTGCGGCGCCTGGAGCTGGCGGGCAACGCGCTGCGGGCGCTGCCCTTCGCCCTGCTGCCCGCCGGCCTGGAGGAGCTGGACCTGCGGAACAACTCCCTGCAGCGCCTGGCGGCCGCCGAGCTCCGCAGCCTGGACGCGCCCGAGCTGCGGGGGCTGCGGCTCAACCTGGGCGCCAACCCGCTGAGCTGCGACTGTGCCCTGCGGCCCTTCCTGGCCTGGCTGCGCTCCGCGGGGTCGCGGGTGCTCGAAGCCCGCAGCCTGCGCTGTGCGGGACCGCCAGCCCAGCGCGGGACTCCGCTGCTGCGCCTGCGGCCCGAGGTGCTGCTGTGCGAGGGCGGCGAGCCCGGCCAGCTGGAGACGGCCTCCTACGTCTTCTTCGGCATCGTCCTGGCGCTCATCGGCATCGTCTTCCTCATGGTGCTCTACCTGAACCGCCGCGGCATCAAGCGCTGGCTCCACAACCTCCGCGAGGCTTGTCGCGACCAGATGGAGGGGTACCACTATCGCTACGAGCAGGACGCCGACCCGCGCTGTGCCAGCGCCGTCGGCACTCCCGGCCTCTGACGGCGCCCTCGGCACCCACCCGCCGTGCCACCCTCGACGTCCCCGCTCCCAACATCTACACCTGGCACCAGCCCCGTCCATCTCCTTGCCATGGCACCACCCAAAATTAGTCTTTGAGGACGAGCCGGGAGCGGGTGCTGGCGTGCATCAGAGCGGGGTGACTCTCCCTGGAGGGCTCTCCTGGCCCGTGCCCGTCGCGCTGATTCCCGCAGGGCACCAGGCTGGATCCATCCCTCCCCGTCCCAGTGCCCTCGGGCAGGGGATAGCGCACCCGGCTGGGCCCCGCGGGGTGCTGGCACGCACGGCCCCGACACTCCCGGGGGGATCAGGAGCCCCTTGCCACACCTGCTCTCCAGCGGGGGGTTTCCTGGGCGGGCAGCGGGATTCCAGGCTGCCGGTGGAATTCCAGGATGCCCGCGGGATTCCAGGCTGCCCGCGGGAATCGGCACCACGCGCACCTGAGTGTTTGCTTGGCGCATCCCGGGAAGCAGCAGGCGATACCTGAAACTGTCCTCCTGGATGCTCCTGGAGCCTGGACTTGACTTGGACCATGTACAGCTCTCTTTCCTATTAGATTTCTATTTGACAGATGCAAAGTTTAACTTGATTTCTTTTTTTTCCCCCTTTCGCTCCAAAGAGGAAAACACACCGTCCAGCGGCCCCCGACCCCCGAGAAGCCCATTTATCCATTTAGTTTTGTTCCATGACATTTCCAGCTCGTTCCAGGCACAAAACGATGCAGCTGCGTAGGAAACGCCTCCGTTTGCTGCGTGCATGTTCCCCGGGGCACTTTTCTGACTCTAAAATACACAGTAGACTGGGCTGTCTCGGCACTTTGTAATTTAAAACGAACAACGCAGAAGCTCCTGCCCTAATTCCCGCGCCCGTGTTTGCTTTAGTGCCTGTTACTATATCCTAGAGCAAATATATGAAAGCTGCACCCACTCCATCGTCTATTTTCTGTAGAGCTCTTTGCAATGATTCTGAATATCCCCGTGGCTGAGGTGAAGTTTTGTGGTGCTTTGCCTGAGGAAGGGAGCTCTGGGCTCCTCCGCGGTTTCCTTGGTGCTTAGAAACTCCTTTTCCTGGTCTGGTTTGGTGGCCAGGGATTGCAGAGGGGTTTTGTGTGGCTTGTGCACAGCTCTCAGGCTCTGCCAGTCCTGATCTTTCCCTGGGGCTCAGCAAAATTGTCCAGGGAACAGTTTTTATCTCCCGGATGGTTTGGTACCCAGCCCCCGAGACAGGGGAGTGCTGAGCATCTATGGATGCAGGGCTGCAACTCCCCTTTTTTTCCTGAAATGAAGCTGCACCTTTTGCAATGTGGCATCTTAAAATGTTGAATTTCAGTGCTGGGATGAAAACTGGAGTGTTGCATTTTGATCTGTGTTTGCCTTTCTGTGTACCGGGAGGCAGTTCCAGGCAAGACAGGCAGGGTGTAAGGACAGAGCTACATCCAGTCATGCTGGGACCAGCTCCAGTGTTTTTCAGGTGCAGGATCCTCAGGAGCAGCTGGTACTCTGTGTGCTGGGTTTGCAAGGAAGAGTTTTGTGTGAATCGTGGTCCCTGAGCTGCATATGGACTCAGCTGCCATGTGGAAAGCTATGCTGGGGGAAAGCACAGTTATTTCCATCCCAGGTGTGCCCAGAGGCACTGGGAAGGATGTGACCTGGTGCAGGATCCTTTGCATTTTTTCCCTTTCCTTCTTGCCTTTTGCATTTTTCCCCTTTGAACTTCCTCTGCTTGAAATCCCAGTGTTGAGGTGGGCAAGCAGGAAAGGGGAGTTGGAGCAGAGGCTGGACTCTCTTCCGGTAGGGATGGAGCACTGTGAGTCAAAATCATTTTTCTGGGTGCTTTGGCTGGTCCTGCTGAGAAGGGAACTGGTTCCCAACCACACCTGGTTCCTGGGAACCCTGAAGCTCCCCTGGCTTGGTTCATCTGAGAAACTCGTTGCATTTTGGAGACCTTTTCCCGAGGTTTCCTCCCCATCGTAGGAACGTGTGGGCTCTGGTCCCATCTTGCCACCTTATGCAGTGAGTGAGGGGGAAGAAATTTCAGCCTGCCCCTCGCCTTCATCCACTTTCCCACCTCCTCCCTCCACTTCCCACCCCTGTGCAACCAGGATGCAGCCCCTGAGCAAAAGAAAGGGCTAGAGGATGGATTTGCACATCTGGCAGAGCAGAGCCTGGGCTGCAACTCTACAGGCACAGCAGTTGGTGGGGGTGGAGCTGGAAAGCCCTGGCAAGATTTAATATCTTGTAAGAAGCCTGAAGGGCTCTGTGGGCAGGGGGGTGGTTGTTGGATCAGGGAACTCCAGAACCTGGGATAGATGAACGGGAAGGAAATTGCCTCCAGGCAAATGGAAAAGTGGCCAAATACATCCTGGACCCAAAGCCCTTTGGCTAAAGGGGCAACTGGTGTGGGCAGGTGGTTGGTCCAGCTTTTCCTGCGGCTGGAGGGAGGTGATGGCTTTTGGTTCCCAGGGATTAAGACATTTCTCATTTTGGCACTGAGCAGCAGGAGGCTGGGAATATCCTCCCCATCCAAAGTGGGTGCAGCAAGACCCTGTGTGTGTGCACTGACCCCTTCCAGGGAGGCAAAGTCCCACCAGCCTGGCCTGGGAGCTGTGGGATGTGGGTGGATAACCAGTTGTAGGAGTACAATTCCTGTGGCTTGTTAACATCAACATTACTCTGTGCAGCACATAGTCCACACATGATGAATGGGCAGGATTAGGGAACCTCTGAATTAGGGAATTGTCACCGAGCTGAGACTCAAAATGTGCTTTTTGGGTTCCAAAAGACAGCCCTGTGTTTGGAGAATCCCAGCTGCCATCCTATTTGCATGCACTCCTTCTCCACAGAGGGGAATGTGGACCTCCCAGTGTCCCAAGCCCATGGCTGCTGCCTGAGTGGAAAGTTACCCCAACAATTCCTGGAGCCAGATGAAATGTAGAATCTAAACAGCATCTGTGATAGGAATCAAGCAAAGGTTGCTCAGAGCCCCCTGCAGTGGCTCATCACTGAAAAAGAGGAGGGGAAAAAAAAGCCAAACCCCATCTTTTTATAAGCTCTGCATATGAGATGTCACCAGCACTTTGCTTTTCCTTCCTTATTTTTGAAAATGCTCAGAGGTTCCCAGGGCTGATCCATCCGAGAGGCAGGAGGTTTGGCCATGGTTCCCCATACCTTGGGGAAATTGAGGCAGGAACAAAGCAGGGGCAAGTTCCTGATATCAGGGAAGGGTTTGGGCAGGAAAAAAACCCCACAGAAACGGAGTTCAGACCTCAGCAGTGTTCACTTAAAACTCTGGGCAGCTTTGGGACCTTCAAGCCCAGGACAATCCCTGCTCTGTTTGTCCTTCCTCCAGCTCAGAGGTGGCCCCCATGCCCTGCCAAAGAAACTGGGATTATTGAGGAGCCTCTGTGTTACCTGTGGATGCTTCTAATTAGCCAGGCTGGGGTAATTCTGGGGAATGGAGGCTCCTTGCTGGGCACTGCCTTGCCCCTGGCAGCAAGGAAGGGTTGGAGGTGACACCAGGGATCTGCTGGGGACACTCAGCTTGGCCAGGAAAGCAGGTCAAAGCCCCCAACATGGGCAGAGCTGTGTGTTTTCTCAAGCCTGGCTCTGGGCAGCCCCAGAGGGAGCTGGCACAGCATGGTCTGCACAGATGGGGAAGGATGTGTTTCCACTAATCTGCCCCAATCTGGATTATTTTTCCAACTAAACTTGTTTCCCAGCTGTTTTAAGCAAGATTTTGGCACACTGGGGACAGGTGGGATTCTGGGGATGGGGGAGAAGCTGGCAGAGGTGGAGCTGATGGAGAGCTATCCCTGTGCCATTGTCTGCATGGAGAGGGGGGAACCAGAACATCTCTGAGGTGGCTTTGGCAGCAAATCACCCAGTTCTGAGGCTGGGATCACCCCTTGGTGCCTACTGAGGGCAAGGCCTTTGCTGAAGTTTTGTCCAATGAAAATCCACTGAAAAATTACTTACATTGAGGGCCTGGTGTCTTCCCACTCCATTTCTCATCCAAAGCAGAGCTGGGACCTTCTGCAGCTCCCACCAGGATAAATCAGCACAGAAAATCCCTCTGGTGCTGGACGTCCAGCATGATCCACATCAGCCAGTGTCTGGGGAACTGGGGATCTCTCAAGGAGCCAGGGGGAGCAGGATCAACCCAAAGCAGATCAATGTTGGTCCCTCACCCTGTGTATAAGGATACACACAGCCCCATGGAGCTGCTGCATCCTCCCGGCACATTTCCCAACCACTTACCAGCCTGACATTTACAAATCCCTATTTTTAGATGATCTTCATCCATTCCAATTGTTCAGGTGTCTCAGAGATGCTGCTCTGCATGAGCAGGATGGATCCCTGAGTCCCCAAAACACATAGAGATGCTGCTCTCCATCGAGGGGCAAGATCACCCTTGTGCCTGTTCCTCTCTTCCTCTGTGTCTCAGTTTCCCTTTTGAAAAACAGTGCAGTTAAGGGCCGTCCCTTAACTCCAGAGACAAGGTTTTGGGGGATGTTGGTCCCACTCCAACCCCAAACCCTCAGGAGCTCCATATACACAGAACCCCCTCCTTAACTTTCCCACATAACATCAAGAGGAGGCAACCAACGCTCATATCCCTTCTTGCTGCCCTTGTGCCAACACCAGCTCACAGCACCATCCACATCCTTTCCTGGCAAGAGCCAACCAGGACAAATCCACAAGCCCCCAGGAGAGCTGAGCCCAAGGGACAGCCCATGCAGGCTGGGCTTGGCACATCAGTAAGTAATTTAATTACCGAATTAACATTTAAATTGGCAAGACCTGAAGGCACTGCTGCCTGCCAAGACTCGTCAGCTTCCAGTGGCCCTGGTGCTCCCATCCTGATGCCCTCAGGTACTGGTGCTGTGCCAGCAGCACAGAGTGACCCTGGAGCCTCCAGGTGAGGCTCTGGTCCCCCCAGATGAGGCTGCACAAGCCCCATCATGCTGTTCCTGAAAGAAATATCCGTGTTCAGCAGGGATTAGGGCAGCAAAACCTGGTCCCAGGGTGCTCCCCCCGGTGCTGAAGCACATCCCGTGCTCTGCACCCCAATCCCTCTGCACAGGCTGGTGGTGACATCCAGTGCTGGATCCAGCAACTGCAGATCAGCAGAGCCTCAGGCAGGTCCTGTGTGGTCCCTGCCCTGCTGTGTCCATGGGTGATCCTGCTGCTCTCCTGCCCCCCAGGCCCCCAGTCTCCACATCCTTCCCCTATTTTCTCACATCACAACCCCTCAGAAGGGGTAGGATCAAGGGTCTCCCTGGAAAGCACCACCTGCTGCTGGGAAAGATGGAGTTTACTTTCATATTTGTACATACCCCAAAGTCAAAAGGAGACAGATGTGCTTCTGTGGCTACCAGGCTTCAGGTCTTCATTCTTCATTCCTACACAGGAATATTCCCCCACTTCTGCTCTCACAAGAAGGAACCCTTGCCTGCAGGATTCACTTGTGCACTCAGTGACACAGACACAGCAGTCCAACCACCAAACACGGATGAACAGAGACAGCACTCTGTGCTTTGGGGGAACAGACCCTCCTGCAGCCTGTGCAGAGGCACAGCTGCAACTCTTTAACCAGGCTTTGGGGATTTAGACAGCCATTTTCTTGGCATTATCAACTTGGAAGTCCCAAGCCCAGACTAACTGTTCATGGATGTGAAGGACCTCATTAGGTCACCACTGTGCTTTGGCACGGGGCTCTACAGAGAGAAATGCACAAATACCTGACAGCTTTTAGCCAAAGGATTGGATCCTGGAACTGCAACTCTTACAGCAACAGTTCTGCAACAAACACACGTCCTTTCAGGACACCAAACCTCAGTTGCAAACACAGCAAAAGACACTCATCTACAGCCAGGAAAACCTAAGTAGAGGTCAAATGCAGCAGTCCAGGGGCTGTAGTGGCAAGGTCTGTGATGCAGCTTCACCCAGCTCACGACTCTTTCCTCCTCTCCCCCGGATCAGCATCAAATCCATTGGCATCAGCTTGAGGTCCGAACAAACCAGCCCAAGGCTGGTGGAGCATCTCCTCTGCAGGGGCTGGCATTGCCAGAGGGGAGGTGTCTGCCCACCAGCTGGCTGGCTCCAGGGCAGGCTCTGGGTGAGACAGGAGCCCCTGGTCACCTGTCCCTGCACTGCAGGATGGTCACACAGCCCTGGGAGCTGGTGCAGCGCTGCAGCGGTGGCTGCTGCTCCACCAGCCCCATCACTGGGTCGAACATGAACATCTTGTCCGTGCCTTCCTCGTTCTCCTCACGGCCACCCAGGATGTAGATCTTCCCTCCACACACCGTCAGGCCACAGCTCTCCTGGAAGGCAGAAGGAAAGCCCAGGAGCTGAGGGATCACACCTCCAGCTTTGGGCAACTGAACAGGGGGTTGAGTCACTGCAATGAGCCCCACTGTCCCCTGCCCAGCAGAAGGGAGGCAAAGCAGGGAGGACAGGACACATCTGGCTCTCCAGGTGCTCCAATGTCACTGGTCACTAGGAGTTTAGGCACTAGAAATGCCTCAAGGCACTGAAGGCACTGCTGCTGTTTCTGGCAGTCCCCCAGGCACACCAAGGGCACAGGGAGCCAGACTGTGCCTCCCTGGGAGAGCCACTAACAGGGCTGCTTTCACGGGCATTTTAATTCAGACCACTGCACGCTGTGTGCCATCATTCCTCTTCCTGAGCCCCAGCTCCTGCTGCAGCATGGCTGGGCAGGGCACACCTGGGATGGCACTAAACCAAGATATCCAGCCACCAACCGCACACAGACCAGGAGGACCCTCCCACTGAAATACATCATGGGCACAAGGGGTCCTCACTACCAGTGGTTCCACCCCAGAGATCCACTCCTCCCTCATTAATAGCTGGAGTAGACCCAGCTTCTCAGGAAAACGTGGGTTTGCTGTAGGATAGACACCCTCCAAAAGGAGAACATCCCTCCATGGACACTGATGGTGAGGACATGTGCTGGTTTGCTCTGCACAGGCCATGTCCACATGCTCACAGCCAAGCCCACAGTGTGTTTCCCTTGCCTGCAAACTCAGCAGAGCACAGAGGGCTGCAATGAGAGAGAGAAGACTCAGAGCTTCTTTCCTAAACCTCTTCCTTACCAGAGGCCCATGGAGGGTGGCCACTTCCTGCCAGCTGTCTTTCCTTGGATCATAGCTGAAGATTTTGCTGAGCAGTCCACCTACAACAGAAATGATGCTGTCCAAGCAGACAGCACTGATGCACCTCTGGGAAAAAGGACTGGGAGACAAGAGCGTCCACTTGTCGTCCTCTGGATTGTAACACTGGACCTGGGAGAAGAAACACAGCTACGGGAACATGAATTCACCACATCTCCCTGCTTGGGGCAAGCTGCTCCTCACTAGAAATCAAAGTGCAGCGAGACAGAAACACAAGTGGCAGCTCCAACACCCAGAGCAGTGAGCAAAGCCATGAGGGGTTCCAGCACTCCTTGCACTCAGGTGTTCCAGACAAACTACAGGCTGTGCTTGACCCAGACAGCACTGGGAGATGGAGTTAAGAAGCACTGACAGCTCTTCCTGCAGCTCAGGAGACCAGAAGCAGAGTATCTGCCTTGCAGATGCACATCCAGGCAAGAGGAGCATATTGCTGCTGATGTGAACACCAACAGTATGGAAGGTTTGTTCCAGTGATGTCCCAGGGCTGAGCAGGTACTACAGAAAGCATGTCTAATTGTATCTTCCAGTATAAACATGAACGCTACCGTATCTTGCAGTATAAATATGAGCACTACGGTATGTTCCCGTAAAAGTGCGAGCACTACCGTATGTTCCCGTATAAATATAGGCACTACCGTATCGTCCCGGTTAAGTGCGAGCGCTACCGTGCTTTCCCAGTTAAGTGCGAGCGCTACCGTGCTTTCCCAGTTAAGTGCGAGCGCTACCGTATCGTCACATATAAATACGAGCACTACCGTAACTTCCCATATGAATACGAGCGCTACCGTATCTTCCCCCCCAAAAAAAAACAAAAAAACCGAGCGCTACCGTAGCTTCCCGCATAAATACGAGCACCACCATATTTTCCGGTTAAGTGCAAGCACTACCGTATCTTCCCGTATAAATACGAGCACTACCGTATCTTCCCGTATAAATACGAGCACTACCGTATCTTCCCGTATAAATGCGAGCGCTACCGTAACTTCCCGTATAAATGCGAGCGCTACCGTAACTTCCCGTATAAATGCGAGCGCTACCGTAACTTCCCGCATAAATGCGAGCGCTACCGTATCTTCCCGCATAAATGCGAGCACTACCGTAACTTCCCCTATAAATACGAGCACTACCGTAACTTCCCCTATAAATACGAGCACTACCGTAACTTCCCGTATAAATTCGAGAACTACCGTAACTTCCCCTATAACTATGAGCACTACCGGATTTTCCTGTATAAATATGAGCACTACCGTATTTTCCCAGTTAAATGAGAGCACGGCCGTATTTTCCTGTATAAATGCGAGCACTACCGTAACTTCCCATATAAATACAAGCATTACCATCTCGTCCAGTATAAATATGAGCACGACCATATGTTCCAATAAAAATATGAGCACTACTGTATTTTCCAGTCTGTTTCAAACTTCTCTGCTCAGTTCTTAAAATTCTGCACAGAGAATTCCACACCGACAGCACAGGGCATCCACCAAAGGCAGTATTCACATGCAGATCCCTTTGCAGCAGAGAATAATCTGAATTAGCACAGCCTCAAGGAGCAGAGGACAACATCCTTTCCAGGTTGAGAAATTCCTGCTGGAAAGCAGAGCAAGCGTGAGCTCAAGTACAGCCCGGGCAGAGCTACAGAGGGCAGGGCTGCTGGTTTTGAGATGGCACCCGGTGGAGAGGAGCAAGACTGCAAGCAGTGTCTTGGCCCCACTGCCCTGGGACTTGGAACAGCCTCGGGGTCGGTCTTCAGTTTCCAAACTGCCCTTAGAAGTGACCAGATTTAAGGAGAACACCAAAAGAAATACCCCTAAAAGTGCAGGCACGTTTAGCTGCAGCTTAGGCTGCTCTGGGACTGCCCATCCCTCCCACCTTCGGAGATGGCCATGGGGATTATTTCATGGATCAGCAGAGCATTTCCAAGTCCAGGCCATGGACAAAGATCCTGGTGCTTTCCAGTGGGGACACATGGCCATATAATACTCCTTCAAAGGGCAGAGCAAGAGTTCCTGCCCCAGAGAGCACAGAAAGAACAAGGAAGTGCACAAGATTTAGAAAAAAATTAGGAGGAAAAGAGAAGCCATTAAAAAAATCAATAGGAACAATGTTTGGGCAACCTGGTCCAGTGGAAGGTGCCACTGCCCGTGGCAGGAATGAGATGGGGTTTTTTTATGCCAAGAGGAGCTGGTGAGCCTGGATTATCCTGGGAGTCTTGTCCCGGACTTTCCCAGCTGCACTGCACTGGAGTGTAATGAGAATGATCTTCCCCTGCCCAGAGCTCAGTTGAACCTTCCTCTCATCTGATTCCTCCTCGTGTTTCAAACAAGGACCCACCTCAGTTCCAGCGCTGCAGGTCCAGCCGGGAGCTTTGTTTGCGCTGGACGCCCTGACAGGGAGGGGAGCCCAATGTTCCTCAGAAGCAAAAGGGGCTTTGGAGAGGTGCCTCAGAGACCTGTGAAGGTGGGAAACACCTGCTCTGTCCTCCGCTTTTCCAAATTAGGTGGCGTTTAGGAACGCCAAACAGCCCGGATTCCGCTTCGCTGGCTTGGCTGCTCCGCCTCACACGCTCCTGCTCCGCCTCGTTCCTCTCCCACTGATAACACGGAATATCTGCAGCCACAGGCACAGGCAGCCCAAGCCCCGCGCTGGGCTTTCCACGTATTTACGGCAGTTCTTTGTTGGGGAAAAACCATCTTTGTTAGGGGAATTCCACATCTTTAGGCAGAGAAGTAGTATAGTCTAGAACGTATAATTAGTCCTAAACTAATTCTACAGATTTTTCGGCATTTTAACCATAATTATTTTTATTTCTTGTTGTTATTGTTAATACCAATAATAATAATAAATGAAAATATAGCAAAATACTTCCGTTTTCCTGGAAAACTTTCTCGTGGAAAGTTTATGCTTTTAACCATCTTTTTATTACATGTTCATTTTGTGTATGGGCACAGACACCCCCCCTGGTACTCAAGAGCCCTGGGGAATAGTGCCCTGAGAACCCCTCACATGGAAAGCTCATTACTTGGCTCACCCAGCTGAGGAGAATTGCTTGGAGAGAGGAGAAAACAAACCAACCAGTGCTCTCTGCTCAGTTTTTCCCAGGATGATTTAGGCACAAGGAGGAGGTTTCCTTTAATTGAGGAGGTGCTTTGGAGGTAATTCTGGTGAGCTGGGAGGAGAAGGGCTCTGAGATAAGAGCCTTACAAAGGAGATAACCACTGATAGGCAGGATGAAGCTGTAGCCATTAGTGCAGGGATGCAAGAACCCTCCTGGATGTGCTGCTGTGCCCTCAGGAACCACCTTATAGAAACGTCCACGATACTTCAATGTTAAAATGCTCAAGCCAAGCTGGGGAGACCTTCTAGCACCTTCCAGTGTCTAAAGGGGCTCCAAGAGAGCTGGAGGGGGACTGTAGACAAGGGATAGAGGGACACAGGGGAACCGTTTCCCACTGGGAAGGAAGGAATGTCTGGCTGTGAGGGTGGGCAGGCCCTGGCCCTGGTTGCCCAGAGAAGCTGTGGCTGCCCCAGCCCTGGAAGTGTCCAAGGTCAGGCTGGTCTAATGGAAGGTGTTCCTGTCCATGGCAGAGGGTGGGACAGGGGGGGCTTTAAAGTCCCTTCCAACCCAAACCATTCCATAGTTGTGCAATCCCTTGCCTCAATTTAATGCTAAGACTCCCACAACACCCCTAGCAGTGAGTGGTTTCCTGAGCATAGAGGGACAATCCCTCTGCATTTCCCTGGATGGACCTGTTCTTCCCTGCAGTTCCCACCCCAGCTCACCCGCAGCAGTGGCTGCTCCTCTCCCCATCCCCTTTTCCTTCACAAACCCACTCCCTCCCTTCCAAGATGCTGCTTTTCCTGGAGCAACTTCACCCCAAAGTTCCTGGGGCTTTGGGTATCCAAGTAGCACATGGATGTTCCTCCCAGCCCAGTTTTTGGGACAACAGTGTTTGGCTAAAGACGATGGAAGAAATATGAAGGATTGCGACTACCAAGGGAATATTTTATTATAACACTTCATTTCAGCTAAATCCACATAGCAATGCACAGAAACTCTTCAGAAAAGTGCAAATTCTCACTCTGCATTTGTAATATGCCCTAGTTTTACAGAACAGACACTGGATGAACAGGAGCACAGATCCAGAACTCCTCAAGATTCCAGGCAAGGAGAACAATGCAACCTCAGATACTTCAATCACCTTGTACAGAGCAGGGAAGGGTGTCCTAGGAATCAAGCTGGGCTATAGCCACTCAGGTGTGACCATGCAAAGAACCCCCTCTCTCTTGGCTCAGGAGAGAAAAGGGGAGAAAATTACAGGAAAGACAAAATAAAGTAATAAAAACATTAGTTTTAAAATTAAAAGGAATATCTAATGGTTTCTTAAAGCAGCACACACATTCCACCTGGCTCAAGTGATGGAAACCATCATTCCACCTCATGGCTTCTCCCTCAGTGCTCCCAGAGTTTCACACCAAGTGCTACCTGAGCACAGCTAAACGAGGGAATAACACCAGGACTGCCAACATGCAGATAACCACAACCTGGCACAGCAACAGCTTGGCATGAGCCAGGGCAGGGAAGGGAGCCCCAGGCAGTGTGTGGGCAACTCACCTTGACCTCTGAGACAGAGTTTCACTTCTCCACTGACCCCATGGACAGCATGAGGGTGGATTTCCCCTCCTTATAAGGCAGAGCCAGGTATGCAAAGTGAGGGAAATTAGGAGAGCTCCTCAGGCAAGATCCCAGTTGACCCACAGCACAAGGGAATCTCAGCTCCTCCCAGTCTCATCCTGCTGGGAATGCAAGGGGAGCAGACCTGGCTCAGCACTCCAGCACCAAGTGGGGGCTGCTCAGCTCCTCTGGGCCACAGCCAGCCTGGTGCTGGAGGTCTTCAGCCTAACTTTCCCTGTTAAGCACACTCCCTCCTTCTCTCCTATGCCAGAGTTTATGATTCCCTCATGCCCTGACAGGAATCATCCTTTAGAGGTGCAGGAGAGATATGGAGAGCACTTGAAACTCTTTAAGCCACACACTGGGAACTGTACCACAACTAGAATAAGAATTTCAGCTACAAGCTCTGTCTTAGACATTGAGCCTTGCCTGGCAAGTCCCCTGAACCTGGAAACCCCTGTCCTACACCCAGGCAACCATAGCTTAGCCACAGAAACAGATGGAACTTGTCATATCAAAAGGGAAAAGACAAAACCAAGCCCTCTGGATTTTATCAAACACTAAACCCAACTCATTGGCTGTATGATTGCAGTTCAAGCCAATGTCCGGCCTTTCAAAAGGTGTATTTTACCTGGAAACACCTCATCAACAAGATCCACAGTGTCCTGCTCCCTGCTCAAGTAAAAAAAAGCCTTTGTTCTTATCTGAGAAGGAGGAAACAACAGCTGAACAACTGAAAGAAGGTTATGCAGGAGCCAAATGAACTCTATCACGATGCATAACAAAGTTACAGGGCAAGGAAACAAGAGAATTCCAGTCCTTCATAGTAACAGAGGTAAGGGATGCAAGATCAGAGGGAGGAGATAAAGGAGTTCCACAAATGGAACAGTATAAATATATCAAACAGTTCCAATACAGTAGGAGAACAGTAGCAGCAGTTTCAAAACAGCAAATAGTTATTCTACCCTTAAAGTACATTCAACATTGTGCCTGTTGCTGCATCCCAAAGGCATCACTAACAGCTCTAACTCACTGCCAAACCCATCCATGGGAAGAATCCCAGATCCACAACACCCACAGCTGGGTTTTTTTTCATTTAAAGATATTTAGACTATGAACTGTTACCAACTTCTAACAATGCTTATTCAAAACCCAGCATTTCTTTATTTCTAACACTTGCCTTCTGATCCAAAGCAAATCTCTGGGAAATTGCAGATTCCCGCTCTCTGTAGGAGCACAAAAATCACTCACAAGACATAACTGCTACAATAACACAGCACACACACTATGCTTTTTACAGCCTTTGTTCAAAATTATGTTCCAAGTCACTTGTTCTCTTCTGTACCACCAGGAGAACAGAATCCTCAACACCTCAGAGTTTAGCCTGCTGCCAAAGGAAGAAATGGCAAGAGCTCCTTCAAACTTGGTGCAGATCTGCACCTTTTCTGGGAAAACTGGAGGCAAAACAGCACCAGAAATGCCTTCACACCTTCCAGACCTACCCAGCACTATACAGCAACACAAACTTACTCTGATTTACCTATTTTCCCCACCACATCAGACAAATGTACAAGAAAAAAAAGAGGCATTTTTTTGGCATTAGACACATTTCACTCAATGGCAAAACAATCTGGAGATATTTTCTCTTAAAATAAAAAATAAATAGCAGTGACAGGTCAGAATTTGTGCAACACAGACCTTCTGTGGCACATGTACATTCATATACACTGAAATACTCCTCTCCATGGATATAGTGCAAAGCTGCTGCCAGCAGGAAAAACCCAAACCAAGGGGCTCTGTAAAGCCACGGAGAGGCCACACACACAAACCCACCCTGTGCCATCCAGCTGGAAAGGAACAATCAGATGGAGGACAAACCTGGAGAGGAAACAATAGTGGCAGACAACAGCTTGAACTGAAGTGCTTGTTGGGGTCCTCTCACACCACCTTCAACACAGTAATTCAGTGCTATCTATGGTTTTATTTACTTCCTATCAATGATAACAGGGAGATGCCCAGAACAAGCTTTCCTGTGCCAGAGTGTGGCTTTGATTTTCTGAAATACCACATATCTCCAGGAGAACTTTTGGTCTATTTTTTAAAATGTGATTAGCTGTATCACTTTCTACTTAGAAAACAGATAATGAGGAGTTGTTAAATCTTTGCCCTAAAAGATAAAGAAAAATAATATTTTACAAAGTGCTACTCAAACAAATGAGCTAACGAGACATGACAAAAAAAATCATGATTAGTAACTGTGTCACTGTCTCACATCCACTTTCTTCTGTTTTTTGAAACACAAAAAATATGAACTCAGGTCAGAAAAAAATCCAAAAGTCAGTAACTGGCATTTTCATTCAAGGTTACTGAACACAGAAAAATAAAAAAAAAGCTTAAGACACTTCAGGGATGTGAGACCAAAAATAGCTACAAAGTCTATGATAGTCAGAATGGGCAATTTAACCAAGTAATGACCAATTCCTGCTCTTTTGGAGGCCTTAGAAAAGCACTACACAATTCCAACCCCAAAGCAGAACTGCAGGTGTTGCCACTATTGTTTCACTACCAAATATTTTCAGACAGACACAGGATATGCACCAAGAACACCTTTACCAACAGAACTCTTAAGTAGTTGACAATGTCCACAGTTTGCCTGAACAAGAAGTGCAGACCTGTTTGGAGGGTCACAGAGCTGAGAGGAAGAAGCAGGATTTGTGTCACTTTGGAGTGGCCTTTAAAACCTTTTCACACAAAAGATGATGTATTTTAAGTCCCTGAAGTCAGCTTAAGACAAGATCTAGTGGCTAAAATCAGCTGCCTTAAACATACTAGGGCAGTTCATTTGCATTGGTGTGGGTTAATCAATCTTTTGGTCAAAAGGATGGAAAGTTATAATAATTAATTCCACTCTTTTCTGCAGCTTCCTCTCCTTTTTTTAGCCAAGACTTTGATGAAAAGCCTGACAACAGAATGCTGCTTCTTTACAGAACAAAAATGCAGCTGTTTACCACACAGACACACACACACAAATGGAAGTGATGCTGTTCTTGGGCCCTTTGTTCCACATGGAGGCTCCTGGAACACCAGGCACAGGTCTAAGCCGAGCGCCAGGTCAGCCCGTTCTTAGCAGGTTCAAGGAAGTTCTCAATCAAAGCCTTAATCAGCTTCTGAAGTTCTTCTTCCAGCACACTCCTATCACTGGAACAAAACCACAAAGCCATGTCAGAGGTTTGGGAAACATCAAGCACCTATTTTAAATAGGTAAATAAATAAACATCAGAACTTGCTGTGTTATGTGTCCTACCAGCATAAACTGGTAAAGACTCCAACCTGCTCCTTTTTGGGAGGGATTATCATAAAAATCAGACTGATTTGGGCTGGACAGGACATTTAATGATGGTGTTCAGAGCCCTCTAGTGGCCCTCATTTTTCTCAACTAAATTAATATAGCAATAACCAGGTGGTGGGGCCCTGGTACAGGTTACCCAGAGAAGCTGTGGCTGCCCCACCCCTGGAAGTGTCCCAGGCCAGGTTGGACAGGGCTTGGAGCAGCCTGGGATAGTGGAAGGTGTCCCTGGGGTTGGAACAAGGTCTTTAAGGTCTTTCCCAACCCAAACCATTCTATAATGGAAAAAGCAGATACTTCATATTCTTCTCCACACAAATCCAGATGCTCATCCAGAGTATCTTATTATATTTTGCCTTAAGACATTCATTTGAGTAAAAAAACCCAAACAAAACAGTCATGTGCATAAATATTAATCTATGGCAATATTCCTGGAAAATTGCATTATACCTCTCCTACCCCAGAAGTCTCACTGAAGGGTGAGGAATTCAATCTTTTTAACAGAATAGGTAAAACAGGCAGATTTACATTTGCTTTGTTCATTTGTGGAACTGGCAATATGTCATTGCCCTTCAGGTCATCACTTCCTTTTAAAGAAACACCCAAAAGTGCTACAATAAACTGACTTTATTGATTAGTTTATGAGCTGAATAGAAGGAAAGAGCAACTTGGAAACATTTTGAACGTTATTTCACAAAGGAAAGCCTTTTTGGAGGTTCCAACAGATCACTTCATGCCTTGAACCAGGGAAGATGGAAAGCTTTTCAATTCAGCATCACAGAACCATTAAGGTTGGAAAAGCCTTCTGAGAAGTAATAAGAACATGCCCCCCCTGAACTTCCACCAGTAAGTAAAAATAAATCCCAAATCAAGGCCCCTCTGTGCTCTTTTCAATTCTCTGCACCCCAGGAACATTGGGATACAACTCTAAACGGAGAAATCACACAATTTGTGCTGGGAATCCAATCCAAGAGCTTCTCCCCACTAGCTGGACTGATAACCTCAGCTCCTCTATTCTCACTCCTGATTTCAGTGGTGTGAGTTCCCCCCCCCCCTTTTACAATGGAAAAAGCTCAATCCAGGTGACTTGAAAAAAGGATCAGTCTCCAGTTATTATCCAGTTGCTCAGAACACAACAGATTCCCAAAGGCAATGGGAACTCCCCTGGCTTTAAGAATATTTATCAGCAACAGCACGATTTAAGAAGAGACTGGACATGGCACTCATGGCTGACAAATAGCCAGTCCAAGACATCTTTTCCAACCTAAATTATTCTGTGATCCTGCAACTTCACCACTTTTCAATTCTAAGTAAATGAAGAACTAGGTTAATTAAACGAATCTACTGTAACAAATGCTGAAAATTCAGGGTTTTTTAATCAGTGGAAATCCCTCTGCAGAAATGTGCACACCTGGCCAGTTCAGGAGACTGGCAGCCCCCTAAGGCCCAGCTGTACTGACCTCTGTTCGGGCAGGGCACACATCTCAGCGTAGTACTTGATCTTTGGCTCTGTGCCACTGGTCCTGAGTGTGGCCACACAACCGTTCTGGAAGGTGAAGGTGATCATCTGACTGCTTCTGCTCACTGGTAGCACCTGCAGAAACAGCAACAAGCCTCTTCACTGCCACTGAAACCCCAATATCTGGATGCCTGTAGGGCAGCGTAAATGTTGCAGGAGCATCAGTCTCAATTAATTAATCAATCAAGTTCATTCCTTGTATCAGAATAGTCAACACTTCCCATTTAAGCTGTTTGCTCCCCCAGTAAATGATGTTAATCAGCCTGATGACGGAATTATTCTACCATCTTAGTTACAGCACATCTCTGCTCTGTTCTTGGTGTCTTTACCTTTGAGCTCCCTCTAAACCAGACCCACCTCTGCAAAACCACTTGGCAACTCACCGATTTCTTGTTCAGCTGGCTGCTGTCATAGCCAGTGGTGACATCTCTCACATGTAATATATTGTAAACTCCACAGCTCTTTGGATAGGACTGAGGGCCATCAAAGTTCCTGAGTCTCTCAAATATCCTTTTGATCGTAGGAGGGTCATAGCACAGGAAATAGGAAGTCTTGGATATGTGATATCCATACCTACAAGCAGATGAACATTTTCCGTTACAAGATTCAGAAGTTTTCAGCACATTTGGTATCTTAAGAAAGCCCCTGGCTAGAAAAGCAGCGACAGAAAACGAAGTCAGTTATGAGAGCTGTGGGAACAGGTATTTATAGGCAAATGTTTGGACTCTGGAGCAGATTTTGCTGCATTACTCAGATCATTTTATGCTGTATTGATATTCAAGTAAAGGTTTCAGCCCTCAAAGAAATAAAAGCCAACCATTTGGTTAAGTGCAGCCGTGGTGGCCCTCAAAATATGGATATTCAGTGTCACTCCCCCAACTAAAAATTGAGTGCCAGAGCCATGTGGCAGCCACCACAAAGGATTAACTCACCCACCTCTGAGGAAGTGGGCTGATTATTCCATCCAAGCTACAACTACCATCCCAAACAAGACCTAATGCTCACTAGGAACAACAGTCATATTTGCACACTGAGATTTAAGCTGTTCTTCACCACCATTCCACCCACAGAGACCCTACTCCCAGCTTAAAAATTAAGTGTGACTGGGAAGTGAAACCTGCTGTTACCGCTGTCATTTTGATCCACCTGTGCAGAGTTGTTTGGCTACAGTTTGCACAGGGCAGAGTGAACTCCTGAGTGCCACAAAGGGGTAAAGGCTGATCATCTTTTGTGCTTCCTCATCCCAGGTTTCTGAAGGCCACAGTGTCTTCCTGTTGGACTGGCCAGACAGGGAATGACATCCATGATTTGCTCTGTGCTGTCAGGTCTATTAAAGCACAGCAATTTGTGCTGATGATCTGGAATTATCCGAGTTCAGGGCTTAATTCTGACATACATGATTCCTGTTTTATTGCTGGAATTGTGTCTGTAGCTGTTGGACACAAACTCTTCCTGTCACCTCTGCCCTGTTCCAGATCTCAGCATGAGACAACAATCCCCAGGATGTGGTCAAGTGGAAAAGGGAAGTGTTTAAAGAGAGGGACACACGCCCCAACTAAGATATGGCTCCCATCCAAACACAAGAGAAGCAGGAATCTCTCAAGAGTTTCCTCTGGATGATCCATATGCAAAATTCCACTGTTTCACTATTTATTGCAGAAATACATTAGAAAGGGTCTCTTCAGTCCTTTGGGAAATATGGTTTTCATAGAATCCATAGAAATTCATAGAATCAGAATGGTTTGGGTTGGAAGGGGTGTTGAAGACCATTTAGTTCCCAGTCCCTGCCATGGGCAGGGACACCTTCCACTACACCAGGTTGCTCCAACCTGCCCTTGGACACTTCCAGGGATTGGGCAGTCACAGCTTCTCAAGGCAACCTGTGCCAGACCCTCTCCAACCCTCACAGGGAAGAATTCTCTTACCAATATCTCACCCAGCCCTGCCCTCTGGCAGTGGGAAGCCCTTCCCCTTGTGCTGTACCTCCAGGCCATTGCCCAAAGTCCCCCTCCAGCTCTCCTGGAGCCCCTCCAGGTACAGGTGGGATCTGCACTAGTGATGGACTGTAATCCATAATACGACAAAAAAACCGCCAAAACTTTAGTGAGAAAACATCCAGGGGACACATGAAAAATACTAGATTATTCCCAACTCTGAAATAGTTAAGTAGAACACACTAATGAAGAACACAACTCACATTTCATATATCAAAACCAGTTGCTGTGCCAGGGTCAGGTTTTGGCTCTCCAGGTACGTTGCCATTTCAGCAATGACCACAGCAGCACTTACACCATCTTTATCCAACACTGATGTGCCACACATAAAGCCTAGAAATAAGTGATAGATTATGACACTGATTTCTTTGATTACATTTTAACCTTTTATCCTTTAAAGGAAAATTGGCCAGTACACATAAGTTGGTTTACTACTGCACATGCAGGAGATATCTAATTAACTTGGGGGTTATAGGGCTGCAAAGAGCTGTGCTGTAGTCAATTAATTCCAGATTGATAACATCTGCTCCCTGGGGAGTTCTGTCACAGTGCAGCACTAAACAAAAACACAGATACAGCCTTGGTAATCCCTGAACCAGAGCTCTACAAAGCTTCCTTCTTCCTGAAGGGATGCACCAGCAAGAACTTCACTCCTCATGGCTAAAAGCCTCTTTCACTGTGGGAATGGAACTGGCAGGATTTTGGCTTTGGAATCTCAGGACTTTCAAGCTGTAGTAGAACATTTATATCCAAAGCACAATACCAGAATCATGGAGTTATGTACAATTAATTTACTATGATAGGTGGCAAGGTGATTTGATGAAAGCAAAATATCCACAGCAGTAACTACAAGGACAAAAATAAAGTACTTTTTGTGTGCTTTGTTTTATAAGTAAGATCAGTCCTTTCTAATCACATTTTCCCCTGACAGTTCTCAACATTTTAAAGGGATATTCACATGCCTACCAATAGACTCTTCAAATGCAAAGAGAACTTCTTTTCCATTATCCAGGAGATTTTTCACCCTGCTTCCAATCCATTTAAAACCAGGGAGTGTTTCCTAAAACAGGAAAAAAACAGTGCTAAAATACACACTTTGAATTCAGTTTCAAGTCAAAGAGGTTTCAGCCACTATTCCTTCACTTCAGACTGAGGAAACACCCAAAGCAAAAAAAAAATATTGTGAGTTTTAGGGTCAGTGGGAAATAACTGCTGCAGAGTCAAACACTAAAGCTTAAAGACATTTTTCTGATTCTCTTGACAATTTCTCTAAATTTAAATCTAACTGACAAACTGAATAGGGACAGCAAAGAACCATCAGACAAGTCCTAACTTCAGTTTAGATTATGAATTTAAGGCAAAGAGTTGTTGAATAGCATTTTATTAGTGGATACTCATGCCCTAGTTGAGTAGCAGAGGAGTCAGTGTGCCTGAGGGACTGTGGTTCTGAGATCAGATAAGATCTCCTGTGCTGCTTATCAGATAAGTCAAAGTTATTCAAAAGGAAAAGTTACAGAAATACAAGCAACAATTTTAGGTGATGGGAAGGAAAAGCATGACTTTTCTTTATAAATTATGCAAAAGCTGTGAAAAAAGCTCAGAAACGCTCTTGGAGAAAAGGAAGGGATAAAAAGCTTTTCTTTTCCCAGTCAAATATGTCCTTCCAGAAAAAAGAACCGGATTTACTGAGATAAACTCCACTACAAAGTACTGATATTCAGCCTGATTAAGCTTATCAGGCCAGTCACTCAAAATCATTTTCAGAGCTGCTTTCAATTTTAAATTCTTGTCTGCCAAAATACTTATTCCTATTGCAAATGGCTCTAATGAAGATATGGATTAAACAAGACCTGGACTTGTGTATGTTTATGCTAAAATTTAGGGCACTTGTTCCTCTTCTGGCAGAGACCCAACAGCCTCAATCAGATTAAATTTAAATGTAGGAACTAAACTGTCAGTCTGTGGGGTACCAACCTCCTTTTTTAAAAAGTTCTTAATGAAGCTACATTAAAGATCTGAACGTAAGAGTTCCTGTCTGTCACAGCTTGAAGTAAAACTCAATTTAAAACCTATGGCACCTGAGGGAAGACTGTATGATCTCAAAGTGCTTATTAAAAATCCATCAGCATTTTTGTAGTGAACACAGCAGGCTGCACAAGCTTTCATTCTCACACAGAAGAATTTATCTCTAGGAAAATAACCATGGCAAAGGTATTCATCTGTAATTTAGGTGTTAATCTGTGTTGCCTGATAATGCAACTTTGCCTAAGTTGATCTCTCAGGCTGCAAATGCTGTGACATGCACTGAGGACACTGCAGGGCTGAAATCAGGCTTGCCTGGGTAAAAGATTATACTCTGCATGTGGGAATGCACGAAAACTGCCAGCAAAAAGACTGGAAGTCATCTACTTTTCACACCAAGGAGTCAAGTTGGGTACAAAGAGGACGGCAATCAAATCTTACCCTGCCAAGATACCACAAAACCCAGGCTTACTTCGAAGTGAAATCCCTCTTTGAGTGCAATTGCCCTCAGAATTTTGGAGGAGACTGTGGTAGCCAACATGTAAACATTCTTCACATCAGCATCCTGGGAGCAGTTCTCCTTCCAGCGGGAAAACATCCACCACCCGAATAGAGCCGCCAGCTCGTTGCCAGTGAACACCTTCCAGCAGCCACTGCAGAGAGCAGAGAGAAGAGACGAGCTCTCCCAGGTTTCCCAGGAGCACCCACTCAGCAGGAGAGGACTGCTGCAGTCACTGGGACAACAGGGATCTGAGCACACCACTGAGAAGCTGCTCTAGACAAAGCCACGGCACCAACAGCACTCAGCACATCCCAAGGATTTGGGAGCCCAGAGGATGCTGTGAGCAGAGACAGCACACAGAGCATCCTCACTGTGAGCCCAACACAGCTCAGCAATCCTGGATTTATCCACCAGCAGTCTAGAAGTGATTGATACAGAGTGGTCTATGCAGTCTCTACATGGCAGTCAGGCAGTGCCTGCACAGCTCTTACTTACACAATGGGCAGGACTGGGGCCTGTTAGTGGAATAAAGATAATTTCTATTCAATATGAACAAGCAGGGAAGAACAAAAATATTAAAAAAAACAACACCCCAAGAAAAAAGCCCACAACACTTAACTGTGCCAAGGCAGGTTGGCCCAACATAAATGAAAAAACAGTCACAACAAAATTTTACACCTTTAGTAACCACTCAGTTTTCAGTTAAGCTTTATTTGGCCATTTCCTATCAGACCTTTCATCTAATCTTTGCTGAGTTAACTGATTTTATTCAAAATACATTTGGAGCTGTACCAAAAGGTGAAACTAGTAGGAAAACCATCCAAATAGCTAAGCCACAAAGGAAAGAAAGATTTAAAAAAATGGTGGCATCACTTACTTCTCCTGCTGTTCTGCCACAGCCAGTCTATCTGCATCTGGGTCAGTGGCCACTACTACTTTAGCACTTTCTTTCTCTGCAAGCCTCAGTGACAACTCCTGAGTGGGAGAAGGAGAGGGTAAAAATATACAGTAAGAGCAAATAAAAACACTCCCTTCCTACTTATAACTAACACAATGAAAGAAAAATCCCATAATGGATTTTCCACAACTGAAACCCAGATTCTCCCTGTACTCTTCCCCAATTTTATGCCCCACCAAAATCTAATGAAATAGAAATAATACCAGCACAGATTCTCCCTCTTCAGGATTAGGGCATTTGACAGTAGAGAAGTCTGGGTCAGGATCTTTCTGCTCAGGGACTGGAATGGGGGGCTGGAAGCCAAAGGCTTTGAAAGCCAACTGCACATAGTCGTGGCCAACTCCATGGAAAGAGGAGTGCACAAACTTCAGGCTGGTTTGCTCATTTAGCTCCCTGAGGAGGAAAACAAAACTTCAGTGAGGTTCTGGTTATTTAACAAGACATATTTTCATGGAGAAAGCAAAAAAAAAAAGCAATTCCACTGTGTACTACTCTGCTGATTTCTGCATTGACTTCAAAGAAGGAATGAGGGAAAAGTGCTCATTTGGACTTTCACCAGAAATTGCTGGTTTAAAGCTCCTTCTCTTGGAAAATGAAATATTTACCTTCTGATGAATTGGATGAAAGTCTCAAAAAAGTAATTGCTGATTTCTAAATTGAACTTGAGCTCCTTCACCACCCTCAAAATGGTACTCTGGTTCTAGTCTATGTCATTCATCCTACTCCTTTTATTCCTGTTTTCTGCCTCACCTCAACTTGAATCTTCTAACCACCATTTCATACTCCTACACCTCACCTTTACTCTGAATTTCTGCATTTTATTCAGGACTCCTGGAGCATATTCATTTGCAAGAAATAGGTTTAGCTTTATCCTCCACAAAATGCTTTAATCCTAAGGATGGAGACCCTCTAATTTACTGACAAAGACACTGAAATCTCTCTGCACTCAGTTTTTCCACACATAGCCCAGAGCTTACTTAGACACATGATTTAAGCACATATTGCTTTATACAATACCTATGGTAACAGATCTTTTTCAGGTCCTCCATGTAGCTGTCACAAATTTTCTTCAGAGGATCCTGCCTAAGGGGACTGGTGTCCACAAGGTTTTCATTCCAAGAGCCATTCCAGGGTTCAACACACTCTTCTATACATTTTATAATTTCCTTGTCATGAGGAGAAGTGATCTGTGCCCCATTTTCCCAATAAACCTGAAGGAAGTTGAGGGAAAACAAGACACAATGTACAAATATTATTAGCTTGATAAATTCATTTAACTGTAAGATTCCACATAACTTCTGCTTCAAGTGATATAGAAAATTCAGCATCTGACTGACTTCAGTTTCAAAAGCCATTTGGAATCATTTAAAATGAACTTTTGAGTTCATGATTTCAGTTATGTAATAATAAAGCCACTCAACAAAACAACCTGTTTTCAAATACCAGGACGTGAGAAACCAGAACTGGCCACTTACATCTGAATGTGTTGTATAAACCGTAACAGGAGAAAAATATCACCTTCTCCATGGCCTGGCATTCCTTTGGAAAAAGAAACACAACTTGTTTTTGAACCCAGAGCAGAATAGATAAGCAGAGTGCCAAGGTATGCGTTTTTCCATAGCTGAACAACTGATCTTTCAGCTGGGAACACTATCAACCCCTGAACTATGAAAAAGGCCTTTGCTGAAGAATTATTTAGATGCCAGTTCTCTCACAGTTTGCTGCTTGGCTGAGTTCACAGTATGGACTTTCTGCTCAGATAATCTGCCTCTGTTTTCTTGTCCAGTTTGTCACATTTGGTTCAAATTATCCAGAACCTTCAGAAGCTGCTGAATTCACACAGAAGATTGTGAAAGATGAAATAGTTCTTGGGAAAGACTAGAAAAAAACTGCACATTATCCTGACAAAAATGATACATGCACATAAAAGCTTTTGACAAATGCAGCACCTGGAAAATTGATGTGGCTTTTTTGCTTATTCACTGCTCCAGCCAAGCAGCAGCCAAGGCTGGTGAAGTATTTTACAACATGTTCCAGGGAAGGCAAGTGCAGCACCATCACCTCCAGTAGCTCTTTGTGCACAGGAGGATTGGCCTTCCCAACACTGCCATCACTCAGTGATGTGTTACAAAGCCTGGGAATGCCCAGCTTAAATTTGAGTTTGGTTCAGATTCTTATAAAATGCAGACTTTAAATACTGTATTACACTAGTGCATGAGCAGCACTTGCTGCTGTGGGTGGTTGTGCTGTCCCAAGCTCTCCAAGTGAAGCCACCCACATCTCCAATACCCAGAAAAACACCCTGATAGGGAACAACACAATGAAGTTTTATCAAACAGCTTCTAAACTGTCCCCATCTTCAGCACACTCATCTACTGTGTGCATTAATTCATATCAGTTCTAGCTTAGTTTTAAACTAATTTTTAGGTCTAAGAAGGGAACACAAACTGCTGAAGCATTTCTTCAGCTGCTGATTAGACTCCATGCAATGTCACAACAGATTTGTGCTCACCATACACAACCCACAGAGTCTTATGTTCTCACTGCAGAAGAGTAACTCAGGTTATAGAAGAGGGAATTATTTGAAATAATTTGTCTCCTAATGTACAGATACACTCCAGAAAAAGCCTCTATGGTGAGAATGGTAAGTCCCTGACACAGCTGGGCAGAGAAGCTGTGGCTGCCCCATCCCCAGAAGTGTTCAAGGCCAAGTTGGAGCACCTGGGATAATGAAATGTGTCCCTGCCCATGGCAGGGGTGAATTGAGATTATCTTCTCCAATCCAAACCATCATGTTGTTGCATGATGAGCCAAATGCATGTAGGTAATGCTGAAATTTCAGCCTCAAGCTTTACCTTGTATCCATTGTCCTCCTTCCTGTTGTGGGACGCTGTGATCATCACTCCAGCCACAGCTCCGAGCTGCTGCACAGCATAGGGCTACAAAGGAAACCCAGAAATGCCCATTTACCCAAGAGAACTGCCACAAATAACATTATATTATTAGCTAATAATATTATTAGCACAGTTATGCAACAGGATGCTACAGAAGTGGCTTTTGATGTTGCACCAGTTTATTTGAAAAATGTATAAATGAAGCTCATCATTCTGTCTCCTGCAGCCAGTAATATGAAGTTTGCCCTATTATGCTGCATAAACACATTATTCTTTTTATCAATTACATAAATGCAATCATTAACTGGCCAGCTAAAGTCTATGCTCAGATTATAAAAGCACTTTAGAGAAACAGGTTGAAGCAGAATAAAGGAATTCACCAAAAGGCTTGTTGAAAAACAAATTACAGGTATCCTCAGCTAAAGAGCATCCACACATTTCAAGTCCTTTCCTCAAAACAAGATCCACAGCACACCAGAAAAACTTGTGCAACAGAAACAAGGATTTAAAGCCCTGCAAGGAAAAGCTGCTGTTCCCAGAAGAGAAAGCTCTGAGATACCACAAGCAGATGCACAAAAGAATTCAGTGACATTGTTGTTACAGCCTCCTTGATGAGGAAAATATACCAAGCAGTCTCTTTTCCTGTTTAAATAACAGTTTATGAAGAAAATTGCTTGTTCGCATTTTAGTAAACTCCCATATGGAAGAGAAGGTGACTCACCACAAAGGGTGTAGGGACATAGGTAGAGAAGAAGTAGACAGGGACATCCTTAGCCAGCAGCACTGCTGCAGTGAGCTTGGCAAGCCTACCAACAAAAAAGGGAAATATCCAGTCAGTCCAACTCCCCCCAGCAATCCAGGAGCCTGACGGTATTCCAGTCAATTCTTTCTCAAATCCCTCCACTGCTCTTTGGCTTGTTCTTCAGTGCATCACCCAAATAAACCAGTGACACCCAGCAAAGACACACAACCTACTGGTGGGTCACTTGGCCTTCACTGAAGGACAGAACCAACTTCCCAGAAAGTTTGAAGTACCACATGTTTATAACAGCAGCCATGGAAAAAGTGCTGGAAAAGCACTGCTGCCATTGGAAACAGCCTTTCTGGGGGAGGTTCAGTTGGATTTTAGCACTGCTGTCACTGTGTCAGCCCCAGGGGACATGAGTTTGAGAACCAGTCCTTGGAGAGGTGAAGCACAACTGTGAATTGCAAGCTTTCAAAGGAATGCAATTCTTACAGTTCCCCATTTTTGAGCTGTGCATAAACCTACACAACTTGGATTTGCAAACACAGTGTAAGAGGTGAGTTTAAACCCCTCATACCAAGGCTTAGAGGATAACGGGCCACACATATCCAAAGGCCCAGGGAAAAGGAGAGGCAGAATCCCTGGGAAAGGAAAAACTCTTGGAATAAGACAATCACCAGATCCTGTACTCCATTATACCAAGAACTTTTGCATTCCTAAAACATTAAATGCCAACAAAAATAATGTAAGAAACCCAACTGTTAGTTACAACAATTAACTACAATAATTAACTATTAATTACCTGAATACTAATTAGCTACTGGCTTGGCTTTTTGTAAGGAATACCATTACCACATGTAATGTAATGTCTGGAATGACAAGGAATTAAGATTCCTTATAAAATTCTGAAAGTTCCCTCCCCTTTTATTGCAAAGGGCACAATTTGATATCACTAAAAGGTACATTTTAAGCATTCCAGGTCAAATATTCCCAAAGTGAAAATACAGTGGGTTACAGGAAGCTGCAGGTGGAATTCTTCTCCCCCAAACAAGCTTAAATCAGGTGCAAAACACAAAAGAATGACAGTGTTACAAGTGCATTTACACTTAGGGATTTCAAGCCAGATATTAATATTCTGAATTTACCTTCACATTCAAATTTTTCTCCAGGCATATCAACTTCAACATCAGCCTCATGTTCTTGTGCATTTAACCTGTAAATTATTTGGAGTGACCAGCCTTACACTCCACATTTCTGGCAAACTGGTACCATAAAGAATTTAGTCCCAGGCTCTCTTCCCTACAATTTAAATGGATTTATGGGAGGGGGAAGAGAGGGCCCAGTTCATCACAAAAAATGCTGATAGAACAGAATGCATTCAAAGCCACAATTTCATTTCTAGTCTTGCAAATGTAATCAATACTCATACTTCTTACTGCTGCAGTTGCTGGTGACCTGACCTCGTGTGTCATATCCAACAACAAAGCCTCTCTGCTTAAAGTCTGAAAAATTCCTCTCAAGATACTTGTAGATGCCCTGGAAAGAAAAAAAAAGAAAAAAGGAAAAATAAGAATTAGCACAAACATCACAACTACAATTCATCTTTCAGAGAGGATGGACAATGTCAGTAGGCAAAATACAGCCCAAAAACCTCAGCAATGCTCCCAAAGTAGAGTGATTTTTCCCCACAGTGTTCATTCAAAGAAAGCAACCAGAGAATCAGCTGTGGGAATAAGTCATAAAACAATATATCCTCAGGCAGAAAACACTTGTTTTCAATTAATGCTGTGCTTTTATTTATTGAAATTATCATCTTAAAGACTCAGTTGAGAAAACCCCATTTTTTAGAAGTCCATCCACTCAGCCAATACAAGGTTTGGGACAGTCTAGTCTTTACTCTTGAGCTCACAGGACAAGTTAAACACATTTTCAACACTGTTTCCAAAGTGTTGGTCCTAACTCTGCCTTAAAATCATGGAATGGTTTGCATTGGAAGGGACTTTTAAAGATCCTGTGCTTCAGTTCCTTTCCCTTCACACTCATTCCTCTCCCAGTAAAACTCTCTCAGGAGATCCATCATAGCAACAGCCCAGATAAAAAGATGGAAGCACTATTGTTACTGGAACATTCCAGAGGCTACAGCTCCCTACAGTCAGATAGCAGCACTGGGAACTTAACCCTAAAAATGCTGCCTCTCATGGGGGATGTTTTGGACCACAATTCACCAGATTTTTTTTCCCCTGCCAGTATTTTGCGCAATTCTTCAGGACGTTTTTATCTGGATCTGTCTTATCACCAACCTGCAGTCTCAGCTGGGATCCAGACTGGCTCCTACTTTGAAATTCAGCTGAGCTCCATTTTTATTGGCTTTTGCCCTTTAAAATCATGGAATTGTTTAGGTTGGAAAAGCCATATGAGATCAGTTTCAACTGTTCCCCCAGCACTGCCAAGGTCACGGCTAACCCATGTCCCCAGGTGCCACATCCACATACTCATTTAATCCTCCACCACTGCCTGGGGCAGCTATGCCAGGGCTGGAGAACCCTTTCCATGAAAGAATTCTCAATATTCAACCTGAATTTCCCCTGGCACAACTTGAGGACATTTTGTCTCATCCTGTCCTCATTTCCTGGAAGCAGAGCCCACCTGGCTGCCCCCTCTTGTCAGGATGTTGCAGAGAGCAAGAAGGTTCCCCTCTGAGCCTCCTTTTCTCCAGGCTGTGCCTCCCCAGCTCCCTCAGCCTCTCCTGCTGCTCCAGACCCTTCCCCAGCTCCATTCCCTTCCCTGGACTCTCACACAATGTGCTTCAAAGCATGACCATGTGGACACTGGCACCTCTTTGCAGAACTATTTCAGCTGCAGATGTTGAGGGATTCACAGAGAGCGAAAAACTTTAAAATAAAGAGTAAAATTTCAAAAAAAATACTAATCTTTGAATAATGGCAAAACTGGAGGCTGTGCTATGGTACAATCACCAGACCAAGTCCAGCAGCCCAACAGGAAACTCCTTATGCAAAGGTGGTTTTGTCACTGTGGAGCCCAGTGACAGGTTTCTTATGCATTAATAAAAGCACCTGGGTATTAATAAAAGCAGGACAGAAGCAATACTTGAGCAGAAAAATTAGGGCTTTACATGATCATTCTGTACATACAATTTTCAGGAGAGTCCAAAGCAGCTGCTGAATATTCCTGGATCTGACTTTCCATAATATGAGCATAATCAAATCCAGATCAAACAAAAAAAATCAGATCAAAGGAAGGACACAGCATGAAAAGGGTGTGACTTCACTATAGTTTCTTTTAATTGAAGGAAATGTTAATTATGCTCAAGTCTACTGTTTGGGCATTTATCATATATATAGAGAGACAGGGCTGCCCATTTTCAAACTAAGCTCAGCATAACTGTTCCTGCCATCAGCTTCTGACACAGGAGTGCCCAAGCAAAGATTAAACCTCATGCAGTTTACTTCAAAAACAAATTCTAATCCACTTCCCAGGGGCTGCTTTTCCCAACTTGGTATCTGGCTTCAATAAACACCTAAAAATAGCAGCTCTACAGAGGGAGTCGACAGACAAATCCAGTTTGTTGCTCTCAAAACAGGGTCATTCCCATGAAACTGAGCTTGCGCACACATTCCCTGCCAAGCCAAGGGAAACTCCTCCCTTTCTGCCAAGACTGTGGATCAGCCAGCAGAGCCATACTCCCAGGAGCACAAAGGCACCATGAGCTCCAAACCCAACAGGCTGCACAGGCCAACAAGGGAAGGGACTCTTACAAACTTCCTCTGCACCAGCAAGAGGTTTACTCTGCTTCAAAGCAAACTGGACTTGTTTAAAGCAACCCAGATTTAACCATTCCACATGGGCAATAGAATAACAGTTTTTAAACTGTTTCCTTATTAATCTCTTCAGTTTGCTGCCACTGCATCCACCGAGACCACATGGACCACTAGGGGTGGCTTTGTTCATACCATTACAGCATTGGCAGGACCTTCTGAGTGTAAATCAACTGCAACAGCCCCTCAAAAGAATCTGAACAGGGCTGAGGGAAGTGAGAAGTCTCCCACCCTGGCACCAATACCAGTCATGACTCCACAGCTGCCTCTATATCCAGATTGTCAGATTCCAGCTCTTCAGCACCAGCATGGAGTCTGATCTCTGGCAGAGGAGCAGGAATTAGGACTGAAGCCTCCCTGGACAGAATTCTACCCCACAAGCACAACATCAGACTCTCCCCAACAACAATAACACACAACTATCAAAACAGCAGCATCATGGTTAACCCCAGGCAAGAGCCTTGTCCCAGCTCCAAGATCTCCCTGTCTACTCAAATCAAGAAGTTCATATCAAAATACTCTACTCCAAACTTCAAAAGTCTAGTCCTCAGAAAGATCACCTGACAACATTTTCCTGGAAAAAAAATCCATAACGGTATCTGTAACCCAAGTATACAAATATTAAATCACAGACAAACCAGGAATTGCCAATACCTCTGATCCAACATGTTACACCAGATTTGCAGTTTGAGACCTTTAAGTTCCTATCTCAAATTACTTTCTCTGCTTCAAGAACTGCAAGGCACTGCAGACAGAGCTACAGGACACCTAAACAACTATATAACTCAGCTGGTGGGAAGCAAAATGAATGATACTGGAAAGATCCCCCCGAAGCTAAACAATTCCCAATACAGACCTTCACAGTCAGCCAACATTTGCTTTTCCATCTCAATTCCTCTCCCTTTGCTTAGTCAAACCTACTATTTTCATGTGGTTATTCGCAGGAAAGAAAAGGTCTGTTTGGGGGTGGCTTTGCTTTTTGGGTTCTCATTGTTTTTTTCATTGAGCTTCATAAAATATGACAGCTAATGATGTCCAACTACAGAGCACTGTACACAGATCAACTACTGGCCCAATTCCAGTGGAAGTGATTATATTCTGCCTCCTGGAACATCCAGTTAAACCTTTTCAAGCTACTTAATTCCCTTCCAGCACTAAACACTTGACACCACCACATTTTGTTGAAGAGTTGCTGCACTCCAGGCTCTGCTTGTGTTTCAGTGGGATCCAACTTCCCCTGTGGAGCCCCAGCTGCCTCTCCCCACACATGCCCAGCTCACCTGTGTGGACTGGATGACGGTGAGGTCGTTGATGTAGCAGAATCCTGCGCCCATGGCCGAGCGCAGCCCGGCGGTGCCAAAGCTCAGCCGGCAGCACAGCCGATCCCGGAGCTCCTTGTGCTTCCCATCCTGCAACAAGCTTTCAATCTGTTCCTTTGTTTTTTGGTTCTGCAAAAGAGGAGTTAGGTCTGCATTTAGTGCTTGAAATCAGGACCTGAACTATTATGCTTCTTGGGTTTAAGTAATTCCAAGTGCAAGTTCTTATCCTATAAAAAGTCTGTCCACCAGCTGGCCTTCACACCAACTCACTTAACATGTTCGCTTTCCCACACCATCCTTATTTATAAGGGATTTCAGAGCTGCCATTGACATTCTGATATGTTTGCCTGGTCATTTATACACCTTCCAGGTACACAAAGCCTCTAAGTGGGGAGCACACAGACTCTGGAACCTGTTTTTCCAAGGCAGATCCAATCTTTGCCTGTGCTGCTGGAAGACAGACAAAATTCCCAGCTTCAAAGCAGCGTTTCCTTCCTCCCCACCCATGGGAAAGCGCTGTAAAGAGGCACAGTAAAATCATGGAACCACAGCATGGTTTGGGCTGGGAGGGAACTTAAGGATCATTTATTTCCACCCCCTGCCATGGGCAGGAGCACCTTCCACTGGACAAGGTTGTTCCAAGCCTCATCCAGCTCCACACAAAAGTGTGTCATGGAACAGGCTGGATTCTCATCCAGAGGAATCCTTCTGTTCATTCAGGCTTTTCCGAAACTTCCATCACAGCTAAAAACTTCAAGTAAACAAGCTGCATGTTGCACACACCCACTCTTTGTGCTACAGTTATTCCACTAATATGGAATTCACTTGGTCACCAAGAAACCCACACCCTCTTTGGGCAAGACACTTCCCAGATCCCATAAACACAGCAGAGGGGGAGGCAATGGAAACAGCCGGAGAAAACAGTGACTCCAGAGGTATAAAACACCACTCAGGTGGCACAAGTGCTGCTCCAAAGCAGGGTCCCAGGGAAGAGTTAAAAAAGGCAAATGGAATCTGCAGGGCTGGGGTGAAGCACCCCTGACATTTAAAGTAGAGGTCAGGCAGCTCCAGCAGCACTGGGAAACAGCTCTGCACAGGAACAGGGGGGAAATAGTGGGCAAAGCACAAAGACAGGAGCTGCACACACTCACCAGGAGAAAAAGCACTCAGTAAAGCTCACTGAAAAATGTGAAATTATTTCTGCAGCCTGCTAACATAGACAAGGGAATTTAAGATAATTTTTCACTCCTTTGTGCCTTAAAATAAAAGGGATTATTGTCCATGCTCTTGGATGGCTCAGCAACCAAAGCAAAACACTATTCACAACATAGATAAAACCAGGCCTAAAAAGAAACCAAAACAATGGGGCACAACAAATATTAAACTGCAGAAGAGGAAGTTTCTCTTTTAGTTACTCATAGGCAGCCAACCAGAAAACAAATGACTGACCTCAAAAGAGTCTAAGTAATGAAAAGTCTCATTTCACATTATCACAGTACATGGTTCTGCTTTAAAATAAGGTTATTAAACTATACAGCATCTTTGATAGCTTTTTAGGATATGCTGTATTGCTTCCCTGCAGAAAATAGAATAAAAATTGTACATTCTGTAGTTTATGGAGCTTGGCAAAATTGAGTGAAAACTCCCCTGAAGCAACAGCACCAACATTTATTTCACAAATAGAATAGAAAGCACTTCTGATTGGAGATACTTTATTCCCAAAGGAATAAAAATGAGACAGCCAAAATAGCACCAAAAAACATTTTCATTTGCTCCAGTCACACTGAGTTAAGGTAAAGTTTGACAAAAAGAAAAGGAGAGAAAAAAAATTAAGTTACAAGTGCAAATATTCACTCTCCACAGATGATCTGAAACTCCTGGGCCAACAGAAAAAGGGGATTTTACAAGATTTGGTATAAATTCAGGTATGTTGATGATCAGTCTCATGTTCTGGGTCACACTTTCAGCAGCATTAGAAGCCTGACCTCCACAGAGCCCTTATCCCAACCTGGCACAACCCTTACTGCTTTTATTCTTTTCAGCTTATTTTTATTCCAAGTTGGCGCTTCAGAGCCCTCTGGATTAGTTTCTTGCAACATTCTGTCTGGGTATGAGCAGCATTTACCACACTGACCTGGGAATTCCAAAACAACTTCCAGTGCTGACATTTAACCTGATTGCAAATCCTGAAAAAAATTCAGAATTTTTTGCTGGTTTGTTTTGCAGTTACTAAATCAAGTCATACAACTAAATGTCTCACTGTGGCTTTTATGATTGTTCATTTTTCCAGGTGCAATAGTTGATAGAATCATTTAGGTTGGAAGAGCCCTCCAAGGTGATGGAGGCCAACCACGGACAACCAAGGCCTCCACCATCCCACGTCTCCAAGTGCCACATCCACATGGTTTTTGAATCCTTCCAGGGATGAGGACTCTACCACTGCTCTGGGCAGGACAACCCTTTCCAAAGAGAAATTTTCCCAATATCCAACCTAAACTTCCTCTGGCACAACTTGAGGCAGCTTCCTCTTGTCATGTCACCTGTTCGCTGGATAAGCACAAGAAGTTCCTTAGAGACTCCAGTCCTTGGATGACTTTTAATATCCTTAAAAAAGAACTTAACATAAAACAGCCAAAATCTTCCTGTCTTAAGCAAAAATAAACTAGGCTGTTTGATACAAAAATAGTCATTCCTTAAAAGCAATGCTCTGAGATACCCCTGCACCCCAGTGGCTCTAGCAAAACAAATTAAATTCTCATGGATTGAGTGGTCTAAGAGTAAACTGGTTTTAGGGAGAGACAGACCCTTCAAAGCCTTGAAGCCTCACAATGCTACTGACTATCCAAAGATTTTTTACTAGTGGAAAAAACATCTGGCAGAGAGCAGTGCCCTTGGAGCACACAGGGACCAAGCACCCAAAAGGAAAGAGAGGAAGGAAAAGGGAAGCACTGGGGTGCAGACACATCCCACATCTCTGCTGCCAAACAGATTCCCAGGAACTTGAGAGCAGGTCCCACAGCACAGGGATTCACGCCCTGCATACACATATAGTGAATATACAAGAAAAAATACACCTGTCAACATAAGTACTTCCAAGGATATACATTTCTACATAGATTGATAAACTTACATATATTTCTATATATATGACATAAATATGTCAATATATATGTATAAATATATGTAAGTATGTACAAGTAACTACAGGTGGTAACTATAAAACTGTACAACAATAATCACCATATATTACTGCATAAATATGTATAAGGACTGCTATATATCATAAGAACTAGCATATATTACCATATAACTGCTTACATGTTGATATGTGTATTTTTAGAATTCTATGATTCTAAAAATACACATTCAACATGTAAGTATGTATATTTCTACATATATTGATATAACTATGTCAATACATATGT
The DNA here is from genome assembly GCF_047495875.1 of Pithys albifrons albifrons. Lineage (NCBI taxonomy): Eukaryota > Metazoa > Chordata > Aves > Passeriformes > Thamnophilidae > Pithys > Pithys albifrons. Next base: position 115,964,537 of record NC_092458.1, on the reverse strand, counting down.
ATAAATATATTTAAGCATCTACAGGTGTGTAACTATAAATGCATATAAATATACTTGTAAGTATGCAAACAAACACACATTTAAATATACAAATGAATTTATAAATATGTATTACTGTACAAATATGTACAATAATATAGAAAATTTATAAAATATTATAAATATATAGACACACAATAAATATTATAAATATATATTTACATTTTATATATGTATCACAGAATATGCTGAGTTGGAAGACACCCACAAGGATCACTGAGTCCAAACCCTGGACCTGCACAGGATCATCCCCAAGAATCACACCATGTGCCTGAGTGTATTAAAAACAAATAAAACCTAAAAATATAGAAGAATATATAAAAATATAAATAATGCATAGAAAAATGAAAGTTAAACATAGATAAAATATCTATATAAAAGGCCAGTGGGAGAACAAGGCAGCAATCAGGAGCCAACAGATCTGTTCCTCCTGCTCCCAGAGCAGAAGGTGTCCTGCCCCTGCCCATGCAGGAGGTGGCAGATAAGGGGACAGTGGCAGAAGGGCCCTGGGAGGAGCTCATGGAACCTGAGCAGGCACTGCTGGGGCCACAAAAAGGGCAGGGAGGGAAAGAGGTGCCTGTGCTGGGGTTTGGACTCAGCCTGAGTTTGTGGCTCTGACAATTCCTCCTCTCTGAGCACAGCCTGTGCTCCCTGGATTTCACTTTGTGTCTCAGCTGCTCCACTCCCCAGCCCTGGATTCTGCCCCTCAGCAGCAGCTCTGCCCTCACTGTCTGATTCCCAACCTGGCAGCACCTCCAACATGCTGTGAGTGCCCTCACACACCTCAAACCATCACTTCAAGATGTAAATGAGCCAAACAGTCCTAATTTTTCAGGAGCTTTGAGGCCACTCAACATCTTGGAAGAGCAACCAGACCCAGGTGGTATTTTCCTAATCCACTCAAGCAGAATCTCACTCACATTAAGCATCAGAAGCAGGTTTTTTCTCTAAAATTATTCCACTAATACATATACAAGCCATCTCTAGAAAGTTAGCACTACCACCTCATAAAATACCTTTTTACAAGTGACCTGTGCTGTTTCTGTCTCCAGTTCTCAGACAGGAACTCTACAAAACCTGTTTCAGTGGTGCTCTGGAGTTAAAAGTTTGAACTGGTAATTAAGGATTTTAAGAAGGAAGGGGGATGAGCCTGCTTGAAATGTGAGATAGACCTTAAACAACTGCTTGCAAGAATTTATTGCCAGAATCAGAACCTGCAGGAAGGAGACCAATGTAGCTGTTGAGACTGCAACACCAACATTTCAGAAAGTTTTATTAGACAAAAAATATGCATATTCTCTACCAAATTCAGTGCTCCTAAACTCTCAGTCTTCTATTTGCCTACTGAGGCAGAATCACATTCTTTTTGTAGCTCCTCAGGGTACAAAACTAGAAACAAGTGGAGAATTAAAGACAAAGGCATCAGCTGAGTGTTTCTTACAGGTTCTTTCACTCCCCATCATGTTAATCTGTACTTACTGCCAGAGTTCATTTTCACAGCTAATACCCTGTCAAAATAAGTGGCAAGTCACTACTCACAGTTAATCATTTTTTATTTTGCAGACACTCTTTGCATGTGTAGCCTGGGAGAAGGGAAAAGTGGTCTCAAGTTTGCTTAGAATTCAGCAAATTTGACAGCCACAAATTAAGTGCATCAAGCTTGGCCAGCCTTTGTTTTTTAAGCAGCAATTGTTTTGAGCTTTACTTCCAAATCAAATCAGGCTTGATCCCTCAGAACACAAAGAATCTGCAGGAATTCCTAGTGCAAAGAAACAGAGCATTGCCCATGGCATAGCTAATCACTTTAATTACACAACCAAGGCCAGCAGAGGCACCTGCACCCAGTTCTCATTTATAATTTCACTTAAATTGCAGGTTCTCATTTCTTGTTAAGCAACAAATGCTTATTTTCTAGTAAGAAACCTCACCACCATTTTTATGTGAAAATCAGTCAAGTGATGCTCCACCTCTTGGCCCAACACAGACCAAGACACAAAAAGCCTCTTGAAACTGCTTTTTTTTTTACACTCTTTTCCACACTTTTTAACTAAGCTAGACTGAAACTTATTATACAAAGGAAGTCATAATGCTCAATTTATTCTAATACTTGAAAGTCAGTGTGGAAAGAGCCCAGAGATGCCCTTTGCTGCCTCCACAGTAACACTGGCAGTTTATTTATCAACCAGTATAGACAATAACACCACCAAGTGCAAGTTCCAAGTGTATCCCAATTCAGGGAGTTTAATGGCTTAGAACAGGTACTAAAGGACAAAACTTGTGTTATTTCACAGCTCACCCCATTCCAAGTTGCTCCCAGTAATGTTGGTTGTACTAGCAGGTTTCTGCTCCAGTCTACCCAAAATCACCTATTGCAATAATACATTATTTTATCTTCTTTTTTAACATCAGAACTTGCAGTGCACACATGTAGTTAAAATGAATTTTTCAGGGGCCAATTCCTAAACTTTATTTTCCCATTTTTATTCTTAATTAAAACTCTTATTAGGAAATAACACTTCAAGTCAAGTGTAACTAGACAAAGTTACTGGTCTCCCTCTACCAAGTCCATTTCCTCTTGGAAGGCATCTCAAAAGCCATATGTCCTAGTTCGGCAGGAGGGACCAGCTAACCCTGTGTGGTGGTGATCAAACCTGTGTATTCTACCCCCTCTATTCATTCCCCAAGGACAATGGGCCATTAGCAGCAGCTGCCCAGGGAGCCATTATCACTTCACACCCAGCCTGAGGGGGGCGGAGCTGCTAATGGGCCATCAACAGCTCAACACTCCCTGGCTCCCAGAGTGAATCACCCATTGTGTGAGTCCCCGCCCAGGGGGAGGGACTGAGAGCTCCCTGAGGGTACATAAGGGGTGGGTAAGAAGACCTCGGGAACCTCTCGTCGGATCCAGAGCAGCAGCAGGACCTTGACAGGAGGAGATCCCCGCTCTCACCCAGACCACAGCCCTCGCCTGCACCAACAGGTTTTTCTTTTCCTTTTGCTCTGGACTTGGGGGAACCACAGGGGTCTCAGCACAAGGGCAAACAAACCCCCTTGGGTTTGTGCCCCAGGACACTGGGTTATACTGCTGCGGTTTTGTGAGTTGAAAGCAATCTCCCTTGTGTGTCAGTGTTGTTATTGTAATATTATTATTAAATTTTAGGTCTGACTTATAATCTCTCTCGTGGTGAGTTCATTTCCCCTGCTGGTTCACCCTTAAACCAGCACACCATAAAAAATAAGAGAACACTGAGGGACACTCCAAAAGCACCTCAAAACCCAACCAAACTACCTTATTAACAAGGAATGAGCTCTCCAAGCTACACCTAAGGCACTGACACTGAGGCTACAAAATAAAGTAAAATTTTGTAAAATGAGTCCAGTAAAATAAAATGTGAGTGGCACAAACAGCTCCTGGAGAACCCATTCCAGCTTTTCTTCCCACGGGATGTTCTAACAGTGCCTTGGTGAGAGCCAAAGCATCTCCTTCTCCCACATCCACCCACCACCTCCAGGAGTAGCCTGGATACAAAGACTACAAGCCAGACTCACTTAGGAGACTGAAAAGTACAAAAGGAAAACGAGGAAAGGGAATTAACGGGATAAAAAGTCGAACAATGACTAATTGTTCGCATAGTTTACCAAGGAGGACAGAACAAAAGGCTTTGTGCCTCCAAGATAAAAGCAAAAGCACAGCAATTAAGGAGAGGGAGTGGGAAAGGAGGGAGAGTGGCAGGGGCATTAATGAAGACGCAGGATGCTGGTGAGAGGGGGAGGGAAGCAGAAGGATCATCACATGGGCAGGTTTCCTCCACCCACCATCAGTACACCCAAACCACAGAGGATGACGAGCACAGCTCTGACAATTAATTACTGCAAGCAGTTTTCAATTAAGATAGAGGACAAAAGCCTCCCACAGCTGTGGATGTAGTGCATAGATTTTCCCTTGATCAGAGGCAGGGAATATCCCCGAGGCTCAGGAAGGAGGAGCTGGGCAGGAAGGGAAGCACAGGCAGATCCTCACCAAGTTCGATAAGCAACGAATCTCCAAGGCCTCATTTCCTATGAAATTCCAGGGCATCGGACCAACAACCCTCGTCATGCCCTATTTCCTGGCTTCCCCTCGCCTTCCCTTCCTTAAACACCTTCACCTGGTTTGTTTACACCCTCTCCAGGTGACTGAGTTGTCACATCTCCCAGGAGCTCTCTTGAAAATGTCTTGTAAGTCGTCCGGAGTTCCTTTAGGGAAAGGCATGATGATTATCACCTAGGATAGGAGGGCAAACAGGTGCACTAAAACTGACTGCAGTTCATATTTTATTGCTTAATTATGGCCCTAGAAGGAGCTCTAGAAGTGCTGGTATTTCACTGTTCCTGGTTCTAATCAAAACATTTTTCGCCAGTGTAACTTCTCCTACTTTGTAGGAAAAACAACAAACAGTTAAAAAACCCAAACAAAAACCTTTGAAGATACTAACCAGAGGTCACCCAAGAAAAATATTTGCCGAAGCTCAAGCTGTGTATTATCAGCAATGCCATTTCCCTTTTCCACTCCTTCCCTGCCACTATTCCCGGATCTTTTCACAGCAGCAGCTCTAAGAGCAGAATGTGCAGATGGCAACTGTTAATTCCCGCAAAACCGAGAGGGGAGAGCACATTTCCGAGCAGCAGAGAGCTCGTCCAAGAGCCATCAGGTGGGGTTTGCTTGCAGCCCTCCTGCTTTGATCCTGGCAGGAAGAAATTAAAGGGGAAACGCTACAAACATATGGGCCATCACTGTCATTAAAGAAACAGGACTTTGCAAAAAGAAAAAAAAAAAAGAAGCCAAGAGATAGAAACCTAAAAACAAAGTAAAGAGATGACAGAAGATAAAAACCTAAAAATATTAAGAAAAAAATAAGTCAAACCCCTAAACCACTATTTAGTTTACCTTTCCCCACCACCAAGATATTTTTTAAAGCAGAGGCCGTGATGGTTGGACAAACCAGATGCAAAAAAACACACTGAAAGAACCCTTTCAATACTGAGATAAGCCAAATAACCTCTAACACCACTCTGTTTTCACTGTTTTTATGGTTCAATTCCTATTAATCAAGCCTGCAACACTCCTGACACCGTGTTGGAGCTGGAAAAGGTACATGCCAGGATTTGGCCCATCCGTGCACTGTTTGTTTCCAGGAGAAGGGGGTTAAATTCGGGAAGCTCAGGAAAACGTGATGCTGCTGTTGGGGTGATGATGCCACCCTGGTACCCGGTTCCACGTTGTTCCTTAGGGATGAGCCATCCCTGCCCAGGCACAGCCCCGCGGTGGCCGCATCATCACCTTTCCCGTCTCCCAGGTGAGCAATTCCAGAGGCACGATCCAGAGGGAGTTCCTTTCCCAAGGGCAGCGAAGGGAGGAGGGACCAACCCGCACCCGCAGGGATGGGATGGAGAGGGGGTACCCCATGGCACAGCACCCCTGGCAGGGGGAGCCCATCGGGGGGAAAAGGGAGGATTTTGGGAGGTGGTTTTTTTGCCCTGGTCACCCACCTTGTCCCAGCTCAGCCACTGCCACACCGCCTTGTCCAGCTGCGCATCCCCGGTGCTGCGGGCCACCAGCACGTTGGAGTTCACGTCGCCGGGGGCTCCGCAGTCGCCCATGGTCGAGAAAGAGGAGGAGAATGAAAAGAAGCAGAAGGAGCCTCTCCTTCACTCTGTCAGGCCCGCCCGGCCCGGCGCATCGCCCGCGGGAAGGGAATGAGACCCAGAAAAATGAAAGGAGTGCTGGCGAGTGGGGAGAATCCCCGCGGGGCCGGTTTTTATCCGCGATTAACGGGGAGCGCCCGCCCCCTTCGCCCTCCTCCTCCCGGCCCCGCCCCGGAGCCACCGCCCCCCGGCGCGGAGCATCATGGGAAGTGTAGTCCGAGCGCAACAGGAAAGCCACGAGGTCAAAACGGTGTCGGGTGCGGAGAAACTACAACTCCCAGCGGACCTCGCGCCGCGCGGCGCCTCCGGGAGCGGGGACAGAGGGACAGGGCAGAGGGACCGCGGGTTCGAGTCTCGCCTCTTGCCTGATGGGGAAAACAAGCCCCGTGTGTCTTTCGCTGCCCCGCTGAACGGGCACTGCCCCAGCCCTGGGTGGTGGATCCGCGGGAATGCTAAAATCCTGCCCAGTTGTGCCCATCGCGCTGCAGAGCATCATCTGTTCCCTCTGAGAGGATAACCGGCATGACACTGCCCCGTGGGATGAGCTCCGTGCTCAGAAGTGCTTCCAGATGGAATTCAGTAATAAACACATTGCCAGTAGGAAGAAAACCATAACCCCCATCTGGCTGCATCAGCTCTAATTTGGTTGCCTGGCCCTGAGCAGCAGGGTCGGGTGACCATATCCTGCTGAGCATCCTTATCCTGCTGCGCATCCTCATCAGGCTAAGCATCTTCATCCTGCTGAGCATCCTCACCCTGCCTCACATCCTCACAGCGGTTGCCATAGTGACAACAGGCACTGCAGAGGGATAGAATCATGGAATCATAGAACGGTTTGAGTTGGAAAGGGGCTTAAAGATCATCTCATCTCACCCCCAGCCATGGGCAGGGACATCTTCCACTAGCCCAGGTTGCTCCAAGACCTGCCCAGCCTGACCTTGGACACTTCCAAGGGATGGGGCAGCCACAGCTCCTCTGCCCAATCTGTGCCAGGGCCTGCCCACTCTCCCAGCCAGCAATTCCTTCCCTATATCTCACCTAACCCTGCCCTCTGGCAGTGGGAAGCCATTCCCTGTGTCCTGTCCCTCCATCCCTTGTCCCAAGTCCCTCTCCAGCTCTCCTGGAGCCTCTTTAGGCTCTGGAAGGGGCTCTCAGGTCTCCCTGGAGCCTTCTCCAGCTGAACCCTACCCCAGCTCTCCCAGCCTGGCTCCAGAGCAGAGGGGCTTCAGCCCTTAGAGCATCTCCGTGGCCTCCTCTGGACCTGCTCTAACAGGTCCTTCCCGTGTTGAGGACTCCATAGCTGGAAGCAGCCCTCCAGATGGATTTGAGACTATGGGACGATGAACAGAGGGCTGTGGGACTGCTATCCAGAAAATGTTTTGGGTACCTAGAGCATAGAAAAGTGTTGGAAACTGTAAATATAAAAGGGAATGATCCATCCTAGTTTAGAAAGCTCAGTATAACATCTCTCCTCTTTAAAGTTCTCAGATCTGTGTCCTGAGGGGAACTCTCTCCTGGCCGCACATACAAACAAACCCTCCAGTTCAGAGGTCTGCCTGAGTGTGGGGGAATAAACCTTTTGATTGGTCTGCTACAGTAAATTACTGATAAAGTCAACAGAAGACAAAGATAAGAAGAAGGAAGTAAGTCACTATAAATCAGGACTTTCTCTTAAGTCCTCTTCTATCCTTTTTTCTGGTAGAAAGAAGGGGAATAGTCTGGACACAGACAGAGTGAGGAAATCAGGTGTAATAATTCCTTCTTGTACATCTGGTGGCATCTGCAGCAGAACTGACTCCATCCTGAGTCCAGCAGTCCAATGAAAATGTCCCTGGCATGTTTCTCCAGATCTCAGTGCCTTTGCTGCTCTTTCCTCCTCCTTTGTGTTTTGTCTTCAAGGAGTGAAGGCCAGAGCCCAGGATAAGAGGAGCTCCAGCCCATAAAACTTTAATTTCCCCTCCCAAAGAGGATAATGTCTGTGTTAAACACCTGCCCAAAGAGCATTTCCTCCACAAAGTTTGGAAAGGCCATAAGAGATGTTGTTAAAATGAAACTTCAAATCCTTCAATTCCTACCCCCTTTTTTAAATTAATTTCCCCTAATGAAACCTCTAAAATATCCTGCATGGTGGAGGGTTTTTTACCATCAGATCATCTTTCTGTCCATCAAACTTTGAACCCCATGAAGTGGTTTCACTCTGGACACTCACCCTGCATTTTCAGTGCTCAGCTACAGAGCCATGATTAAAAGCAGGATTTTCCCTTTGGAAACCTAGATGGAACAATTATCCTTCCCTTGAATGTCAACACTCCTGCTTGGATATTTCCCTGGAAAACAGGAAAAACAGCCTTGCAGAGGATAAAAGTCCTCAGCAGTTCCTTCTTTACCAGGAATAGCAGCAGAGTGGAGGCTTCGAGACTTCTCAGGATCTCACCAGTGCCTCCCATGTTGGGAAGTGGTGATTAGTTTCCAAACCTCTCCCTGTGAGGAGGCTTTGGATAGTTATCTCCAAGGCAACACTGATTTCAAGCAGGGCAATCATGGAAAAAGTTTATGTTGATACGGCTCAGATCACACTGATGGAGATTTTCTGGGTTGGCTGGAAGGAAATACTGACCTCGTGGGAGATGACAACTAAGTCCAGTGTATTTGAGGGTTAATCAGCCTCCAGAAGAATTTTTAAAGCTGATTATCTTGCTCCAGGAAAGTTAAACTGTGTCCCATCTGGGCTGTGCTGTGACCCAGCATGACACGACTCCCCCAGGCACAGTGGAGGGACTGCAGGGCCTCCCCACACTCAAACATCTCTTTCCACCTACTACTACCAACAAAATTCCCAGTTCTCACAGTCGTGGAAAAAAGCCAGGAAATACGAAATTAATCTGTGAGTGGAGCAAAGCCAACATTTCTGATTTTTCACGCCCGTGCGTCGCTTTGCCTGATTGAGGCACACTGAGCTCGTAGCAAACAGCACAAAGAATGAAAACCACGGGAGAGGCCACGCTGCCAGTCATGGATACCAGCCAGGCTGGGAGGAGAGGGGCTGCCAGGCTGCTGGGAGCTGCCAGGGCCAGCAGGGACCGTGGCAGGGCTCAGCTGGAGGGAGTGACTTCTCCAGAGCCAAAAGGAGAGTGAGCACCCACTCAGGGCTGTGTGTGACTGTGTGTGGGCATTGATCCAGATTCCAGGGAAAAGCCCTGCTCTCCCTGTGATGGGACGAAACCCAGAGTTTCCCATTTGCCTGAATCACCTCATTCTAGTTCCACTCCCCTGCCATGGGCAGGGACAGCTCCCACTAGACCAGGTTGCTCCAACCTGGCTTGGAACATTTCCAGGGATGGGGCAGCCACAGCTTCTCTGGGCAAAGAACTTCCTCCTAATACCTAATCTAAACAAATTCTCTGTCAGTTTGAAGCCATTCCCCCTTGTCCTGTAACTCCAGTCCCTTGCAAATAGTCTCCATCCGTCTTTCTTACAGCTCCTTCAGGTACTGGAAGGGGTAATTAGGTCTCCAGGATGAACAATCCCAGCTCTCTCAGCCTTTACTCTCAGCAGACCTGCTCCATCCCTCTGATCATCTTGGACTTGCTGCAGCAGCTCCATGTCTTTGCGTGCTGGCCCCAGGGCTGGAGCAGCTCTGCAGGTGGGGTCTCACCTGGAGGGGGCAGAGAGACAGAACCCTCACCTTCCCTGCTGCCCACACTGTGGGATCAGCCCACGAGGGCTAAGCTATACATCAGAATTACAAATACCCTTCTCATCCCATCAGCATCCTCAGGGATCTGGTTCCAGAGGCAAATCCTTGCCCACAATGAGCAGGACCAGCTCCGTGATGGCAGAGCTGCTGCAGAGCCCAGGCAGTGCAGCGTTGCCATGGCAATTTTGCCACATGCAGTTTATCCCACATCCCCCACAGACAGCCCAGGGCTCCCATGGTATTCCAGGCTGGTTTTCTGCACCCAGTTTCTGCAGTGAGCCCAGGGTTATGAGGGATGAACCCAGAGCATCCTCCCAGCCCATGGCTGAGCTGGCAGGCTCTGTGCACTCCCTGCAGCACATTTTCTCATTGATTATTTATGTCTCCTGAGCATCCTGCTTGTTCTCCTGGGCCTCTTGGGTTATCTGGTAATGACACAGCAACTCCCATCCTTTCCCTTCCCTCTCACATGGCCAGGAATGCTCCAGGCAGGGAGCAAGGACATCCCTCCAGCTGACAGTGCTGCCATCAAAGGGGAGACACTGATGCCTTTTTTGGGCTGAAATGGTGTTTTTTAATCAGATCCAGGGTCACAGCAGGTGAAGGGTTTTGTCCTGAAGGAGCACAGATGCTCTGCAGGCAGAGCATGAAGACAGGGCACAGGCTGCCAGGTGGGAAGGCTGCAACAGGGACCACTGGGATTAGGAAACAGTTTTAGGAAATGGCTTCTGAAATTTTCCATCTGCCCTTGGCAGCTTTGGGAAGACCTGATCCTGCACCCTCTGGCACTGTCAATGCATTCCTTGGCCTTCAGAGCACAACACCCTAAATAGGCTTTAAAAGCAGTTTGTAACATGCTCTCCACTGGAGATTCCTCTGCCCTCATCCCAGAGGGAGGGCAGGAACAGCTTCCCTCACTGTTCCCAGTCTCAGCTCTCCAGTTCATGGGCTGTAGCTACAGTAAAATCAAAAGTGAGCAATTCAGATCTATATAAGATCCTGTAAGACTGAAGCCAGCCTGCACAAACCCTGTGAGACTCAGCAATGAGCTAGAAGCAGCAAAGAGCTCAGCTCCTGCTGGCTGGTAGGGAGGAGGGTTACTCCCCAAGAATCCGCATAGTAGGAATTCACTCTGCAGGTGCATGGAAGCAGCCAGGATAAGTTACTATAAACACTGGACTCGTGAAGATATGGGTTTTAGTCAATTAGAGTTTCTAGCGTGGTGGTGTGTAACTCTTTTCAGCCAATAAGTGGTAGTTCTAACCCTATATAAACCATGTGCCATGTGTAATAAAATGGCTTCACTATGAACTTCATAAGTTTGTTGTGTGAAGTCCAGTTCCTCCACTGTTTACTTTTTGTTTACTTTAATGGGCCCCACTGCAGTGGTCAAATGCAGATAGTGGGATCTTTCCTAAGCTTGGAGCCAAAACCACTCAACAATTCCAATTCTGCCCATGAGCACCCAGCCAAGGTAACAGCCCCAAGCCAGCAAGCAGAGAGGAGCTGGGGCTTATCACCTCTTCCTGCCCTAATCCCTCTGGATCAGGCACTGATCCAGTTTGCCACATCCTCCTTGGGGCATGAGCTCCTTCCAAGGTCCCTGGGGAGAATTTCAGCGCCTCCTGTTCCCCCTCAGGACCCCAAGGAAGCTGCGTTTGGTCACCAGGCCCATCATTTATCAATTTCTGTCCTTTACCAACCAGAAACCGAACACAGACCTGGTTATTTTTTGTCCTCCCCTCTGGGTATTAAATACCCCCTGAGCTTGCTCTGCAGGCACATCCACCTGCAGAAAGCAGATGTGATGGATCCCTTTTCTCTGGACTTTTCACCCAAGCTCATCCCAAAGTGTGGGCAATGGAGAAATTTTGTCCTGGAAAGGTCTGAATGCTGCATTTTTTCCATTGAAGAAGGAAAAAAAAGCTTGTAAAATGAATTCTGCGGGTTAGGCAGGAGCAGGAACTGTGCCCAGCATCACTGGATGAAGAGCTGGGAAGCAGCAAACATCATTCGTGCCTCAGGGAAGAGGGACGTGCCAGAAGTGGGGTTTGTGCTGAGCATCCTCTGGAGAAGAGCAGGGAGGATCCAGTGCTCCCTCTGCCGCCACAGGGATGCATGTGGGCTGGCGGAGGGGCTGAAGGGAGCAACCTGCGACTGACAGAAAATCGACAGCGGCAAAATAAACATTTTTCATGCCTGAACATAATTGATTTGGTTTCTCACATCTTTCTCTAAAGGAGCTGATAGTGCCTTGTGGTGAGGTAGGTGACTTAGAAAACAGAGGAAAAGTGCCACAAAAGACTGAGTGACTGAGTCTCTGTGGCAATTTTTGCAGAGCTTCTGAATGGGTCAGGTTCTTTGGTTTAAGGCCCTTTTCTTTCTCCTGTCCTCACTGCAATGTGGAAGATGTCTGGCATCCCTCTGCTGCAGTAAAGGGATGCTCATCCCAGCACTTCTGTGCCCTGCCATGGACTGGGAGAGCTTTCCTTTGGCCTCCCTATTTTTGTCCATTTTCCTCAATGTTTCCTAGACTCACAAAATCATAGAGGTTGGAAAAGCCCTCAGGGACCATCCAGTCCAACTGTTTCCCGCCAGCACTACCTAAGCCACCTCTAACCCAAGTCCCCAAGTGCCACATGCACAGCACTGTTAAATCCCTCCAGGGATGGGGACTCCACCAGAAGCGGGTGACGGCGCGGGGGCACCGGGGTGGGTGTGCGTGCGAGTGCGCCTTTGTGCATCTGTCTGAGGTTCTGTGCACCTTTGCGCGCCTCTGAGCGCCATTCTGCGCCTCCGAGTGTCTTTGCGCGTCTGTCTGCGCCTCTTTGCGCCTCCGAGCGCTTCTGTGTGCATGCGTGCGCATTTGTGTGCCTTTGGGCACCTCCGAGCGCTTTGTGCACATGCGTGCGTATTTTTGTGTCTTTAAGCGCTTCCGAGCACTTTTCTGCACCTCTGTACGCCTTTCTGCGCCTCTGAGCGCTTCTCTGCGCGTTTGTGCGTGCGCCTCCGAGGGACTTTCTGCGCCCTCCCTGCGCCTTTGTGAGTCTCCGAGCGCTTTTCTGCCCTTCCGCACAAAAGCGCTCGGAGGCGCACAAAGGCGCAGAAGGGGTACAAAGGCGCACGCCTGCGCACAGAAGCGCTCGGAGACGCAGAAAGGCGCAAAATGCTCAAAACGCAGACAGGCGCAGAAAGGCGCTCGGAAGCGCACAGAAGCGATGGGAGGCGCGGAAAGGCGCGCGGAAAGGCGCGCGGATGCGCAAAACGTCACGCAGACGTGCTTGGAGGCGCAGGAAAGCGCACGCATGCGCACAAAGGCGCGCAGAAGCGCTCAGAGGCGCAGAAAGGCTCTCAAAGGCTCACTAAGGCGTTCGCCTGCACACAAAGGCACAGAAAGGCACTGCCAAGGCCACCACCAGCCCATGTCCCCAAGTGCCACATCCACGAGGCTGTTAAATGCCTTTAAGGATGGGGACTCCACCACTGCCATGGGCACTGGATGTCAGTGCTTCCTTGCTCTCCTGGAGAAAGAGCCCCTACATGTGGACGTGTTCCCAGGTCTGTTCTCCACACTGCCAGGCTGGCCAGCAACAGATAAAAGAGGGTGCAGTGCTAGAGGAACCTTTAGATCAATCTTGAGTGATGTTTTCACAGAATCACAGACAATTCTGAGTTGGAAGGGACCCACAAGGATCATTGAGTCCAACTCTTAAGTCAGTGGCCCATACAGGGGATTGAACCCATGACCTTGGCATTATTACAGCCAAGTTTTAACCGAGTTAAGAGTTGCTCAGCATTTGGAAGACAGCCATTCCTTGCATTCTAAAACTCATGTCCTGATTCAGCTTCCCTTCAAATCCATCATATCACATCACAATTGTTACAAAGAGGATTGGAACCTGGCATTTCTCAAATAAGAGTTTCCTGAGACTAAATGCTCATTGATAGATATAATTTTTTCCAATTAAATGATCTGTGATTTTTTCCCATGGGATATGTGTGTGTGATCTTCAGTTGTGGCTCTGATGGGAAGCCATCGATGTATTGGTATAAACACAACAAAAAAGAGAGATGAATGAGTTTAACTACCGCTTTTCAAATCTAACTTTTTTTAAGCAAATGGAAATATTAAAGAGAAATTGTACAGGCCCAGTGCTGTGAGAGAGCAACCAGTGGTACTGCAGTTGAGTGGTCCAGACCCTGCTGAAAGAGAGGGAAAGGAAGGGTCCCACCTCTGCACTTCTGGCAGCCACAACATGAGAACAGTGCAAAGGTGCAGTTTATGAGAGTAAAAGTTAAATTTGGTGATTGAGAAGGAGAAATTAATATATGGTGAAATGCTTCCTAAGGACTTGGGAAATCAATAGGCAGGAAAAGTCTTGATTTTTCCAGTGTCTCACTGAGAGCTTTTTAAAAAACAGTTTAGTACTGGATTTCTAAAGATAGTTGACCTGTTTTTCCACTACTCCTCAGGCAGGAGTTTAGATGCTCTTTGGTTCTTGATTTCTGATGAAATGGTAATTGTTTCTTTCAGTCATTAATTTTGTTGTTTCATTTCATAAGGAAAAAGAGCACCTGTTTTAGAAATAAAGCAGAACAAAAATCTGAGACAAAAGCTGTCCCAAAGTCACCGTTTTGGACCAGAACAACAAGCCCAAACTTGCTTTCTTCTCCATGAGCCTGTCCCAAGAGCTGAAGAAGGCTCCCTGGGATATCTCCCTTTGCTCTTATAAAATATCTTTCTTTTCTGACTATCAACCTGATTCCTCCTGCAAAGAAAAGGCACATAAGTGAAGATCACTGAGAAAGACATAAGGAGTCATCAAGACAAAAAACCCAACAGGTTTTACTGAGAAATGAGAGAAGGGAAGAAAATGTGAGCTTTGGCATGGATATTTTTTGTGCACCAAAAATGCATGGCCACATCATGCCAAACAACCCCCACTCCTGTTAAATCCATCTAATACCAAACCTGCTTTTTCAGCCAAGTTTAAATTCAGGTGTCTTCCATTTTACACAGCAGTTCTAGAGGTGGAAAGCCAATCCAAATGCAAAATGTATCCATGCCTTTCCTGTCACTGAAAGGAACCTCAGACCTTTTGGTGCTTTCATCCCCACCCACGTGGCTAACTTTCTCTGCTGGGAAATGCTGTGCAGGTTGCACTGCAGGAATTGGCAGGATCTCAAACTTTAAAACGTTTAACACTTGTTTGTTTCATGGAAGAAAGTTTGAGAAAGAAAAATTGTCGTTTTCCTGTGATTATGTGTTAAACTGCTGTCAAAATGACAGTTGGTGGCACATCCTCTAGACCAGGCTGGACCTCCAAGGAGAATTTGAGCATTCATGACTTGAGGATGCACTGCTTGAGTCTGATGATTAAAGGGATGTACTAATCGATGTCAGCAGAGCCAGAAGGCAGTAGAATCAGCAGAGCCAATATGTAAACCTCCAGCAGGCAGCACACCCTGTAAACATTAGTGGGTTTGCTTTCAGTGGAATTTGTGTCACTGACTCCAGTCATCCTTTTTTTTTTTCTTTCTCTGTTAAATAATGGCAACTTGGATCAGCTGTGTCTTATCCTGTCTCTTAAACCTGCACAGGTTTCCCTGGTTAGTGGCTCAAATGGCCCTGCTTAAAATAGGCTGTTAGGCCAGGTACCAAAGGAAGGGGGAAGAGGTGTATTAACAGTAGAATGTTGTTATCCAGAAAGGAGGGGGAAGAATTACCCTCATTTCTGACAGAAGGAACTTCAGGTTGCTTCTTCCAGCAGCATGCAGGATGTTTTACAGGTGAGTAAATAAAAGGAGAAAAATAAAAAACTCTGTGGATTTTAGGGCAAGAGGTCTCTGTTTATTCTCTTTCTCACTGACTTCAAAGGCCTTGTTACTCCTGAAAATATGTGTTATCTTGGCCTCCACAAGTTCCAGAGAAGGTAACGGACAAGGAACTTTGTGAAACTTGGCAAACTTTGCTGGGCTGGGCTGCTTTCTTGAAAAATGAAACAGCTGACAGGAGAACACAGCATAAGGCAAAAGGGGATTTTTGTTTTGTTCTCCTCTGAACTGAAAAAAGGTTTTGAATCTTCTGCCATTGCTGCTCTGCCCAGAGTACTTTACATTTGCCTCTGCTTGTCCTGAGGTTGTCTCTGGATTTCACCTACTACTTCAGTACTATCCTTTCCTTGCTCAGCTTTAGTTTATTCCTTCTCTTCCAAAGAAGAAGCTGTCTTACTTCCCAGACCATTTTATCACTCTCTTCCATTTTCTCCAACCACTGAAGCAGTAGTAGCACTTGCCTAAATACAGAACTTTTCTGCCTCAGCAGATGCGAGTTACTGTAAAATATCACTAAAGTTCCCCAAATGTCCCCTTTATTTTCATTAAATAGGCACAGGAAGATGTCCCTGGGACTTCACTTCTTTTGTTGCTTTGATGGCACAGTGCACTTCTGAGTAAATTTGATTTTAAACTATCAAGTCAGCAGTTTTTAGGAGTTCCCTCTGAAATCCCCTCAACTCTAGTGAAAGCAGGTGAGCACAGGAGACTTGAGAACACATTATTTTCATTAAAGGAACAAAGTGTGTGAAGGGTGTCAGTCAGTGGGTTGCTGGAGACCTGGTCTGCTTTAGAAGGAACAGCAAAGGGAAAGCTGGCAGAGTGAAATTTAAGTAATTCAAGACCTACCCACTGATCTTAGGAGATGGGATGTTGAAATAAAAGTAGTGGTAGCACTAAAATTTTATTGAAAAGCCAAGTAAGTGGCTTTGACTTGTTGTTGGTAGGGAAAGGGCTGTGCTAAATCAAGCACAGTAGTGGGGAAGGTGTCTCCAAGGACAGCTGTATCCAGCTGAAAGAAACACTGCCCTGACCTCCAGACTTAAGTTAGACCTGGACTGTTGGGGGCAGCAGAAGCTTTCTGTTTTCACTGAGACACTGAGAGCAGGGGAACAGGCAAAGTGAACACACGGTGAGGTTGAAACACCACTCGGTTCCTTAGGACAGTTTAGTAGCAGTGCTTCAAATATTCCCACACATCTGTCTATTAATTAAGAAAGGATTTCTGGACTTTTGGCCACTACCTGGGCATCTTTGTCAATTAATTTTGGCAGGGGTTTGAAACTCTTTCAGTTTTGATGTTCCTATGAGCAAGGATGGTTTAAAACAGGAGACCTTCTGCAGCATTGAAGGATAAATAATGCAACTGGTATGAACAGCATATAAACACGTGTATGTGTGTGAAAGGAGCTGGAGAAACAGCAGACACTGAATGTCCCATTTTGATTGCTAAGGATGTTGTTTCTAATTAATCACATTGGGAAATGGGTGGTTTCTGTCAAGCCTGATAAAACCATAAGAGACAAGTTGCCAGTGGAAGATTCTGTGGTCTAACGACAGGAAAAGGGCAGAGTTTGCTCTGTACCCCTCCTGCTGCCCCTTTTCCTCTCCACCCAACAGGAAGGTAGCAGTGAAAGCAGAAGACTGCTCCTAATTATGTAAGAGATTATAGAGTTGTAGCTTTTTATTGCCCATGAAGACACAGCTGAAAAACCCTGTCCAAGACCCCTTGAGTGCCTCCAGCTTGTGAGTATGGAACAGGGCATGAAATCACCTTGCCTAGAGAATTGATGTAATAAAATGATCTTCATTTTCAGTATGCTCTTTCACTGATTCTTTTTCTGCTAATGTCCTGTGGCCTAACATCAGGAAAAGCAGGTGTTTTGTGTTTATCTGGGATGAGAATTCAGGGAAAACATGTTTTGTGTTTATCTAGGATGTGGGTTCAGAAGAGGCAGAGCCTTGCTTTAGTACTCAACATTTTGTTGTTAGTGGCCTGCAGTTACTATTACTTTTGTGGTAATTAAGAAATCATTTACCAGATTTAGAAATATTATTTAGAGACATTTAAAAATATTTACAAGTTATTGCAGAGTTTAGTAAAACCTTGGTATGTTCTTGTGTGACTTCTGCTGAAGCTTCACAAAAAATAAGTTCAAGAAATTGATCTGGTCTGAAAAAAAGTCCCAAATACTCTTTGGAACAATAAGTATTTACAGTCCAGTATATGGATGGTGAATTTCAGAGTTTTTGGTCATTATTATAAATTATTATCATTTATTGTTATGACTTTGTTCTGCTATTGGATTCTAGTTTGAGAGCACAGATGTCTTTAACAAAAATTCATTGTCGCTGCAACTGATGCTACTACCCTTGACCTGAAACCAGGGAAGGATGTGCTTTGAACACAAAAGGAATGTCTCTGTTGTACACTGGAGTGAACCCCTACATTTCCTTTGACGTTCAGGTTTACACTCCTGATTTTCTGACAGCCGAGTGATTGCCCATCAGTCCCGCTGAGCTGCTCGGACTAACTCGTGTTGCCACCTGTGGATTACTGAGCTTGGAACGGTTCGGCGTTCACAGTGTTGCTGCTTTGAGCACGTGGCGTTCACTTTATTTTCATTTTCTTCTATTTTTTTCTCCCAAGGCAAATTTGTCATTTGGTTAAACCCTTGAAGGAAAGGATGAACAAGGCGCTGTGCCAGGAGGCGTGACCGCTGCCCGCGCCATCGGGAGCACCGCGAGGTCGCGGCTGGGACAAGCGACAAACCCAAAGGGGCTGCGAGAGGGCGCAGGACGGGGCTGGAAGTTTCCATCTGCCCGAGGAGGATCTCCGTCCCTCCATCATCATTCGTGCTGCCACGCACTGGGCCAAGAGCGGCCATCCCTCCGGCCGCATTCCCAGCTCCCAGGTGGGTTTCGGGGCGACGTGGGCACTGGGTGCCCGTGCGGGACGGAGTAGGGAGGTGCATCCTTGGCATCACCGGGGGTTGCGGGGGGGGGAGGAGGGGAAGGCATCCTTGGCATCGCTGGCGGGTTGGGAGGCATCCTGCCATCACCGGGGGGTGGGTGGCTGGAGAGCCCGGTGTCACCGAGCTGTCCGCCCCGCCGTGCCCGGGGGAGGTTCGGTGGCCGAGGCGGATCCGGACGCAGCAGCAGCTCCGGTGGGTTTCCAGATGTTGCAGATGTGCCCGCGCCTCCTTCCTGCGCCTTTCCGACCCGGGAGACTGCCGGGTTGAGCAGCAGCTCCTACTGGAACTGGTCTCCAGAAGGAGCAAAGTTTCTTGGAAAAGCTGAAGGAGTTTGTCAGAAAGCGGAGGAGGAGCGGCTTGTCCAGCGAGGGGCACAGCCCGTGGCTCGGGAGCGCTTTGGGAAGGGCAGGCACAGAGAAAGACTGAAAGATTCGCGCTTTGCTTGCTTCCAGTCTTTAACGCCTTTTTTCCATCCCCTTTTTTCGGTCTTCTGTGTGTGGGTTTTGGTTTGGTGTTCTGTTTTGTCGTTTTTTTGTTTTTTTAGTTTGGTATTTTGGGATTTTTTTATCCTTTTTTTGGTGTCGTTTCTTTTACGCATGATCGGAGTTGTGACCTAAGACTTTTTTTCTTTCTGCCTTTTATAGCTGCACTGTACAACCTGGTTCCTCATTGTGTGACATCCTGTAGCTCCCCCGGGTGTGCACTGAGGCTTTTATGGGTACCAGAGCAGTGAGACAGAAGACTGGAACTGAAAACTGTGCTTGCCTGCAGGTGTGGCACATCTTTCACTGCTTTATAAACACTTCATAACTCAGTATTTTCTGTGCTCGCCCTTGCTTAGAGGTGCTCAAATACCTGGCTACACTCTTTTCTGGCAAATTATTCACTGAGCTTGTTGCTGATGGATTCTTGGTTCTGGATTTTACATGTTAAGAGCTTGACCTCTGTTTGTGCTTGGTAACTGCTGGTTGTATGAGGGGTTGTTTTAGCACTGTGTTTAAAATTTAAAGGCAGGCTACTGGTTGTGTGGGTATGCATTGTGTGCACAAGTTTGCTGGGAATCTGTTTTTAAGTAATTTTTTTCTTCCTGTCATTAATTTATTTCTGTATTAGTCCTCTTATTTTAACCTGTATAATATAGAAAATGCTTTGCAGTTGATTCTCTCTTGTATATTTTTTTGCATGTTGTGGAAACCTTCATAAGATTGGGCTTTGCTTATGTTCTTGACAGAAGGTGCTATGAAGATGCATCAGCTCATTTTCAGACATGGACAAAAAGCTACAGCAGTGGGTGAAATGTGTTACAAAAGAATTTTGTGCAAAATCTTTCTTTTTGAATGTCATGTCAGCTTCAGGCAGGCCTAAAATTCAGCTGTATTGTGGAAATTGACCAGGGAACAGGAAGCAGGGCAATGAGACCTGTCAAATCATGTTGTCTAACCCCACACTGACGACAAACCTACTGTTAGTCTTTGTAGTTTAAGATGTTATCACCAGAAGATGGTGTGTCATTGAGTCACTCATCTCTCCTTGTCTTCCTTCAGGTGAATCAGATTTTCTCTTCCAAAATGACTTTCCAATTTCTTGTTTTGTGCCTGGCATATTCTGGACTTGGAAAGGCAAATGGTAAGTTGAATTTCTTGAAATCTGCTTGAAAAGCGTTGGGGAACTGGTTTCAAAATTCCTGAGGCTTCAGCAGTCAGAGACAAAAGTAATTAAAATAGAGATTGCTGGTGCTGTTAGACACGTGGTACCCAGCTAAGACAGAGACACGGAGCTGGCAGTTGTGACGTAAAATCTCCTAGAGTGGCATTTAGAGATGGGAGAGGCAAAGCAGCATCCCACATCTATGGTTAAACTGGACACTGTTCACCTGAGTTCACAGCTTCCCATAGTGGAGCCTCCCCAAAGAACAAACTTCTGGTTTTCCTTTGCTCCATCTCAAATGTCCTGTGAACTCCAAAACTACGTGGTCCAGAAACTTAAGCCATTCTACTGTTTACTTCTCTGAGAATTGCTTGGTGTTTACTTTATGCATTCAATCTTCCTCTAGCTCTTAGGAGACCAAAATTGAGTTTGTACTGAGAATGGCAAGATATGAGCTGGTTTAGTCAAACTCAAAAAAGAAAGTCTGCAGGGAGGGGTACAGAAATAAGGTAAGCCATTTTGTTTAAACAGTTTAGAAGAAAGGCAGAGCCTCAGCCAATGGAAATCACAATAACTTAATTGATTTCTAGGAGTACGAAGGGCTGTTTGATGGAGGAATGTAATTGAAGGAGTTGTATATGTGGGTAATCCAGACTTTAGAATCAGCATTAGGCTTCTATATATCTGATAACTGCCTATTTTACTCCCTATTTCATGTCATTGCAGTGGTTCCACAGGCTAAACACAGACAAGTGAGGGTGGGCGACAACGTGACTCTCAGCTGTGCCCTGACAGAGCCCATGGAGGTTCTGCAAGTGACGTGGCAAAAGGGCTCTGGAAAATCACACAGCAACATAGCTACCTACAGCAAACAGAAGGGATTAAAGATTCACAAGCCCTATCAGGACAGAATGAATTTCACAAGCCTGGAACTGAATGAGACAAGCATCACTTTTTGGTACACCAGGATTGATGACTCAGGATGTTACACGTGTCTCTTCAATGCTTTCCCTTTAGGCTCTGTCTCGGGACGTACCTGCCTGAGTGTTTTTGGTGAGGTTCTCTTCAGGGATATGTTCCTAGTGGAATAAGAGGTGTTTTCTCACCCGCAGTATTTCCCTGAGCAGATTCAGGAGCTGCAGTGATGGTGGAACATGCTGTAGAAACAGAACATTACTGCTGTGAGCAAGACTCTGTGGGTCATATTCAAGACTGGTGTGGTGGTTTTGGCTCTTGGTTGTTACTCCCTGAATAGCAGCTGTAAAGCAGGGAGTGGGATCTTTGGAAGTCCTTGAGCAGTCCCACCTGGAAGTTGGGCAAACCAACACTGCCTGTTGCAGTTTGCTCTTGGTGCCATCTGCAACCCCAGTGCTGGGAGCTGCTGTGCCAAACAGGGAATTAGCAGGCAGGACCAGAAATGGTTTTTTAATTAAAAGATTATTTCAATACCTGGATTTCAGATTAGGTAAAATCATTAGGATGCATAAGGGAAGGGATGCTAAATCATGGAGGGAACCTGATTCAATGAACTCTTCCTGCAGCCAGGTAGGGATTGGTCTCTCCTCTCAGGCAACCAACAGCAGGACAAGAGGGCATGGGCTTAAGCTCTGCCAGGGGAGGTTTAGGTTGGCTATCAGGAAGAAGTTCTTTAGAGACAGTGGTCAGGCATTGGAATGGCTTGCCCAAGGAGGTGGTGGATTCTCTGACCATGGAGGTTAAGGTGAGATGGGATGTGGCACTGAGTGCCATGATCTGGTAATCAAAGTGGGGTTGGATTAAGGGTTGGACTTGATGATCTCAGAGGTCTCTTCCAACCTAACTGATTCTATGATTTCTGTGCCATTGGGCTCAGTAAGCTTTGCTTGGATTCATAATGGTTAGACTGCTGTTACTCATGACGGGGTGCTCAGTGTGGTGATGGATTGTCTCTTGTGTGTTGGAAGGTCTCAGTGCATCTGTCCATTACAACATTTCTGAAGGTCATTTGACAGCCACCTGTAATGCTGTTGGTCTCCCAGAGCCCACCATCACCTGGAACAACTTGTTCAATTCTACTCCTACACAGGAGGTGATCAGGGACACCAATGGGATGGTGTCCATCACCAGCACACTGGAGATCTTCAACACTCAGAGAATCAGTGCACAATCCTTGACCTGCAGAGTGAACAACACGAATGAAACAAGGGAATTGCATGTGCAAATTAAGGAAGGTGGGTGAACAATACAAGTACCTCGTTGGTGTTCTCCTGGCCTCCCTGTTTTGTAGGAGTCTGCTGGGAAGAGGATCGAGATGTGTGTATGTGAAGAAGAAAGGAAATACTATTTGCATTTGTTGCTATCTTTGAGCCAGTAACATAGTGAAGTCCTGTCCAAGAGGGAAATAAAAACCAAACTATGGGTTTTAGAGGCACAATGTGTTTTGCAGCAAGTCAAACTTCAATTTTGACACAGGCCTTCATAATTTTACCAGCCTAAAAATAAATATCCATGTCACCTGATACCTACCTAGACATAGTCAAGACTCTGTGGGTCTCTTAATGAACACAGAAGAGAAGGTTTTGAAGGTCATAACAAGCTGTCTGAGAACCGAATGTTTTAGTTGAACTTAATACATGTTTTGTGGTATTTAACCTGTGTTATGTTGTAGTTTCTCTGATGTTTTTGCCAAGGCACAGGTGCACTACAGCAATGGTCAGGGAGGAATAGTGTTTTCAGGCATACGGGGGGGGGAGGAAGATGCTTTATTTGGGTTGTTGTAGGCAAATGTAATACCTAAATAGTTTATTATTTCTTTCAACACTCTGTTCTGCTGGAAAGATGTTCACCTTAGTTCTACAGGTAAGAAATAGAAACATCAAAAGCTGAACTACCTTTTTTGGCTTATACAGGAGCATTGACTTGGGTAATTTAAAATTCATGTGTTCAAATCTAGAGCCTTAAGAGGAGATCACTGATAAATTAGGAAGACAAGAAGACCAGCCTGTAACTGTGGGTTAATTCTGAAGTTACTTGCTCAATAAGTGATTGCTATTTAGGAACAATAGTAAAGATCAAGATCTGACTTTTGGTATCTTCTCTCTAAAACTTAAAATCAGTTCTTAATTCTGAATTACACTAATGGAAAAAGCAAACTAAATCTTTCTCTTGTCTCAGATTCAACATTGTTTTGTTTTGGCCTTATGAAAAGAAAATATGTATCTTAGGAAGCAGGAAACTAAGGCTGTTATTTCTTGATAAGAGAACAAAATTCAGCTGACAGCCTGTTGTTTTAGTGGTCTTATATTTTGGAGGAACAGAAATTGAAACAATAGTTCAACCCAGCTTTAAGGAACATAAAGCATTGGCTTGATTCAAATAAATTTTAATTAATGAAGTGTTCTAGCTTAATGTCAGTGAATATTGAATGAGCCTTTGTGTTAACATTCTGGTTAATGGCAGTCAAGTGAAGTGGTTGATGTCTAACCAGGGAGCAACATTTATGCTTAGGTGTTGGGTAGGGCTATTTGCAGACCTGTCTTCTTTTCTGAGAGTTCATGTAACCTTTTCAACAGTGATAATTGTTTAAAAGTGAAAAGATTAACTTCTGTTTTACAAACAAACAAAAAAGTTCTTGGTGAACCAAGAAACTCTTCTGAAAGCATTAAGACTTGTATGAAGTTCTGCTGATGTGTTCCTGCCAACCATTGTATCTGGTGTGGGAATGGCAGTTTTCTTGGCCACGGTTGGACTATGAGCTCATCTTCTCTTCACGTCTTCTGTGGGCAGGTGACTTTGTCTTTGAAGTTTCATGGAGTCTCTCACTTTTGAGCAATTGCTGCTTTCATGTATCTCAGCAATACCTTTGAAAATATCACAGGAGCTACTGCCATTACTCAGACATCCTCTTGGCTCTTTTTCTTATTTTCTTTATAAACCAGCTTAATTTTGGTGTGTTTTTTGTCATTTTGTTTCCACAGAAGAGGAACCCTCATTGCATTGGCTGGCAATTATTGTGGTGATTGTCCTTGTGGTCGTGGTTCTGATTGTGCTGTTCTGGAGGAAGAAAATATTCAGGAGGTGTTGAAGTGGTGAGTCCCTGATGTGTGGGAACCAGAGGTTTTCACAGAGCTCATAGTAAGCTCTGGTCACATGCAGAGAAGAGTAAGACTGAGATACCATTGTGGGGTATGAGACTGTGATATTGAACAAGTAAAACTATTTTTACACTTATTTAGAGGTTTTCTCAGTTGTGTGTAAATTTAAGAGCTGCTTTCCCACTGCTGACAGACAATACAAGGCAACAAATTGAGGGAAGGACCCAAGCACATGGTTTGCTTTCAGGCAGAAATCTCAGCAGAATTAACTCACTGATCTCATGTTTTCATGGAAAACCATGAAGTGCAGAATGCTGAGAATTTTTGGCAGAAGAACTAAACTGGAGAGAAACTCACTTATGCAGAGTGATGGCCCCTCAAGGGAAGGGTTTTCTACTGGTTATGGCACTGGTTTTGTATGTAAGACAAACAGGATTACCATTAAGTGTGCTGAAATTTGGCATATGAATCTGTTTCCTAATGAGGAATTAAGGAGAAATTGCGGTCAGTGTGATGTATTTGATGTGTAAGGACCTGCTCATGGGTCAATTCAACTGCATAGTCTTAATTACTAATGACCTAATAAACAAAAAAGTTAGAGGAGTGGGGAGGCCAGA
The DNA here is from genome assembly GCF_047495875.1 of Pithys albifrons albifrons. Taxonomy (NCBI): domain Eukaryota; kingdom Metazoa; phylum Chordata; class Aves; order Passeriformes; family Thamnophilidae; genus Pithys; species Pithys albifrons. Next base: position 115,939,969 of record NC_092458.1, on the reverse strand, counting down.
GGCTTCAGAAAGCACAGAAATGTGATGGTTGTTGGTCATTTCACTTATGTTCAACTAAATCATAACGTGGTGTCTGGCTTAAAATTCTCCTGATATATTTAGGAACACCAGCTCACATGGACTGAGCTCCTGAATCTTTACTGTTCTTTTAATGCAGTCTATTTTTTCAGTCTTAGTCTGTAGTTTTTTCAGTTCCTTTTCAGTTTTTAGAATGTAACGTGATGACTCGGATCCTTTTTGCATAAAGGCAGCATTATTTTATCCAGAGTAATTCTGACCAGCTGCTCCTGTTCCTTCACACAGTGACCATCCTAAAGAAAGGTCTAGTCCATCTTCCTGAGGTACATTTGGCCTCATTAATGAATTTGCTGTAAAACTCCTATAGTGATGCAGTTTGATCACTCGATCACCATCAGATTTTTTTAATTTTATTTTTTTATGCACTTTTATGCCTGTTGCTTGGAGTTATTTACAATTTACCTTGTGTATGATTTCACTGGCACTTTCTTAGGAATCCTTAGAATACCTGTGGAACTACAGCAGTTTTTAATGATGTATTTCCAGTATGTTACTACTCCACAAACACCATATTGTAATGAGGAAATCCCCTGAACCTCCCCAGCTGTGGGTCCTCATCTGGTTTTGTGGTGACTTGTTTTGTCTCCAATCAACCGTGAAACATGTTTATGCTGCTTAAAGTTGTAGTGAATTCAACTAAAAGGCAGAAACATCTTGGAGAAACCAGAAAACTGGTTTTATTCTGTGTTGTCCTCAGTTTGTGCTGGAAGGAGGAGCAGTGCCCTCACATACTTTTGGGTGCACTTTCTGTAACCACACAACAGAAAATAACTCTGGCTGGAGAATACCAGTGTCTGTTTGGGGCTTCAATGCTTCTTTTCATTCTGCACTAGATAACTAGCACTGCCTCTCCAGGCTTGTCAAGATGCCTGTTTTTTAGAGTAAAAAACCCAGCTTTTTGTATGTGTGACTGGGGACTTTTCTCTGAAAAAAAAATGCTTCTGCTCTTAGAATATGGTTAGTTTTTGCTTTGCTTTTGTTTTTATCATTTCATTTCTCTTCATGGTAGATACTTGGGAAATTAAGATGAGCTGAGGTTGGAAATGGGTATTCTATTCCTCAGGAAATTGCCTTATATATCACTTACAGAACATACTTATGTACAACAAACACCCCAAGTGATGTGGTTCTGCAGTGGTTGGTAAAAAGTCACTTTTTGGGGGGCAAACTGAGCACCCTTTGTGGCAAGTGCTGATGCACAAGCTTTGGGAAACTTGTTTTTTCACCCTCTGCCAAGCAGGGGCAAAAACAGCTGTGCCTCTCACTGGGTGCAAGTGCAATGAGGAGGCTGCAGTGAATTCCCAGGCAAAGCTTCTCCCAGGCTTTCTTGGTGCTCCTCTGCTCATTAAAAGTTTTCTTTGACTCAGCTAAAAGTGCTAAAATTAACAAATACAAAACAACCCAGCTAACAAACCAAGAAGCCAGAGTTGAAGCAAAATAAAGCTGAGGAAATTGCTGTGATTTACCTGTTGTTTCCATGCCTCAACCTGAGGGTTTTCCACAGCATCAGTTGCTTATTCCAAGGCTTGCAGGATACTCATATTTCAGCCTGGCCAATTAAAGAGCTTTATAGTTAGTTTTCAGGGTGTAGCAGTGTGCAGGGGGATAAAATTCTACCCATGGTTTTGTTTCTGGAGGCTTGTGGAGACCTGTGAGGGAGAGCTATTTCATAAAGATAAATATTTCACACATATAAAGGCCAGAATGCTTTTCTTGTTTTGTTTTAAGCTTTGGTATGTTGTCTCCTGGATAGCTTATGCAGACTTTGCCATGTGGAAAGGTTTATCAGTAGTCAAATAACATGTTTGTATTTTAAAAAACTATAGCAACAGGGAAAATAGAAATGTGGGTCATGTTATTGAATAGATATGATGTGACCTATGAAAGCTGGAAGAAGAAAACTTGAAGAGTCAGGCAAGGTCAGATCCAAGATTGTACTCTGCAAAAAGTGCCAGCACAGAAATGGGTTTTTCCTGCTTGGGAATGCAAACATTCAGGTTTTCCTTGAAGTGGGAATCTTATGGAACTCAGATGTGAACAGCATTATGTCTTTGTCACTTAGTGGCTGTGGTTTAGGGGACAAGGTGGTATTTGGTTAAAGACTGAACCTAATGATCTATGGTTGTGTCTGAGTACAAGCAATTATCTGTATTTCAAAGAAATAGTGAAACTCAGTGTGCTTCATATGTTACACAAGTACTATAGGTCTAGTGGAAAATACCTCTTTGTTACCAGGTAGAGATCACTTAATACCCTGAACAGGAGTTTAAGGTGCCCTGATTGTTTTTAAATGTTAGAAATTGCTGCAAATAGTATAGATTCAGGTTTGTTAAGTGGCAAATAGCAATTTGATTGCTCATCTGTACTACTTAGTTACCAGAAAGTGAAATTTTGGTGGCCAAATATGGTGTGGAAGGATGGGAAACAAGTCTTGTGCAGGAAATCTCAGTTGTCTGGGAAGCTTGACAAAAACGAGTGCTTAGATACACTTTCCATTGCTTTGTTTATAGTAAAAATAGCAGTTAATTATGTCAGAACCATTACAGCACTTTTCTCTAGAATTCAGTTTGGGGCAGGCTTTGTTTGTAAGATTTAACTTAAAATTTATGGCAATTCTTGTTTTATCCTGTGATTTGACTTGTTTGTTCAGTGGATTTCCTTAAAGTACATCTGATTTCCTTATTAGCGAGTCACTCAGTAGTTGAGAAAAACATGGTAGCTGTTTGGTTTTAGGAGACTCTTCAGAATAATTTTTCCAGAAAAGGCAGCTAAATACCAGACTTTGAGATGATGAACTCAGGGTATAACTCCCTCTTTCATGGAGCAGATGGGTATAATGCATCCTGCTCAGAGGAAAGGGGTTCTGGCAGTCATGGCCCTGCTGGGTAGGCTCATTTTAGGGCAACCTTGGTTTGCTTTCAAGTGTGGCTTTATCATGAGTAGGAGGTTATATATTTGGCTTATTTTTAACTGCCACACAAGAGCAAAAAATACACAGTGAATATACAGCAGCCTCATTCTTTTATCCTTCTTACCACTACACACAGGAAAAAAAAACAACAACCAGAAAACAACCAAAAAAACAAACTAACCCCAGCCCAAACCTCCCCCCAAAAATACAGTTAAAATATTATTGCTAAACAGAACTAATGAGGGGGGGAGCTGAATAAAAACCAGCCAAGAGCCCTCATCACAAACATGTCAGTGAAAGGATAGTTCTGCTCTCAGCTGCCCGCCAGGTTTCCTGCAGACATAAATATTTTGCAACCCGAGTGAAGATGTTGTCTGTGTTGGTTTCCAGACATCACCTGTTCCTTAGCAAATCACTTTATTTTCTGTTCACAGAAAGCTGCCTGGCATGTTTTGCTGGGGAAAACATGCTCCTCTTCCTGCTTGTCACTTAGGAGACAAGCCAGGAACAGGAGTGGGCAGAGGAGGAATGAAAGGAGAAACATGTGGGTGAATTTTGGTCTCCTGGAGCACAGCTGGTGGTTTTGTCTGGAAGGATGACATAAATCCTGTTTGCTGCAGGCAGGATGAAGGTGGAGGTGTAGGAAACATCTCGGAGGTTGTCCTGCCCATTTAAAGAAGAGTTGAAGTCTGTGCTACAAACCCCAAACGCTCTCTTTGCAAACAAGGAGACCTTTTCTGAGTGATGAACACAATTTCTATCCTGTCAATCTTATTTATGTTCTGTGTATAACCAGAAGATAAAATGGTGCAGATGAGAGGGAGAAAAAAAATAGCATTTCTGTGATAGATGAATAGTTGCCTTGCTGTTTCAATTTCTCACTCACTTCCTTGGTAAGAATTATTTATATACTCAATTCCAAAATACTTTGTGAAATATTTTGGCTGTATGAAGGGTTATTAGGTAAGGAGATGGAAACCTCTCATACTCTTCTACATGAAAAATAAAGATGACATTTATTTTACCCTTGTCTTCAAAGCCATCTAATGGTGGTGTTATAAATTGCATGTCAAACATCAGAATAACATTCTGAAATACCAGACTATTTATGTGTCCCTTGCTGGTGTATTTCCAACTGGGAATGTTACTTTACTTTTCACAGTTTACAAATCCTTTTACGGTTCTGTGTTTCTTTTCCCAACCAGAAAGTTTACAAATCTTTTTAGGGTTTTGTGTATTTCTTATCTCACTGTTGTATTCTGAGTTCTGTAGTGTGGGGTTTCCAAAACTAAAACAGCAGGGGAGGTCCTACAGTTGTTCCCCAAAGGGCAGTTTGGTGACTGTTGCTTCCCACTTTCCCCACTGTGCGTTTTTCTCCCTCTTTGTCCCAAGAGCAACCTGGGACAGCAACACAGTGGCCACTATTCACCCTTTCCCCTGTTTTTTGTCTTTATTTTCTAGGATCCTAGAGGATTTCTATTCATCTACCAGGTCATCAGAGCCCAGCAGCCTGAAGTCAACATTACAAACAGACTGGACTGGCTGGAAAGAAGCAGCCAGAAAGGAGAGATATACATACACTGCCCCAGCTAGACACTGAGCTGATCACTGAAATGACCAACACAATGTTTGTTATCCAGTCTGGACCCTTAATCCTGAAAAGTAGAACCGGAGGGACCACTTAGTCCTGCCCTCTGATCCCAGGCAGCACCAACTTTGCTTGTGCCACTCCTGGTGCTGCTGCTCTGCACAATAGATTTGCTTTCTTCCAGCTGAATTTGGAAACTGCCCGTGGGTGGAAGCTCTGCAGACTCCCTGGGATTCTCTTCCAGTGCCTGATGGCTCTTGCAGCAGAGAAGGGTTTCATTTTCACCACCCTCTGTCTGCAGTTTCACTTGCAGTGTCTCTGGGGTCATTGCCCTCTTCCTGTCATCTGGTTGTCCTGCTCTTACCCACCTATTCCAACTCCTTTTCCTCAGCGAATGTGCCAATGACAGTATTGCTTAATTCTCTCCAGAGTGACCTTCTGGACTCCAAACCACAGGACTCAAACCACACTGGATTTGTCAAAATTACTGGGGAAGAGCAAAAGGGCTCCAAGCAGGTGACAGGTTGAAGAAAATAACAGCCAGAGTTGGGAAAACAAAGTAATTTATGTAATACATAAGTAATGTATTTATTTGACTTCTCTTTCTAATCCTGGGGTGGGTTTTCTGTTTGTTTTGTGGGTTTTTCATTTGTTTTGTTTTGAAACAGGAGGTTGGGTTTTTCTAAATATGTAAGTGTGAGGAGGAGTTGGAAACAAAGGCCAGTAGTATAAACACTGTCATCTCCATCTTTCCCTTCTGTTTTGCTGTCAGTCTCTGGTTATTTTCCAAAGGAACTGTTAATACCCACTTCCAATCCTTGCTTAGCTGTCAGTAGCCATGGACTAACTTCAAAAGATCTTGTGTTTGTTTTATGCACTGTTCAGAGCAGTCTTCCCTCTCTCCATCCATTTTATTGTCTAATTAAACACAGAAATACTGAAAGCCTTTATCCTGTGGTTGGACCCTGTTGTGTGGGATGTCACACCCTGAGCCCACCATCCTGTGTCACTGCTGTGAGTGTAGTGATGTCAGTCTTACAGAGCCTGAATTTACTGATTTGTCATGATTTTGGTGGCAGATAGACACTGTTACTCCTCTGATCTGGTTGTTGGGTGGGGTCACACCATGACATCTTCTGAGCACCTTCCCAGGGTGAGGGTTGCCAAAAATGAGCTACCTCAGGGTGCTTTTTAATGTTGTGTTTACCAAGAGTACAGACTGTCAAGCTGAAAAATCAACAGAGAGGGTTGAGCAGACTGAAGACTCTATTCGGGATCAGGATTTTGTTGGTTCCAGAGGGGTGGCTGCTCTGGGGACTGGCAAAATGTTGCATGTGTCTCTCTGTATCACTGAGGATGTGAAGGATGGCATTTGCTCTACCATTGTAGGTACAGTGTGTATTATTTATTTTTATATTTTACTTTTTTCTAATTAAAATAGCTTTTCTAGACAATGCACTAACTGATCCTCTATTTTCCCTACTTGTTTGGGATACCAGAAATGCTTCATTGCCAGTTGGGCTCTTTTTGTAGTTTTGATTTATACTTTGCTTCTTTTCTGTACAGAAAGTGGGAGTTTGTTAGTGTTGTGTTTTTTTAAAAGATGTTTTTGGGGTATTTTTCTTTTTTTAAAACAAGTTTTGAACAAAACTTTTGAGTTAAATTTACAGAAGAATTTTGGACTTTGGCAGCTGTTTTATTTCAGATTTGAAAATAACTTGACTAAATCAAAATGGAGTGTTTTATGTTTTTGTAAGTGTTGTGTCCTGTTCATTGTTGGTTACTCTTTATCTAAAGTTATGTGCTCTTCTGATAGATTGTCTTGTTTTCTGTATTTCCTTTGCTGAAAAAATGCCAAATAAAGCAACTTTGGACATAAGTCCTCCTGACTCCTTTCATTTGTAGCACACTGAACTTTTCTAATTAGATGAGAGAAGCATATCCCATGTGAACTCTGAATGCATGAATAATTCCTTTGGGAAAGACAGTAGTGACCCAGGGTATGGCCTTTTGAGATGAATTGTGAAACAATAATTCTTGTTTCTCATGCCATCAACTTGCACTTTTCTTCTTAAAGGGTATGATAGTGAGAATCTTGGCTGCAGTTAAAAGGGTGTGTTGTGTCCCCAGAGGAGCTGTCATAGGATTGTGCCCTCAATCCTGCAGGACCAGTGAAAGGCAACACTCTGCTGCTGGTCTGAGTTCTTCCAGTTGGTAGAATAGAACATGCAGTAATTTTCAGAGGTTTTTGGCATTGCAGCATAAACTGCCACTGTTGATATTTTTTTCAGGGGAGCAAATGGTTGCTGTTGGTGATTTCTGAAGAACTTCCTGCTGGATTCTGGCCAAATGTGCAAGTCTTGCTGCTGTCTTGCTGTGAGTGGCAGGGGTTTGTACTTGCTTCTCCTGAGATTTGGTTGCATTAGAATAAAGGAATACTGGTCTTTAAAAGAGAATCACTTTGGATTATATATAAGGAACAAGTATTTTGTAAGGTGTGGTAAAACACTGGAGAAGGTTGCCCAAATAGGTGGTGGGTGCCCCATCCCTGGAAACATTCCAGGTCAGACTGGATGGGGCTGAGCAATCTGGTCTAGTTGAAGATGTTCCTGGTGATTGCATGGGGTTGGACTAGAGTAATTGCCTACCCTTCACTAAAGGTAAATATGTGCAGAACAGGATATTTTCTCAGGGAAACCTCAAGGTTGCTGCAAAGCCCTACCCAAGGTTGCTTATTTCTGGCTGACAACCTGACCCTCAGAACCTGCCAAAATGTTTGTTTTAATTTTCAAGTCATTGTTTAGCTCCTACAGCTGCCTCCTCTCTGGGTGACCCTGGCATGCTTGGGGAGGTCATTACTCTTAGTCTTGAGCTCTGCTGACTTGTGGGACAGGAAGGTGAAAAGCCTGTGAGAGGTGACTTCCATGTGCGACCACCGTGGTGCCAAGAGAAGGTCTTCAAACCCCCAGGAGGCAGGGATGGGTTCCTAGGAAAAAGGAAGTTTGCAAAAGAAAAAATCATTTCTGGTGGCACTGTGAGGACTTTTTGCCTTGATTGTTTCTTCTGTGCCCTGCCAAGGTGACCACAGCCTGAGGTCAGGGCAGCTGCTTAGCTGTCTCTGAAGTGGTGCTTGTGTTTTTTCCTTAGGCTTTCTTTGTCTAATCAGCCAATGAATTTCACCTCTGCATAGCACACTTCCAGGTTTTGTCCTTCCCTGAGGGTTTGCCTTCTGGTTTGGTAATAAGGATGAGCTTTCCCAGGAGCTGTGCCCCAGGGAGGTGAAAACACCTTCCCTGCTGCTGCTCCAAAAACTGAGATGGTGTGTCATTTCAAAGCACAATGGCAGCTGTTTTCAAGTCTGCTCCATAACAAGATGTCAAGGAAGGAAGTACAGGATAATTTTAGAAGCAAAGGGGATGTAAAGTGGGTTTTTTCTGTTTTTTTTTCCCTTAAGATGTACTGAAGTTAGTGGCAGAGTCAGCACTGAACAGGGATTGGTGTGTTGATGACCAACATTTACTAGCCAGAAAAGCTGCAAGTCTTTCAGCTTCAGGTTGAAAGCACTTAAATATGAGACTTAAATTCTGAGACTGTGCTCAGTGGGCAGCCCAGGAGACAGTAATAATGTGAGCTCAGTGCTTTGAGTCACTCTGCCTGCAAGAGGGGAGTGTGGCCACCTGGCCAGACACAACTGGGCAATAAAGAATAGCATTGCAGCCCCAGCCTTCCTCATCTGGATTTCCTTAAGGAAATGGAGGAAAAGGGTTTCCTTACTAATTGCAGCCTAGTAAATCACTTCTGGAAAACAATAGAGCTGAGTGCAGTGGCTGACACAAGAAAAGCTGGGTGTTTTCCTCTCCTTACTTGAAACAGAGTCTAAGCATGTTGGTTCTTGGCTGCTGAAGCAGTATCAGACAGAGTGCCTCTTCTGCTAATGTATTTTGGTAAGGAGGCACACTGAGAGAATGATTTATATTTGGTTTCACTCCCTCTTAGTGTTCTTGATTTCAGCTTCTTTCTTCTTGATTCAGGCTTCTCTGATTTATTGACCCTCTTGGTCCTGGAGAAGTTGCTTCCTGATCACTCTTGTTCTTTGCAAAGCTCTTTATCTCGAGAGTGTTGTTTTCTTGTTTATTTGGACTCACTCTCCACCTGACTGCTCTCTTTTCCTCTCTGGTACTTGAGAGTTCATGGTGGTTGCTCCATTGTGGGAAGGTGTTTTCATCTCCCTGGGTCACAGTAACTATACAGTGACAGCAGCTCCTGTGAGAGCTCATCCTTATTTCCAAACCAGAAGGCAGAACCCCTCCAGGAAGGATAAAAACTTGGATACCAGTGGGCACACCCAGGGCCAATGGAGGTGACTGTGTGTCTGCAGGAGCTCCATAGAGCCCAGGTCCTGGGCACACACTTCTGGAGCTCATGTGGAGCCCACAGACATGTTTGCCTCTCTTGCTGGGCTGTATAATTATCCTGTCAATATGCAGAGGAAAAGAAAACATACAATAGGGGAATTTGAGTAATGTGGTTGGTGCTTCACCATGGAGTAAAAGGAAACACCACTGTTGCACTCATTAAGCTTGCTTTCTATTAAGCAGCTGGGTATTTCTGCTAACTGATCCTATGTAGGGGTGATAATTATTGGTGTTTTTTGGCCTCCTTCATTATGTCACAATTGGGGATAAGAAATTAAAGTACCACTTTGAAATCCACTCAGTAAGGCTTGTTTCCTTTCTGGTCCAACCAGCCTGGGAGTGAGCCCTCTGGCACAATGGGAACAGCACTGGGAAAGTGCACAGGGCTTTGAAGGAAGGTTTTCTTGGACAGTGTGCAAGTCATAGTAATGGGAATGAGAGATGGGAGGTTTGGGGGTAAGAGGAACATGTGTTGGGCAGCAGCCCAAAGGACTGTCTGGTGCCCACAGTGCTGCTGCAGCTGCTGCTCTGCCCTTGCACCTCCAGTGCCCTCCCTGGGTTCCCAATTCTTCCTTAAATCATTGTGTTTCTCTATAGGTGTGAGAAGAGATGTAGGAAGTGTTTTCCAGTCTATGTGGAAGAACAGGCTTGGAATTCAGGGTTAAAGGTAAATTCATCCCGTTTGATCTGGAGGGATTGTAGGATCCCAGATGAACTATCCAGTTTTGGTTTTGCCATGGTAACCCAGTTCTGTTTCTTATTAAATGCTTTTTGGGACTCTTGAGGTTCACATGAGATTTGAACTCTGAGTCTTCAGACACAGTTTGGATCGTGCTGTGCAGACCACATTTGAGTGAGAAACATTAATCTGATGTTAAATTTGGGAAAGACAAAACTCTCTGCTGTGGGATGAATGTTGTGTAAAGAGCTTATTATGCCTTCATTTTTTGGCATATAAGCAGCACTCTCATCTATGGGAAAAATCTCTTCATTCCCACAGCAGCAGGAACTGTGTCCCTGCTACCCATGCCAGATGTTTTCCCACTCCCTCTGACACAGCTTTGCATGTTAATCCAGCCAACATAAATAATTTAGGGGTAAAATTAACCCCAGAAAGCAGGATGGGCACCCTGAAAAACTGTAATGCTAAAACCAGGGAAGACAGAGCCATTGGGAAAATGGGATGTAGAAATCTCAGGTGGTGTATGTAAGGAGTTGAACCAACTGGAGGAGATTCTTGGTTTCCTGGAAGAAATCCTCAGGACGTTTCCTCCTTGTGTTTAAAGTGTGGTTTTGCTGCAAGGTCTTCCTTCCTCAAGCTTTTCTATGTTAATTGACAGATTCGTATTTTAATGGGAGGGAAGATAATCCCAGAAACCACACAATTGTTTCTTCTCTAGAAACTGCTCAATTGTTTCTTTTGTTTGCTATGACCTCTTTAATATCTGAAAAACTGAGGGGTTGAGTGGCAAACAGTAGGCATGAACTTATTTTCTATCAGCCTAATTTGCATTATGTGGATAATGTGACAAAATTATTCAACACTGTCTGTAAATCCTCTGCTCAGTGGTTTAACTCTGCTCTGCAGACTCAGTTTAATATTTCATATAGTGTTGTGTGTGTAACTGGTTGTATTGGTACACATTTGTTGGCCTTTCCTTCTGAATTATGTGGGAGGGAGTTTTAGAATTACAAGCATTTATATTTTGTTGAGAAAATAATTGGCTTGGGACATTTTATTAATAAAACTCCCTTAAATGTGCACTTGGGAGAAGTGTATCTGTTGATACAATCTTGTCCCAAAACACAGATATGGTATGATTTAGGTGTTTACGAAGCTTTATCTGCTGCTATGCATAAATATGGTGCATTTTATTTTTAAAATGAAGAGAGTTTATCTGTACATCACAAAGTAAATAACGAGTCAAAAAAAGAAAATATTACTTCATCCTCTTTGCTACCACAAGTTGTGCTTCCCAAAATAGGGGGACTATAAACAACTTGGTTTATTTTTTTCCTTTCCCACTGAAATGCTGGAAGGTACCTTCAGTGGAATTAATAAGTATTTTGCAAGAGAAGTATTTCAAGGTTTAACTTTTCAGTTAAAGTGTTCCATGAAGTTTTATTTTACCATTATAAATTACTATGAAATGTTTTATGTTAAGGAATAGATAGCTTGGAAACAACCCTAAATAATGTGAAATTCTACATCTTATTCTAATTTGCTGCTCTAGTAGCTCTAATACTTCCCTACAGCAGAGGAGGAAAAAGAGAGCAGTGATTAGGATGTACAGGTTCCTTCTTGGGGCACATGTAGTCTTCTTTTATCCTCTGTTTAAGGTGAACACACATAGGTACATACTAATAATTATGTTTCTATGCCATTTGCTGACTTCTGTGCTATGATCCTGAGATGACTTCAGCTTTGAGGTCACTGAGTATCCCTTTTCCATGGACAAGATCTTTAACTGAAACAGAATGAATTTAAATTCATAAAAGGAGGTTTTGCTTACCACTTAAATGTGGAGTCTTCACACTGGAGAAAGAGAAAATTCAATTGACAGACAGAAATAAAGGGCCTGTATGTACCTTGTTCTCACCTTGTGGAGTCCTTGTAGGCAGGTTTTTATTTCAATGTGCATTGAGTACAGGTTGTCCAGGATATTTTGTCTTCCAGGAGGAAAATGCCTGATTTTGGTACCTACCAGAGATGTTAACCTTCTCTTGCAGGCAGTAGGGAAATCATCAGTCCACTGATTCTTCTGGGAGGAAAAGATATGAATGTGGAAAATGCAATGCTGAAAGAGAGAGGTGTGACATAACTCAGGTGTGTAAACCCAGTGAGTTTAGTCTGGAAAAAATCCTTGTGTGTTAATGTGGAGATCAAGTTCTCTTTTTTTTCCTCATCTTATTTGGGCTATACATGATGAAACAGTGCAGTGCAGAAAACTACTAAGAATGACTCTTTCCTGACCTAACTTGGGAGAAAAATGGTTTTGTCCTGCAGGGGTAGGAATGGAAATTTTTTGCTGGATCCTCATTTTGAGTTTTCTTTCTGCTCCCTGATCTCCTCAGGGTGAGCTGCCAGCAATGCCTTGGCTTTTCCATCCACTGAGGAAGTTGGGACTCCTTTCTTCACAGCCTTTCTTGTTGCCTTCCCAAGCAGTTGGGCAGGAAGAGCTGTGACCCACAGGTTTGCCTTTGCTGCCTGTGAGCAATGCTGTTGACACAATGACCCACTCCAGAGGGAAGGGGAGGGCTGAACTCTCTCAGCCTTGTAGGAAAACTCCCATCCTTTGTTTTTTCTGGAGGTTTCTGATGGTTACCACTAATTTCCTACGAGCAGAGTGCTGAGGAAGGGAGGATGAGAGATGGACGTGTGGGGGTGGGTTGGTTGGGGAGTTATTTTTTGTTTTTGTAGCCTTCACTGCTTGAATTCTGTGTCTGGAAATTGCCAGGGAGGAACAAAATGTCAATTTTAGCTCAGCAGAAGTGGTTGAGAGGGGAAGGGGAGTGAGAACCAGAGCAGGTTATTGGTGTGGTTGGGATGGGAACGCACATGGTGACCCCCATGGTGTAGGTACAGACAGATTTTCTCCGTTTTCCCCATCTTATATCTTCTCTGTTCTTGAGTCTTAACTTTCCTCACTACCCACCTGCTCTTTGTTTATTTTTTTCCCCACTTTTGGCTGCTTAGTTGCCATGGCTCTTGTAACTTGTCATGCCAAAGGCTGGACCCAATTCAGTGAGAATAACCAAATAATATCCGTTTTGGCAGTACTGCTGAGACACCTTCAGGTCTGTATCAGCAGGTTTCATGCTGGGGTGGTTGTAAAGGAAAGATTTGCTCTGGGCTGAAGGAGGGTTAAAGGAAGACCTCATGCCACTAATTTTCAGCCTCATGCTGTGAGGGTGTGAGTGGTTGGTCCAGTGTGTACCACCAACCCTTTAGATGTGAATTTATTTAAAAAAGTGTGGCTCAAAAATTTTTTGACAATATTTTTTCAATATTAAATACTTAAAATATGTTTACAATTTATTTTAACAATAGAAGGCCAAAAAGTGGGTGGAAGCCCCATTTTTTTTCTGGACCCTTTTACTGTAACTATGATGAAAACATAAAGGAAACTAGAGCAGACTTTTATCTCTTTTATCTGAATGATTCAATCCACATCAGAGAAAGAAACATGGCACCACTTCACTTATTTTTTTCCACTGTGAATGTCTTAAAGCATTTCACTTCCAGGCCTGAGAAGTTCTGATTAAATGTCATAAACTGAAACTTTCCTTGTTACTTGTTCTAGTTTGGGGGTGTTTTTATGAATTTTTTTGGCTGATATGTGCATGTGTTGTCATTTTCGTTTTGAACTGAGAACAATTGAAAAGCTGTGAAGATGGGAAAGAAACATTTTGTGCCAGTGCACACCGAGGTTCATTCTGGGAAATAATTATAGAAAAACAATCAGTTTAGGGGAAGATAATGGAAATATTTTCAGAGGTCTGGTAGGGTATCACATTCTGCTTTTGCTTATTAAACACCACTGCGCTGAAGTCCTGGAGCAGCAACAGTGCCTTGTATACTCTGTTAATTTGTAATTTTATGGATGTCCTGGATGCCTTGGAACAGTGGTTATTAGGAACCAATGGAAAACTCCTCCTTCCAGGGATTATAAATCTGATCACTATTAGTCCCTTCCCTATCCCATGAATCTCCTGCATAAAGGCAGGCTGAGCTGTTCTTAAAACTTTTGGCAAGTCTTTTGCAAAACACTAATATTATTCAAAGTCACATTGTGAGGTTTGAATCCTGCTCTGCCAACCTATATAAAGAGATTAAAACATCAATCCTTAAGTTTTTGTGCTCCCGTTCACCATAACGCTTATTTTATTATTCAGAAATGTTTTACACCAATGCATGTAGGAGGAGAAACAAGCAAGGTGAGCTTGAAGCACTGCTCTGTTCCCAAGCCTGTGATGTCATAATTAGCAGGTAGATGTGGTGTGATGAGTCCCATGTTTGGAATTCTGGGATAAAGGGCCTCAGGCTGCTCAGGTGAGCTGGAGTTGCACTGTGTGTAAGGCAGAGGTTTGACTGTACGGTCTTAGGTAGAAATGAAGTTGTTTGAGAGCTTCTGGGTGAGGAACAGTGGGAAGGAAAACACAGATGTTGTAGTGGGTGCCCATTATGGGTAGCCCAGGCAGAATGATAGCACTGGGGAGTTATTCTGTCTGCAAACAGCAGCACTATCTGGATCAGTAGCCCTTCTCCTTATGAGATGTTCCAACTGGGAATACCATACTCGTGGGACAAGTCTGGGATGTTTGTTGAAGATCCTGTCACAAGTATTCAGTGAGCTGGCTGGGAAAGATGCCATCCAAGACCTGTTATGTGTGAACAGAGGAGGACCTGTGGGGAATGGGATGGTGGGTACCATCTTGGCCAGAGTAATCACGAAATGGTTGTGTTTAACATTGTCACTGTAAAGAGGTGGGAAAGGAAAGGACATCAGAGTTGCTGCCCTGGACTTCAGGAGAGCTGTTCAGCAGGGTCCCCTGGGAATCTGCTTTTGAGGGCTTGGGAGTCCACAAGTCAGTTTTTAGAACTGCCTTTAAGAAGCACAGGAAAGGCAAATCCACTATGTTGTACGTCAAGCAAGTGGGGCATGAGTCCAGCTTGGCTGAACTGGGAAATCCTTAGGGAGCTCAAGAGGAAGAAGAAATGGTGCAATCCCTGGAAACAAGGGCAGGCTTCACAGGGAGATTGCAGAGCTGTAGCTTGCACACGAAGGGAGAAGACATGTGAGGCCAAAGGTGAACCAGAGTTGGTCAAGGAGTTGGACTAAATGATTGTTGTAGGTCCCTTCCAACTGAACTATTTGTTCTACTGTTTTCTGTCTAGGAAGTTATTCTACATCTGTAATCCCAAAGGACATCAGCATCTGATTTGGGCAGTTAAACTCAGTTCTCCTCCAGTAAAAATGACAGCCTCCAGAAATATGGGGCTGCTATTATTAAATTAACATTCCAGGAAGAATTGTCAAACTGATGGATTCCAGGAAACTTCAGAGAAAGTCTGCATCTAAGTAGGTCCCAAGGAGGAGACAGATCCATGAAGCCCACTGTTTTGCCAGGTTAGCTACAAGGGTGTAGCTGTCTCTAAAACTGCTAACTATTTGCCCATTATTGTACATTGTCACTGAGTATTTATTTAAATGAAATGTAAACTCATTTTTTTACACAGCTGGCAAACCAGCAGCCTCGAGTTTACAGGAAGAATAATTAGTGAAAAGAAGACCTGGCCCATGTTGGAAGTACCTTGTATCCTCTCCAGGGTCTGCCTGAGAGCTGGTGAAGCTGAATATGAATTGGAGAGAGATCTGCCAGTGTGAATGTAATCCCCAATATCTTTGGCTTGCAGCAGGTTGGCAACAGAATGCTCAAGGAGTAAAGGCTTGTGATTGGGCATTCAAGCTTTAGCCTTCTTGGTAGCCCATTTTGTGTAAAGCCTGTGGTTGTGAGGCATTAAATCTACTTCTTTTTCCCTCTTGAGAATTTTGGGACCTTTAATGTGGAGTAAATTTTTCTACTGTGAATGAAACTCACTGATTACTGTCACACAGAACAGTGTTTAATTGAGTGGGTTTATGTTGCATCCATAGGTGGGTGTGACTGGTGTAATAATGTGGTTTTGCTGCACAGCTGTGCACTGTGTTTTGGCCTGGGCTCCCAAGGCACTGAGCTGATCCTACACAACTCTGTTCATGACTTTTTCCCACCTAAATAATTTTAGAAGGCTTTGGCTGCTACCTACAGTCTTGGAGGAACTCCTACTGAAGATTTAAGCTCTTACAAGCAAATAAATAATACACAACCTGGAACAGCTTGCAGCAAACATTGTAATAGAAGTTTTTCCACCTGGAGGCTGAAATTCAAATATACCATAAAAATGAACTTTAAATTATAGGATTTGTATACTTTCTTGGCTTCTATTGAAACAAATTGGACACCTACTGAAGTTGGAGGGCCCAAGCAGCACGGAAAACTTACAGCCATTACACTGTCTTTTGGCAAACTCTGGGAATTTTTAAGAACCTTGCATGGAAAAAAAATGCACATGTGTGTGCTGAGGTGGAGCAAAAGCTCTTTACTTAAATGTGAAGGTGCCCCATCCCTGGAAGTGTCCAAGGCCTGGCTGGACAGGGCTTGGAGCAACCCAGGCTAGTGGAAGGTGTCCCTGCCCATGGCAGGGAGTGGAACTGCATGATCTTTAAGGTCCCTTCCACCCCAAACCATTCTATGACTCTGATTCTGTCATTTCTTTATCTTGGATTCAACTCAGATTCCCAGGAGAAGGATATCCTTCCTATTAGCTGGAAATATATTCACCTGAGATATTTCTGGTGTTGAAATATTATTTGTGTGATGCTCAGATGAGGTTGGTGATATGTTCAATCTTGAAAGACCACAAATAAAGCCTTTATTTTGTCTGGGAATGCACAGCTGGGCTGCCCCATGCCAAACCTGCCACACTGGCATGGTAAGAAACCATCTAATCCTACAGATGTCAGTCTCCAGCAAAGATGAGCAAAGCCCTGCGTGAGAATGAAGCTCCAATGCTCTTCAGTAAGATAAAAAGCCTCACTAAAACTAAAGGAAACTGTATCAACACTTTCTGAACTGTCCTGTAATCCTTTGTAGCCTTTTAATGAATTAGTAGAGTTCAGGTTAAATTCTTCATTTCTACTTACTTTAATACACTTAGCAAAACCCTTGCCAGTTCTCCCCAGCTCCTACTTTGCCAACTGGCATAATTTTAAAGCTAAAAGTAATGTATTTTATAGGTTGCATTTCCTGGGTGGTCTAATCTGAAGCTGACTAATATCAACAAGGAGATCCCCTTTTCTGTACCTTATCTAAAGCAGTAAGTGTTTTAAAAGCAAAAATCCCCTTGTATTCTTGAAAATAAGTACCTAGATTGCCTGGGAATGGGGGACTTTCTAAAAGCTGTGTTCAAAATGTCCAAACTTGGTGTTAGGTAGCAAGTAACTGCTTTTATTTTTGGCTGCAACTTACTCATTTACTTTTGGCTGCAACTTACTCAGTTTCCTGGATTTGCTTGGACAAGAGTTTGTCTGGTGATGCCACAAAACCTTCACTGAGGCCCAAAAGATGGTGCGGGGAGCTGAAGGGGAAGTTTGTGTCACAAGGCAGTTCATGGAGAGCAACAGGAAAGAAAATGTTCCTTGTAAATGGATGGACAGTGATTTTGTTACTTGATTGCCTGTTCCTGTCAGTACCTCCAATGAGGATCCCACTGATGAATGGGCAGCAAGAAATGCACAGGAAAAGGGTGTGGGAATTCCTCTTCTCCATTGACTGTTTGAAGTTAATTGCATGAATAATGGAAAACTCACGGCCAAGGGCAGCACCATCTGCCCTTGGAATTAAAAAAAAGGAAAAGAGACCCTAAAAGAAGGGGTTTGCCCACATAACAGGATGAGTAACAGGGAAAACAGTATTAGCTCCCAATGTTAAATGGAAGTTATGCAACTGTAGAATGAAAAGCTTATCCATGCAACCTCACTTTGGCCTCCTTGTGTGGTGGGAATGAATGAGCACAGTCCCAACTTGCTCTTTTCCCATGGGGCCCTCCCTCATTTGCTGACTGGACAGCACTCATCTCTTTTGGATGGTCAGTGTGTGGTTTTCAGTGATTTTATTTTTTTCCCCTGCTCTGAGTGCTCTATGTCAGTGTTTCAGAGGCTTCCTGTCTGTTCCTTCCTCCTGAGGAAGACTCCTCAGGGATGCCTGGGGGCAGTGGGTGTTATTCCTTGGCAAGGGATCAGAAGATAAGGGCTCAGGAAATGAGAAATGTGCAATCAGGTTGAGAGAGCTTCCTACCTTTGTCTTTCTTTAAGGAACATGAATCATCATGGAGTTGGGAAACGATTTTACAGTCATGCCAATGTAAAGATTTCTTTGCCTATCATAAAAGCCCTGTTTAACCAATCCTTTGCTTTCTTAACCAAGACAACCACTTCTGAAGTAGCAGCTGACATGGTAACAGGCTACCTGATTTTAGAAAGTCATAGATGAGTTAAAAAGGCATTTTAAATTAAATAATAAACCACCTGTTCAGACATAATGGAAATGAAAATTTAGTCTTGCAGAAAGGCATTTTCCCCCCCTTTTTAGAATCAAAACAGCCTATCTGACAGCAAAGGGTATTTTTTAATGGATTTTTTTTTCTGAACCCTTCCATCAGCTTTTTAGGGGAACTGAGGAGAAGACAAACTCTGTAAAGATTTCCTGTGGGGAAAAAGTCATGTAAAATGACTGCATTAAAGATTACAGGTACATACTACTTACTTGAGCAGCAGTGTAAACTCCTAACCAGATGCCACTCTACCTTCAGGGTTTTTCAGATTAAAAAAAAAATGCTGTTTTCATATACGTGATACCTGGAGCTTTTTCAGACTGGTTTATTTTTTGCCCAAAGTGGTTGGAGCCCAAACACTGGTATTGAATTGCAGGCTGTGCCCTGGCTGTGCCCATCTTGACCTCTTCCAGTCTTGCCTTTCTTCACCCTCCTCCTCTTTCTGTGGCTTAGGCAGAGCAAAGAAAATATGAAGTGACACAGACACCCCTGTGTCAATGAAAATTATAGGTTATGCTGTATGTGAGCCAAACCCTGAATGTGGTCCTTCATCCACTACAAATATAACCTTCCTGCCAGGAACAAAATTATATTTGCCCTCAATTCAGGGGAAAAAAAGATGAGGTGGTAGGAGAAAATTTTGGGTTTTTTAAAGGAAAGATATTAAACCCTTTCTTTGGCATCTGAAAAGCTGTGTTGTGCCTGCTTGTTATTCCAAAAGAAAAGCTTTACAAGCTCTGGACTGTCTCAGAAAGAACTCGTGTTGTTCATTTCTCCTTATCATGGACTTTGTGGTCTGGGGAGGGACACGATGCAGTCACCATTTATAAGAGGAGAACCAGAACTTTGCCATTAAGATCTGTTTTCCTTGGAAAAGACCTTCCAGGGGCCTCTTGTTCCCACCACCAACAATCTGCTACAGTGCTGCCCACTGTGTGTCACCACAGGTACCTTCACTTCCATGGGTTTCATGACCCCTTAGTGAGTTTGGGGGAAATCAAAACTTTCCAGAGCTGTGTGCTGGGTCAGGTAATTTAATGAGAGGTTTCAAGGCTTCTTCTGAGCTTCACCTGTTCTTAACCTGAGGGGCAGTGCCCCATAAAAAAAGGCACTGTTGCCTTTGCTTTCTGACTGCCAGCTAAGGAGACACAAATCTTGCTGTGCGTGGATGGGGGATGAGTATTTTTAGCTTGGTGATTGCAGGAGTCATCTCTAAATGAATGTTTCTGACTGTCTGCCACCCTTTTTCTTCAGGGCTGTGGATGTCTCAGCTGCCCTCCCCAGAGACTGAAGCTCTGCAGGAAAGAGAAAATATTCAAAGGTCATGGTATCCTCTCGGAATGTGCAATTTTCTCCATGGCATCGAACAGTTGCTGTGATGGAAGTGTTGCTGTAGAAGTGGTGTTGAAGTGGTGGTGGGAGTACCAGGAGAAATTTGCATTCTGTGCACTTTAAAAGTAGGAGCTGTCTCAAAACACTGCCTGTGATAATACAAAAATTTTAAAACAAGTCTATCTGGATTTAAGCAACAGACTAATCTATTAGAGAGCAAATCTAGTACAGAATGCAAAAAAACCCCCAAACCCAAAAATGATTAAAATATTCAGGTAATATAACCCTGTGGAACTAGTAACAAAGGTACACCTGCTGGTGGTATATCCCTTTTTATGGAGAAACAGAAGGTACCAAAAGGAAAAACAAAAGAGTAGTCTAGAGAAATTAATTTTAGACATGTTGTTAAAATGTCAGGATGGATTGAATAGTTTCCCTCCCCCAGTATTGGCAAATGACATTTCTCTGGGGGCCTGTAATAGCTCCTATTTGTTTTCTGTTCTTTGGGACATAAGTGATATTTAAGTGCAATAACTGTTTTGTGGCTCTGGAAAGCTGTTCTTGCTGGGACAGTCCTTTGGGAAAGGCATTTGACAAGGGTCAGGACAGTAAATGCAGTGAAGAAACTTTTACAGTGCAGTCCTGCTCAGCTCTGCCTCTGATCCCAGTGTTTCTAATGGTTATCTCCCACTGATTTTAGCAGAGCTGCTCTCACAGTAAACCATGCCAAGGAATTTAACATCCCTGCCCCCACATATTTTAACGAAGTTGTGCTCTTCCATGATGGAAAGAGTTTAATTTGAGCTGCAACAGCCTGATGGTGTGTCTGCTCCCCTTAAATGCTCTCTGCTTAGACAATCATGAATCTATAAAAATGGTCTTTTCTCTTATTATTAAAAATGCTGCTTTCTTTTATTATTAATTTTCTTCCTTCTAGCTCATTTACCAGGAGCCCTAAGAAATTGTTTAACCCACGATATAGTTGGGACAAGCTAAGTAATTTTTTTTTCTCTGATGCAGATTAGAAAACTGGAATTCAGCCTCTCACCACCACTGACCTTTATATTCACTTCATCTGGTGTGAAAACCAAGTTCAGACCCTGTGATGACCCAGCCTTAAGGAGAAGGAAGCACCTTTTCGTTATTTACCTAAAAATCTGGCATCTCTCCTTAGATGCCACAGGGATTAGAGGAATCCTGTGGTCTGTCCTGAAGGTTTTCATGCCTACAATCAGTCCTGCAGCTTCAGTTGCTCACACACCTCTGTATGTGCAGGGCTGAGACAGGTGCTTTCTGCTGGGTTTGTGGTGTCTTTGCTTCCTGCTCGGGTTTTGTCCATTTTTGTTGCAGGGTGCCCACAAATGAGTGTGGATTGAGGAGCCTCAGCCTCGGATCTGGAGCCAAGGGCTCAGTCAGAGCCAGCACAGAGACCAGGTGAGCAGATCTGTGTCTCAGACTTGCCTTCACTGATGGATTTTGCAGTTGGAAAGGAGGCTTGCACAGGATGGGAAATAAGTGTATGACAGCAGGTCGAGGGAAGTTGTGTTCTCCTTGGTGAAGCTGCTGGTGAAGTCCCAGGGCCCTGCTCTGCAGGTGGGAATGCTCTTCCCAGTCAGGGAGTGACTCAGCCAGTGGTGATGACATGGTGATTCATCCAGGGCCCACTTTAGTGTGACGTGCACAAATGAGATAGGGAATATGATTAATTTTTCTCCTATGATTCCTGAGGTTGGCTCAGATGGAGTTCCTCTGTAGTCTGCAGAGATTGGGATCAATCCCACACCACAGGGAGGAGATGACAAGTTTAGGCTTAAGATGCTTGATTACATGCCATGTAGCAAATAATTTTTTTTATTTTATCTTTGGATTTGTTACTTCCTGAAGGAGAAAGAAACTCTGAGGAAAGATGAGTATGCTTTGAAAATACTGTACCTGTCAGGGACAAAGCTGGCTGGAAGGAGAAAATGCAGAGAAATTAAATTTAAAAGAAACATGTTAGTTAGATTTTCTTAAAATAAGTCACTACTTTTAACAGTTTGGGACAGCCAAGCAGAAACAAGTCTTGCAGATGAGGCAACCTGTTAGCAGGAAGGGAGGGATTTGGATCTGTGGCAATTGCAGAGTCACCAGAATAAGAGATTTTTCAGCTCCCTTGACTTCATATGGCCAGGATTCAAGGCAGGGGTGGGACAGGGGTCAGCTTTCGTCCTTGTAGGGGATTCTTCTGGCTCAAGAAAGACAGGAAGTGATTATTATTAAGAATGTTGTTTTCTCTCTTTGGACTATAACTTTATGTACTGACACCACAGCAATTAAAAGGCATAAACGTAGAGAAAGGACTTGAAGCTGGATAAATACAGTAAAAAGGATTTGGTGTTCTTTTTTTAAACAATAAAAAGTTGTCCTGGCCAAAAATGCAAATAAGTCATACCTCAACAGGTAGTGCTGAAAACTGCTCGGAGTCAACCTGTTTAGCCTTGAAAATTCCAACAGTTTTGTGAGATTTTCTCTCAGGACACATAACAATGCAGCAAAAAGATGAACAATTAAGGGTATAATTTAAGGTGTGAGGGTTTGGGTTTGTTTTTCATCCCTGAAAAACACTTTTGGCTGGCAGCATATCATCCTGTCTCCCACAGAACCTCAGAGGAGCACTTGCAGTTCCCCAAACCAGGCTCTGCTCATGCATCACCACCAGCCACAGCTCAGGGGCATCTCCAAACACGTGTGTGGCTTCTTTCAGCACTGCAGGGACACAAAGCAAAACTGAAGAACACCCAAAATAGCACCTAAAAAAACCCCAAACCAAACCCCCTCAAAAACCCCCAAACGAAACAGAAAGAAGACATTAATTTCTGCAGATCACAGATTATTCTGAGTTGGAAAGGACCCACAAGAATCATCGAGTCCAACTCTTAAGTCAATGGCCCACACAGGGGATTGAACCCATGACCTTGGCATTATTACAGCCAAGTTTTAACCAGCTGAGCTGATCCCAGGGCAAATTTGAGCGCTGTTGGGTGCAGAAGGGCTGTGCCTGCGCTGCGCTGGCAGCTGGAGGGGCATGGAAGGGTCCCGCTCGCAGGGAACAAGGCACAGCCGGTGCTCAATCCCTGGCGGTTCTTGCCATCTAGTGGCGTCTCACAGCATCACTTTCTCTGTGTGAGAGCCCGATGGGAAAGGCAGAGAACACCGAAGGAGGGCAGCGCTCTGCCCGTGCCACCACAGCGCTCCTGTATCCTCCGCTCCCCTCTCCCGCCCTTCAGAGGGTGCCCAGGTGGCAGAGGTTTCGCTCTTTCTCATCTTTCCTAGGCTAGAAAGGGCTTTAAAGTTTGATCTTTGGTGTTTGCTGAATAACTAAGTTATTACACTAATAATTGGGTTGGTGTTTGGCCACCAAAGTGGAGGATGGTGGGATCTCAGCATGATTATTTTCTTGGTCCTTGGTGCTGCTGTGGTGAGTGAAACATCATCCTCCAGGCTTGATCACCCTGCTGTGGTCAGCCTGGCCATAGGTGTGTCACCAGCCATTCCCCCATGGAAACAGGCAGGTAAAATTCTGGCAAACTCCGGGAAAAAAAATCCCTGGTGTGGGGGAAGCCACCCCATGGCCTTCCTTGGTATTTGACGTGTATTTCTTCCATGCCATCCACTCTCTTTGTGAGTATCATCACTCAGCCATTTCGGAATAGCTGTTAGATTAGGATGGTGAACTCTGATGTTGATATCTCTTATAGGAGAAAATCTAACTTGGGAATGTGTTGTTATGACAGTTCAATCGCTCCCATTTTCCCATCTGTGGGAACAGTAAAGGTTGTTCTCTGTGTGCACCTTTGGTATGTTGAGTAGATTTCAAGTGTAACCCTTAGGGTATGGTTTTGCAAGCAAGTTCAGATTCTTGGGGGGATTTAGTAAAAGCAGCTCCCAGAGGAAGCAGGATGCTTTGACACATTTGTCCAGAATTTCTGTGCAAGCAGAAAATGAAAGGTAATAATGTGCTTCACAGGTCTGGTACTTTCCGTGGTAATCAGATAAAAGTAAAAACAAGAGATTACTTTCTTTTTTATTTATATTTACCCAGAGAACTGGAGCGTATTTAACACTGCTGGAGTGGGATGGCAGGTGATTTCCCTGCCTGTGTTGGGGCACAGTGGAGTGGCAGAGCAGGGCCTGGCAGCCAGGACCTGTCCCTCCCTTGAGCCAGGAGCAGGGCAGCCAGGACACACTGAGAGCACCTCCCTGGGCATGGGGATAAAACATCAGCCCTCAGAGAGGCTCTGCAGCCTGGCTGTTCAAGCTACAGGTGATTGATGCACTCTGCAGAACACCGAGAGGATGCACATTATTGTGGGCAGTAGGAGGGCTTGGCACCTGTGACCCCCTCAGCAAGTGGTCTGGCTGGGTCAGGTGCTGTGCTCCTCACCCTTCTCTTTGCAAAGAGGTGCTCCTTCTGCTGGCAGTGGTTGTTTTGGACCAAGGGAACAAGAGCCATGTCCCTCTTGTCTGCCCAGTGGCTGCTGCAGTGGTCAGCAGGCTCCCCAGCATGCATGACCCTCTCCTGACCCTGCTTCTCCACCTTGTGTCTCTAGGAGCATGTTTGGCAGAGAGTTCTACAGGTTTTAGATGTGTTTTCAAAAGTTCTAAGCTAAATTCTCTTTCTGGTCTGTTTTCAGGGCTCCTGTCAAAGCACATGACTCAATCACCTTTGGCTGGGATGGGATTTGCAAGAAATTTTTGAGGTGCCAAACCAGAGTTGTAGCTGAAGTATTTTCAGGCAAACTCATCATCAAAACAGCTCAGGTACACATTTGGCCTAATCAGTTGGCATTTCTCTGATTTCTAAAGTAAAAGTATATTATATCCTCTCTGCAGAGGAAGGAATAAGTTCTTAGCTCCAATTTTCCAGTCCTTAAAGTAGATGTTGGCAGGTGTGTCCAGGATTGCTACAACTCCTGGAAAAACAACTGCATATAATTTGAATAGTCACTTTTAGCTGTATAAAGCATTTTTACAATCCATGTTTCCCACAGCATTATAGCCTTAAAATTGTTTTTATAATAAGAAGATGAAACCTTGTTACAAAGCACCTGTCCACTTTCTGGAATAATAATGGTATCTTCAGAACTATGAATTCCCAGTCTTTTATCTAACACTTAGCACTACTAAATATCTTGCCCTGTAAAGAAATTGAGGAATTATTTGAGAATTGTACTTGCTGATTCAGAGGAATAGGATCTTAGGAGGCAGTGAGTCCAAATTTCAGGTATTATGCTTCAAGACAGGTCTTAAGCGACTTGAAAGAGCAGAGGGAACAGCAGTGAGACAGGTAGTGAGAGGAAGGACTTGTCTGATTTCCAAGCAGTTGCATTCATGCTTCCTGGGAGCGGAGGAAAGAGCAGGTGTTTCCCATCTCCTCGGATCTCTGAAGCACCTCTGCAAAGCCCCTTTTGCTTCTAAAGAACTTTGGGCTCCCCTCCCTGTTGGGGCATCCAGCGCACACAAAGCTCCCGGCTGGACCTGCAGCGCTGGAACTGAGGTGGGTCCTTGTTTGAAACACGAGGAGGAATCAGATGAGAGGAAGGTTCAACTGAGCTCTGGGCAGGGGAAGATCATTCTCATTACACTCCAGTGCAGTGCAGCTGGGAAAGTCCGGGACAAGACTCCCAGGATAATCCAGGCTCACCAGCTCCTCTTGGCATAAAAAAAACCCCATCTCATTCCTGCCACGGGCAGTGGCACCTTCCACTGGACCAGGTTGCCCAAACATTGTTCCTATTGAGTTTTGTAATGGCTTCTCCTTTCCTCCTAATTTTTTTTCTAAATCTTGTGCAGTTCCTTGTTCTTTCCATGCTCTCTGGGGCAGGAACTCTTGCTCTGCACTTTGAGGGGGTATTATATGGCCATGTGTCCCCACTGGAAAGCACCAGGATCTTTGTCCATGGCCTGGACTTGGAAATGCTCTGCTGATCCATGAAATAATCCCTATGGCCATCTCCGAAGGTGGGAGGGATGGGCAGTCCCAGAGCAGCCTAAGCTGCAGCTAAACGTGCCTGCACTTTTAGGGGTATTTCTTTTGGTGTTCTCCTTAAATCTGGTCACTTCTAAGGGCAGTTTGGAAACTGAAGACCGACCCCGAGGCTGTTCCAAGTCCCAGGGCAGTGGGGCCAGGACACTGCTTGCAGTCTTGCTCCTCTCCACCGGGTGTTATCTCAAAACCAGCAGCCCTGCCCTCTGTAGCTCTGCCCGGGCTGTACTTGAGCTCATGCTTGCTCTGCTTTCCAGTAGGAATTTCTCAACCTGGAAAGGATGTTGTCCTCTGCTCCTTGAGGCTGTGCTAATTCAGATTATTCTCTGCTGCAGAGGGATCTGCGTGTGAATATTGCCCTTGGTGGGTGACCTGTGCTGTCTGTATGGAATTCTCTGTCCGGAATTCTCTGTGCAGAATTTTAAGAACTGAGCAGAGAAGTTTGAAACAGACTGGAAAATACAGTAGTGCTCATATTTTTATTGGAACATATGGTCGTACTCATATTTATATGGGAAGATATGGTAGTGCTCATATTCATACTGGAACATACGATAGCATTCATATTTATACTGGAAGAGATGGCAGTGCTTGTATTTATATCGGAACATACAGCAGTGCTCATATTTATACTGGAAGATACGGTGGCGCTCATATTTATACTGGACAATAGGATAGCTCTCGCCTTTAATAGCGGAAATACGGTGGCGCTCGCCCTTAACGGCTGAAATACGGTACCGCTCGCCTTTAACCGGGGAAATACAGTACCGCTCGCATTTAACCGGGGAAATACGGTAGCGCTCGCCTTTAACGGGAGAATAACGGTAGCGCAAACTCTTAACGGGGGAAATACGGCAGTGCTCGCTTTTAACCGGGGAACTACGCTAGTGCTCGACCTTACCCGGCACGACACGGTGGCGCTTGTCTTTAAACTGGCAAATACGGTAGCGCTCGCCTTTAAAAGGGGAAGTACGCTGGCGCTCGCCCGTAGCCGGCACGACACGGTGGCGCTCGCCCTTAACCGGCAAGACACGGTGGCGGCTCGCCCTTAACCGGCAAGACACGGTGGCGCTCGCCATTAACCGGCACGGCACGACACGGTGGAGCTCGTCCTTAGCCGGGGAAATACGCTGGCGCTCGCCTTTAACCAGCAAGACACGGTGGCGCTCGCCCTTAGCCGGCACGACACGGTGACGCGCTCCCTTAACCGGCACGAAACGGTGGCGCTCGCCCTTAGCCGGGAAGACACGGTGGCGCTCGCCCGTAGCCGGCACGACACAGTGGCCCTCGCCCGTAGCCGGCTCGACACGGTGGCGCTCGCCCTTAGCCGGCACGACACGGTGGCGCTCGCCCTTAACCGGGAAGACACGGTGGCGCTCGCCCTTAGCCTGGAAGACACGGTGGCGCTCGCCCTGAACTGGGGAAATACGGTGACGCTCGCCCTTAACCGGCAGGACACGCTGGCGCTCGCCGTTAACCGGTTCGACACGGTGGCGGTCGCCCTTATATTGGAAGTTATGGTCGCGCTCATATTTATACTGGAAGACATAGTTAAGACATGTTTTCTGTAGTACTTGGTCAGCCCTAGGACATCACTTGGGGGAAACCTTCCATACTGTTGGTGTTCACATCAGCAGCAATATGCTCCTCGTGCCTGGATGTGCATCTGCAAGGCAGATACTCTGCTTCTGGTCTCCTGAGCTGCAGGAAGAGCTGTCAGTGCTTCTTAATTCCATCTTCCAGTGCTGTCTGGGTCAAGCATAGCCTGTAGTTTGTCTGGAACACCTGAGTGCAAGGAGTGCTGGAACCCCTCATAGCTTTGCTCACTGCTCTGGGTGTTGGAGCTGCCACTTGTGTTTCTGTCTCCCTGCACTTTGATTTCTAGTGAGGAGCAGCTTGCCCCAAGCAGGGAGATGTGGTGAATTCATGTTCCCATAGCTGTGTTTCTTCTCCCAGGTCCAGTGTTACAATCCAGAGGACGACAAGTGGACGCTCTTGTCTCCCAGTCCTTTTTCCCAGAGGTGCATCAGTGCTGTCTGCTTGGACAGCATCATTTCTGTTGTAGGTGGATGTTGTAGTTTGGAATTATTATGTAAATTCTCTCCCCTGCCACTAACTGCCCATGCCAGCAGTTAACAAAAGAAGTAGTTAAATGCTGATCACCTGAGTGGGGGCAGGTTGTCTCTTTTGTTTTTTGGGGACATTTTTTTCCTTTCTTAGCTCGGCGGAACTGGGGAGCGGTGTGTGTGCTGCCGAGGAGGGAAGCTGTTCTTTTTTTCTCCTGCTCCTGCTTCTGGCTACTGTTGGGGTTTCTTGCTGAGCCGCTGCTTTTTCTCCTCGTCACGGCTGTTTCTCCTGATTCCTGCATCTGGGGTCCCGGCCCCTGCTCCAGTCTCACCACCGCCGGCAGCATCACGGCCTGCCTGCCCCGGCTGGGGCAGCGACCCAGGAGAGAGAAGTTTGCAGCTGCTTTCCAGGCCACGCGGCGGTTCCCCAGTTTGTTTCCTTTCTTCATTTGGGACAAGAGACACAGAGTTCATCTGCTCACCCTGCTGCCAGCCGGGCTGTGACTTGATACTGCCATAAGTATGACTCTTCTCCTGAAGGAAACTTGTTGTTGTGAGGGGTTGTTGTTGTGGGTTTTTTTTTCCTCTGTGATGTTGGGGAAGTGGTTTGCTCTCGTCTGTTTATAGTTATACCTATACCTACATATAAATATATATTTATACCAGTTAGGGACAGTTGTCCTTGTATTAAAATTCCTTTTCTTAAATTTGATAAAGAGTGGCGTGATTATTGTGGAGAAGGCCCCCTCCCCCGCTTGTGGGTAAACATTTTGGTTTTTCCCCTCAAACCAAGACAGTGGACTCCTCAGCAGAGTCTTCAGCTATGATCCAAGGAAAGACAGCTGGCAGGAAGTGGCCACCCTCTCTGGGCCTCTGGTAAGGAAGAGCTTTAGGAAAGAAGCTCTGAGTCTTCTCTCTCTCATTGCAGCCCTCTGTGCTCTGCTGAGTTTGCAGGCAAGGGAAACACACTGTGGGCTTGGCTGTGAGCATGTGGACATGGCCTGTGCAGAGCAAACCAGCACATGTCCTCACCATCAGTGTCCATGGAGGGATGTCCTCCTTTTGGAGGGTGCCTGTCCTATAGCAAACCCACGTTTTCCTGAGAAGCTGGGTCTACTCCAGCTATTAATGGGGGAGGAGTGGATCTCTGGGGTGGAACCACTGGTAGTGAGGACCCCTTGTGCCCATGATGTATTTCAATGGGAGGGTCCTCCTGGTCTGTGTGCGGTTGGTGGCTGGATATCTTGGTTTAGTGCCATCCCAGGTGTGCCCTGCCCAGCCATGCTGCAGCAGGAGCTGGGGCTCAGGAAGAGGAATGATGGCACACAGCGTGCAGTGGTCTGAATTAAAATGCCCGTGAAAGCAGTCCTGTTAGTGGCTTTCCCAGGGAGGCACAGTCTGGCTCCCTGTGCCCTTGGTGTGCCTGGGGGACTGCCAGAAACAGCAGCAGTGCCATCAGTGCCTTGAGGCATTTCTAGTGCCTAAACTCCTAGTGACCAGTGACATTGGAGCACCTGGAGAGCCAGATGTGTCCTGTCCTCCCTGCTTTGCCTCCCTTCTGCTGGGCAGGGGACAGTGGGGCTCATTGCAGTGACTCAACCCCCTGCTCAGTTGCCCAAAGCTGGAGGTGTGATCCCTCAGCTCCTGGACTTTCCTTCTGCCTTCCAGGAGAGCTGTGGCCTGTCGGTGTGTGGAGGGAAGATCTACATCCTGGGTGGCCGTGAGGAGAACGAGGAAGGCACGGACAAGGTGTTCACGTTGGAGCCGGTGACGGGGCTGGTGGAGCAGCAGCCACCGCTGCAGCGCTGCACCAGCTCCCAGGGCTGTGTGACCATCCTGCAGTGCAGGGACAGGTGACCAGGGGCTCCTGCCTCACCCAGCGCCTGCCCTGGAGCCAGCCAGCTGGTGGGCAGACACCTCCCCTCTGGCAATGCCAGCCCCTGCAGAGGAGATGCTCCACCAGCCTTGGGCTGGTTTGTTCGGACCTCAAGCTGATGCCAATGGATTTGGTGCTGATCCAGGGGAGAGGAGGAAAGAGTCGTGAGCTGGGTGAAGCTGCATCACAGACCTTGCCACTACAGCCCCTGGACTGCTGCATTTGACCTCTACTTAGGTTTTCCTGGCTGTAGATGAGTGTCTTTTGCTGTGTTTGCAACTGAGGTTTGGTGTCCTGAAAGGACGTGTGTTTGCTGCAGAACTGTTGCTGTAAGAGTTGCAGTTCCAGGATCCAATCCTTTGGCTAAAAGCTGTCAGGTATTTGTGCATTTCTCTCTATAGAGCCCCGTGCCAAAGCACAGTGGTGACCTAATGAGGTCCTCAACATCCATGAACTGTTAGTCTGGGCTTGGGACTTCCAAGCTGATAATGCCAAGAAAATGGCTGTCTAAATCCCCAAAGCCTGGTTAAAGAGTTGCTTGCAGCTGTGCCTCTGCACAGGCTGCAGGAGGGTCTGTTCCCCCAAAGCACAGAGTGCTGTCTCTGTTCATCTGTGTTTGTGGTTGGACTGCTGTGTCTGTGTCACTGAGTGCACAAGTGAATCCTGCAGGCAAGGGTTCCTTCTTGTGAGAGCAGAAGTGGGGGAATATTCCTGTGTAGGAATGAAGAATGAAGGCCTGGTAGCCACAGAAGCACATCTGTCTCCTTTTGGCTCTGGGGTATGTACAAATATGAAAGTAAACGCCATCTTTCCCAGAGTGGGGTCCCTGGGAGCCTGAATGTGCGGCTCGTGTTGTGGAGGATGTTTGATTGCACAGACTGCATTGCTCCAGGCTGCTCTCAGCTCTAGAAGTGACCCTGAGCAGGCTTGATTTGGTAGAATAACCACAGTTTTTGGTGTTGGTGTCTTTAGGCTGTGGCTGTAAGTGGTAATTTCTGGTGACTCCGTGTAAAGGCTCGTGTTGTTCATTGAGAGAGGTGGGTTGGCGCGGGAGGGGCGGGACTTTGCCCAAGACGGGAGAGGCTTGGCCGGGAGGGGCGGGGTTTGGGGCAACGATTTTTAATTTATTAGAGCAATTGCCGTCTAATCTGTGCAGCTCTTTTGATTGTGATGAAGTTCGGGAAAGCAGGAATGAAGAAAAATTGTTAATTCAGAATAAGAGGTCCAAAACCGTGGAACTGGTTGCGTGCCAGGCATGATTCATGCTCTGCCTTGGTGTGGCAGAAGAACACAAAGCATGAAACTGCCCATCACTACAATCTGCTTCAGATCCGGGGAGGACTTTTCTCAGCCCACTTGCAAAGCCCCTCCTGGCTGTGTTTGCAGCAGTGCCCAGCCTTGCTCTGGGAGCTCTGTGTGGCAAAAGTTGTAGAAGAAAGGAGTGATCATCTGCAAAGCATGTGCAGTAATTTCAGTTTGATGTATTTAAGTTTTGAGAAACAAAATAGAAGACTTTTTCTTGCTCTCCAAACCAGCGATTGTCAGTCACTTGCAGGTGGTACAAATCCATCCCTGTGGGTTTCCTGCTGCCTGTCTCAGCTGCTGGGTTATTTGGGGCATCTTTGTTTTATGCAGGGGAGCCAGAGGGAAGATAAAGCTTTTTGTGAACAAATCACATTGATGGTGTAGACAGCAAGGTCTTGGGGGCCTGATAACATTTGTCTATGACACACAAACCACAGGAATTATAAATAACCTGGAAGACCAGGCTGCTGTGGAAAGCAAGTTGAACTGCTTAAAGCAAACAAGTAAAAAATGGCCTTTTTCATCCTTTTTCAGGAAAGATTTCACTGCTCAGAATGTTCACTGGAGTCCTCCAAGGTAGAAAGTGGAGCCTCCTCCACAGTCCACAGGGAGAAGGGACCACTCGAAAGAGTGAGTGGTGGAATCCCAGAACGGTTTGGCTTGGAAGGGACCCTAAAAATCACCCAGTGCCACCCTGGGGCAGTGGGAAGCCATTCCCTCTTGTCCTGGCCCTTGGTACCTGTGGAAACCTCCCTGTTCTCCATCCCCTGGAGATGTGGGAGCTGCCTTTGCCTTGGGCTGTCCAGCTGGCAGGAGATGATACCATCGTGGGGGGGGGGGGGGGGGGGGGGAGGGGGGGTCCCAGCTGAGAGGATGACCTAGAGCTGATTAATTCAGATTAAGGGCCATAATGGCCAGCTGGGAAACTGGTGGGCAGAGATAAAAGCAGTTTCACTGGCTGCCCCTTTAGGTTGAAATATTCCCAGAAGAAGGAAGGAGAGGAGGCAACTGTGTCAGATTTATTGCAAGGTTGATGTTTGCAAGGTTTATTTCCTGTAAATAATGGTAGGACCAGCAGAGTCCTTGAGACCTGGTCTCTGGTTTCAAATGCCCATTTCATGTGGCATTCTTGTTCCATATGTTTATCAGTTTGTAGAGATAAGGACCCCGCTGGCCCCGAGGGGATGCGGGTGCCCAGAGCACCAAGGAGCTGCTGCTCTGCTTTGTGTGTCCAGGGTCGCCCAGCAAGTCAGTGGCAGAACATGGGTTTCCATGGACATGTTCCATAGTCTGTGCCAGGGCTTTTCAGCCTCCGTTCTTTCAGTTCCTGTAGTGTGCTCCTTGCATGCAAACATGAGTTTCCCTGGCCACAATCCCCTGCTTTGTCTGCAATGCATTGGCCCAGGGGAATCGAGATGGGCTTTGCATGACTCCCATGAACAACCACCCACAGCTGGGAGAGCTGGAAAAGGCACCAGTGCACAGGCAGAGACATTTCAGGCTTATAAAGAGAAATAGCACAAATTCCAGAAGTGGTGCAAAGAGACTAAATTTGGGTATTTTCATGATGCACAAACCTGAGGTCACGTAACTCAATAGCCAGGTGGGAAGTTGCAAACGTGCTGAAGTGAATATTTCATTTCCTGTCAGTAATGAATGGCAAAACTTTGCATGGGCTCAGGAAAGCCAAAGTTACAACCTGCTGGGGGAACACACCAGTGACAGCTCAGGTAAGACCTCTCACCCTGCAGAGCTACCTCTAGCCCTGGGGAACAACAGCACAAGGATGTGGAGCTGCTGGAGGAGTCCAGAGGAGGTGCCGAAGCTGCCCCAGGGCTGGAGCCCCTTTGGAGCCAGGCTGGGAGAGCTGGGGGGGTCACCTGGAGAGGAGGAGGGTCTGGAGAGACCTGAGAACCCCTTGCAGTGCCTAAAGGGGCTCCAGGAGAGCTGGAGAGGGACTCGGGACAAGGCATGGAGGGACAGGACACAGGGAATGGCTTTCTACTGCCAGAGGGCAGGGATAGATGGATATTGGGAAGGAATTCCTGGTTGGGAAGGTGGGCAGGCCCTGGCACAGGTTGGGCAGAGAAGCTGTGGCTGCCTCATCCCTGGGAGTGTCCAAGGCCAGGTTGGAGCAACCTGGGCTGGTGGGAGGTGTCCCTGCCCATGGCAGGAGGGGTTGGAATAAGATGGTTTTAATGTCCCTTTGAACTCAAACCATTCTGGGATTCCAGGTCTTACTTGTCCCTTCCGTTGGTCTCAAAATACTGGATTAGAAAGATGTTTAACCTGAGCCCAAATAGCTGGTTTAGGGTCTAAAGGCACAGTTTGCCAAGGGCTCATGTAACACCTGCTCCCACCTGGAAAACCCAAGAAGAGCAGGCTCTGCTCCAGCTGCTGAGCAGCACCAGCCTTCACCTGAATGTCCTCTTGGGCTGAGCTGAATTTGCCTCCCCGAGAGGGTTTGGCCTGAAACAGCTTTGCTGCCAGAGCTGAAGGGATGTGTGGGGGCTACACAGAGATCCAAACTGTGTTCACTGCACCCCTCAAGCAGATGAGGTGAGTGGAGTGATCCTGTTGATGGAGCTTTGATTTGAAGGCAGGCTAAACAAGAGAGATTTCTTCAGGTCAGGGGAATACTGAGCAGCTGGTCACATGCTAAATCTTTCTGTCCAGCTGGGGGACTCCTGGGAATGATATTCCCCCCATTTGTAATAAAGCTGGTAGCAGACACTGCAGGGCTCATTAATGGACTGGGAGGTGTCTGTAAATGCAGCCCTGGGGACTTGGCTGGGCACAGCACAGGCTGGAGCTGCTTTGGCTGTGGAGGAGATTTTTGAGGGACTCAGAAGCTTTTCCACCTGACATGTGGTGAGACTTTTGTCCCTTGCTTCCCTGGCTGGTGACAATGTGCTTTCTAACCAGGGGCCAGAGGGAAGAGCTGCTGGTTTTGATTGCAGAGAGTACAGCAGATGATAAAAAGTCTCAGGGCATTCCTTCTCTCTTTCCGTTCCCTGCTTGGGCTCTGGCAGAGGGCAGAGGAGGCTTTTGCCTCAGCAGAGAAGGATTTTGAAGAGAACTGATGGAAGGGTTTGCCCACAGAGGTTGTGCAACCTCCACGCAGGGAGGTTTTCAAGCCCCAACTGGGTGAACCCTGAGGTGCCCCTAAACTGCCCCTGCTGTGAGCAGGAGCTGCCCCAGAGCCCTGCTGGAGTTGCTGCAGGCACTGGGATGCCGTGGGACAGCCCTTGGAGTTGGTCAGGAGAGGCTGATAAAGAGCAGAGAGAGCATTTTGCCTGCCCCAGGTGAGGAGAATCTCCTGGAGGCTGAAATACCCCCAAAGCCATGTGGGTTCCCATGCTGGTATTCTAATTTTTCAGCCTTTGCTCTGTTCTTGTCAGTCCTGCTGGCTCCACACATTGCACACTGAGGCAGAGGCAGTTTTGCTCTCTTCTGAAAGGGGTTTCTTCTCTCAGAGGGTCTCCCCCAGCCCCTCCATGCTTGGCCCCCATCCTGTACCTCCCCCTGGAGCTGCTCAGGATTACAGGCAATGTTGCTTCCACCAAGGCCAGTGGGGTCAGAATGCAAATGGGGGAATCTCAGCATGAAATTTGTCCTCCAGCTGATACACATGGAAGGTGTCAGAACCAGTGATGGACAGGCTGAGCTTTGCCCAGAGGGGACAGCCTGGGGCAATTCTTGGTGCGAAGACCAGCCCCAAACCCATCGCTACACGAATGCACGTGCAGGTAAGAGGAGTGTTTCCCACCTGTGCAGAGGAGAAGGAATAAGAAATATTTACTTTCTCCACTGTCAATCTTTAAGCAATTTATTCCAGGTAAAAAGTAGCAAGTGAAGCAAAAACTGAGTAGTAAGATGGGAGTGGAGCTGCCCCAGTGGGAATTTGGAGTTTGCCTTCTCCTCCCATAAAGGAAACCTCCTCCTTGTGCCCAAATCATCCTGGGAAAAACCCAGCAGAGAGCACTGGTTGGTTTGTTTTCTCCTCTCTCCAAGTAATTCTTCTCAGTCAGGTAAGCCAAGTAATGAGGGGTTCTCAGGGCACTATTCCCCAGGGCACTTGGGAATCATGGGGGGTGTCTGTGTCCATACAGAGAAATGTACGTATATTTTGCTGTTGCTTGACATTTTGACCCATGTTTTTATTAATAAAGATCAATAAAAAGACAGTTAAAAGTGTAAACTTTCCATGAGAGAGTTTTTCAGGAAAACGGAAATATTTTGATGTATTTTTCATTTATTATTATTATTGTTATCATTATTAATAATAATGATTATTAATAATAACAACTGGGATTAAATAAAAATAATTATAATTTTGGTTAAAATTCTGAAAACCTGTAGAATTAGTTTAGGACTAATTGTACGTCCTAGACTACTACTACTTCTATGGCTAAAGATGTGGAGTTCCCCTAACAAAGATGTTTTTTCCCCAACAAAGAACTGCCGTAACTACGTGGAAAGCCCAGCGCGGGGCTTGGGCTGCCTGTGCCTATGGCTGCAGATATTCCGTGTTATCAGTGGGAGAGGAACGAGGCGGAGCAGCCAAGCCAGCGAGGCGGAATCCGGGCTGTTTGGGGACACCTGTGCCAGCAGCGGTGCCCAAAGCCCGGCAGCGCCGGCACTGCCCCATCGGCCCAAGAAGCGCCTTCCCGGCCCCATTCCCTGGGCAGAAACGCCATCTGCTGCAAGCCCATCGCTTCTCCGTCCCCAAACTGCGAAGGTTTCCTAAACGCCACCTAATGAGTGCTTTTTTGGCAACACATGCTGAGAAATGTGTTACAAAGGCTACTTCAGGGATGACTTATGTTTCTTCTTCTTTTTTTTTGGGAAGGACATTTCCAGAGCCTTCTGTGCTGGTGGCAAATGCTGCAGTGCTAATTCTGATATCAGATTTCCTTTGGTCAACAGGCAGGTGCTGCAAACCTTCAGAAGATGAGAAAATGAAGGCTTGCACCTCCACCTGACCTAGTTACCATCTCTCCGAGCATTGGTCACCTTTCCCATATCAGTGGAAATCTGCACTTCAGCAAGGGCTGCACCCATGGAAGGCTGTTGCAAACAAAGATGTTCTCCAGAGTTCTGGGAAGAGTTTTTGCTCTTGTTTTGTTCATTTTTATTCTGGGCTCGCTTCCTGTAATTTGATGTCAGTCAGAGTGCTTCAGCACTCTTAATTTATCTCTGGTTTATGTTTCACTTCTCTTTTGTAGGTTTAGAGCTCTGAAGCCCCTCAAAGAAAGAAGAGAAACCACAGCGGAAGAGAAGTTGGGTGTTGGAAGCTGTTTCTGCTCGACCTTCATGTCATCATGACAAGTCTGTGCCCAAAATCATAGCTTGCTTATTATTCCCCACCACTTGCAGGTAATGCAGGGCCACTGTTTTGGTGACGTTTGTTCCCAGACTGCAGAGAGGAGGAAGCTTACAGTGGTTTTTGGCCTCTGACCATCATGTGCATCTGTGAGGTGCACAGTTGGGGAGCTGGTGGTCGTATTATAACCATAAATTACGTAAGGTGATTTTGTGCCTTGCTTTCTTACCATGACAGAGGTTGCCATTGTAGTTAACCTTTTAAATGTGATTTTCTTGAGAAAACAGAGGGTCTACCAAAGCTGCCATTTCTTCCAGACTCTCAAAGAATATGCCATGGACAAAGGGAGCTACAAGTTATTTGATTTAAAAAAAAATTATTAAATACATTTAAAATAGCATTTACCAAAAGTTCTCAGTCCCTATAGAATTTGTGAAAATGCAGGCTAAATTCCTAATGTAACATTTATGTAGTAGACTTGTGTGTATTGACAACTTAAAGCTTTGCTCTCCCCTCCATAACCCAGAAATGCTAAAAAGCAGGCAAGTTTCTTATTACCCACCAAAATTCAATAATCCCATCTCTTTTACTGAGGCAGACATTGTTTAGGAACAGTTTACATAAGAGGAAATTCATGTAGCCTCTCAGAGTTCAACCAGAAATCGATGTATAGTGACTTTATGGGTTACCTTGAGCTCTGTTTGATGAGCTGCTGTCTGTAACATCTAAACAGCTCCAGACCAGTGTGGGGTGAATAATAGTGTCTATAGAGATGATGCTGAATCCTTTTGTGTTAGGGAAGAAGCTGTATCTTTGTGAGCACAAAGGAAACAATGCTGAGACCTGAGCAAATGTGGCCTCAGTTCCAGCCCTCACTCAAGAGATGTGTTGGTGCAGAAATGCTGCTTTTGAACGAGGTGTGCCTTTTTCTGGGTACTGCCCCAACTGAGGGGTAAACCATTCACAGAAAATACTAATAGCCACAGTTTCAGGTGGAAACACATAGAAAGGGGGTTATTAACAAGTTGAAGAGATCCTTATTAGCCAAGGCAACCTGACTTGAGGAAGTGTTGGATCCAAGCGTGTGACTTGCTGGGATAGACTGGAGAGACTGTTGGTTTCTAACTGCTGTGCCATGAAGTTCCTGTTCATACCCCAGTGGTGTATTCGGATGTGCCTTTCCTCTTTCTGAAGCTGAGAGGGTGTGATTCATTGCCAGGGGACAGGGTTGTTTTGTCAGCAGCAGCGGAGGCTGAGCTGCAGCAAACATTGGCCCTGCTGCTGAGTGGAGTCTCAGTAGGGATGTACAGAGGGGAGAGAGCTGGAAATTAATGCATGTCCACCAGCTTGCCTATAAAATCTCATCTAAAAAGAGAGTTCAAGTTAGTTTACCTGAGAATAAATGCCACTTGGATGAAAATTCAGATCCATATTGCTCGTTAAAGCCAGTGAAATTTTACTCTTTAGTCCTGCAAAATGGTCACTTCTGTTTTCTCACTTAAGTCTGGTTACATCTCATGCCAAGGATATTCTTTAGTCCAAACTTCATGTCTCCTGACTAAAACCAATTATGCAAGATGCATAATTAATTATACAAATACATTATAACTTCTGTCTCACAGGCCAAGATTCATAACAATCAGAAGCTGAGCCTTTTACTTGTTTCCAATACTGATTATTCCCTATTGATTCAGTTATATTACAGTAACTGTGTTCCTCCCTGGGTTACCTGAGTTGTGTAGGTATGAGAAGGCAGAAAGGGGAATAGGAGTTTGAAGTCTGAGTTCAGACTAGATATATAATTGTGGTGGTGAGGAGTGTAAAGGTCACAGTGATCTCACTGTGTCACTGACCTGTGTGGATGAAAATGTGGACTTTTGTGGTTCTTGGGCATTTTCATTAGGTGAGCAGGAATTCAATATGAGCAGGCCTGACCTGGTGTATGCTTTTTCTAATGGAAAATAGGAGTTGCCACTTAAAACTCCTAGAAAAATAATATTGCTTTATTTTGTCTGTGTCGAGGGACATGATGTTTTCATCTCTATTTTGTAGCTCTGGTATTCCTCCTTGGGAATCCTTTTCCAGATGTCTGTTCAGATCTTTCTCCTGCTTTATCTCTCCCCCTGAAATTCACTTCTCTTTCCTCCCTGGCTGCTGCTGTTTCTGTCTCTGATTCCCACTTGGCTGACATTGGCTGACATGAAGTGATGTGGGGAAGCAGAGCCATGGAGACCACAGAATGAGGAACCCCATGCACAGAGCAGGACAGAGAACATCGCTGTTCAGGGAAATGGATGTTCACTTCTTCTTTCAGCTGCCTGTGCTGTGGTCTGGTTCCAGAGCTCAGCTCTGGGCTTGTCTCCTCTCCCTGGATGAGCACATGGGATGTAGGAAGATCTGGGAATGTTAGCACTTGCCTTGGAAAATCCAAGCTGGTAGCACAGGGAATGCAGGGGCAAGGCTTTGGTGTGGAGCTTGCTTGCCAAGTCCTGAACCATTTTTCTTCCCTTTTTCTGTCCCTTTTTCTTCCTGAGTGCACTGCCTTGGTGGTGCAGGTGCAGCAGGACCTGGGGGGAGCAGCTCAGGTGAGCTGAAGAACAAACTTTGTACACCCAATTCCTTTGTTTTTTTGGGACCATTCCTACAAATTTACACTCCTGGCCACTCTCTTAGGGGGAAAATTAGCAATGTGAGGCAATGCCATTTATCTGGAGGTGCAAGTTGTGCTTCTCACCCACTGTTTGCTGTTCTTGCTGCCTGTGAGCCTTGTGAGCTAAAATGGGGCTCAGGCTACTGTGGGGATGGGGGGGATGGGGGGGTGTGGGGGGTATTGCAAAACAGGTAGGTGAAGAAACAAGGCTCAGCAAGCTGTTGCTTGATTTAGCAATATGAAAAAGTTTGTGGTTTGCCAGGAGAAGTGCCCTGCCTGGCAGACATCTGGGGCACAAGAGCTGGCAAATGAGTAAACTTCACCCTGCTCTAAATTTTTTATGTCTTTATAAGGAAGGACAGTTTGGGGCAGTGGGAATAACTGGGCAAAGTGAAACCAGGATGGTTGATGTGTTTTACTGTCCATGAGCCTATTCATGCCATGTTTTAAGAGGTTTTGTGTGCTGTGTGGGTTGCTGGGGAGGGAGTACCCAGTCCCATGTACCTGCCTTGCAGGAGACTGCAGTGGAGAGCATTAATGTGCTTTGCTGGCACTAACAGACCTTCAGTTCCACAGACTTCACTGTCTTCCTCCTGCGTGGGTTTGTGGGTGTAACTGAGAGCTGAGCAGCTTTGCTTCTGTTCTCTGGGCTTCCTGTGTGACTCTACCTGTGCAGAGTGTGTGATGCAAAAACAGCAAAGGGAAGGCAAGACATAGGAAATGGTGTGATATAAATGGGAGTCCCTTGGACCATGACTTAGGGGGGCTGTGAATCTCCCTCCTGAGGTCCTGAGCCTGCTTGTTTCTTGTGTTCTATGTTTCTTTGTGTCCTTGTGCTCTGTTATGTTTGTGTGGTTTCACTGTGTGGTTAAACCAGGACTGGCCCTTTCCAGGGCTCTGCTCTGCCCCCACTGGTGACACCCCACTGATGTCCTGCCCATCCAGTGGGGTGCTGCAAGGTGGATATGTGGAATTTGGAGACCACCACCAGCCTTATACAGCCAGTGTTGGGGATGATGTCTCAAATGTGACACTCTAAAGGTGACTCAGATGAATATGAAGCACCTTCAGTGACACAGTTGAGTCCTTCCATGCACTGGCCAGTTTTGAAGCCAGTGGGTGCTGGAAATAACTTTTTTGTCATTTCTTCCAAAATGTTGTGAAAACTGAGCAATGCTGAACTTTATCTGAACGGATTATCTGCACCCTGAGAGGCAGATAGTTTCAGTCAGCACCTTTTGTTTCCTTGCTTCAAAAGGCACAGCCTTTCAATTTGTCTGCTTGAAAGAGTGGAGCTTTGCTTTTCTATGCTTGTAGGTGAGGTGGTGAGGCACTTCCTGCTTATCTACAAAAATCTCATCTTCCAAATCAAACTTGGCTCTCTGGGGACCTGATTATGCCAAGGCTCAGCCTTGCTGTGCAGGTGAAGCAAACCAGGTGAAGATTTCACCAGCCTTTGCATCTTTTGATGGTCCAATGCATCTTCCACCTGTGTTCAGTCCCATTGTAGTCCCAGATGTCAGTTGTTATTCTGGGGCTGCCCTGAACAGACTTTGTTTTTCAGTTTAAGGCCACCGAGGAGGTAGAATCTGTGTCAGAGAGACAGAGCTACTTGTAGTCTATAAAAATAATTGTACTTTTACCACCTGAGCAAAAAATGCAATCAAAGGTCTATTTCTGGGCTGTTTCATACATAACTTACTCCAAGTTTCCCAGACTTTCACCTAAAGTAATTTATCTGTAGTCATACAAGGATTGGCCCACCAAGACAAAAAGAGCAGACTGGATTTTTCTAAAGACAGTTTTCTACTTGTTTTGCTTGAATGAGGATTATCGATGATTTACGAGAATGATAATTTATATATTTAAAAAAATAAACAAAATTCAACATCTTTAATGACTTGAACTACCAACTTAGTGCAGAAACTGAGTACACAACTAATGACCATGGATTTTTATCCACACAGATACTGTGGCTGAGTTCAAAGGGGAGGGGGAGGCAGATAGCAAGTGCAACATAAGCACAATAAACATGTAGTTCACCAGAAGAGCAAGGTGGATGTGTGTGTTCTTAACAGCTTTGGTGTTGGTTGGCTACCAAGATGAAATATCAAGATAGAAGAGCCTTATTTTTTTCCATGATGTTGAGTACAAACCCTCTGATGTTTTACTTGCAGCCTGAGACCTGGTACATCCTTCCTTTTCTACTGGGGTGCAAATTTGTAACCAAGTTCAAGACTCTCTGCTTGGTGCTGTAAAAACCTCTGGTGCAAGTGTGGCAAAGAGTAATCTTAAGAACATTCCTTATTTTGCAAGAGCAGATGGATGGTGTCCAAGCTAGAGCTGAAAAATTGGCGCAGATGAGGGGCATGAGT
The DNA here is from genome assembly GCF_047495875.1 of Pithys albifrons albifrons. NCBI lineage: Eukaryota > Metazoa > Chordata > Aves > Passeriformes > Thamnophilidae > Pithys > Pithys albifrons. The sequence continues at coordinate 115,898,865 of NC_092458.1, read as the reverse complement.
GTTCTTTTTGAACTTCAAAAGGCACCTTGATCTTTGTCTCATTTTTGTCTTCTTTTCCACAAACCTAGGCATGAAACAGAATCACTTTTGTGCCAGTGTTGGGAAGAAAACTTAGCATGACACAGTTATACGCAGTTATTTTTGAAAAAGAAAAATTGATTTTTGACTGGGGATCAGTTGCTGCTGATCATTTGTTATTTCCATTGATCCACTGTGGACAAAAGCAACATGCAATACCTTAACTAATCAATCATCCCAGCAAGACAAAACCAGAGTATATTTCCATATTTTCTCACACCTTATTTGTGAGAATTCTTTGTAAGACAACCCTCTCTTCCTTCCCCTCCACAAAGTACAAACACACACGAATATTCACTCCATTTTGTTTAATAATAGCTTTAGACATTCATGATGCTTGGAGAACTTTGCATGAGGTAGAGTGGACTGGAATGAAAAGCTGGATCCTTGGAAGGATGTTCTTAGAAACTCAGAGAAAAATTCTCCTACAAATATTCATAACTTTTACCTGGGAGAAATTTGACTTGATATCATCTTCCTCACAAGTTCATTTTACATGTTTCTATCCTGGGAAAACCTTCCCCTCCTCCTCTTGGATATTGAAGCCTTAACCAAAAAATAGAACATTGGAAGGGGAAAAAAATCCCCTGACTGGTTTTATTCCAATATTTAAGAAACAAACACACAGTGAAAATACCCACTCGTTGACACGGGCTGTGTTTTGAATTCTCTTGTTACAGCAGAGCATCCATTGGTCCTTCCTAATAAAAAGAAGCTTTCCCAAAAGGGAATGAACATCCTGGAGGGAAGTTAGAACTGAGGCTGCACAATGGTTATCTGCAGAAGTCCTTGCTGCATTTATTGATGCACATTTATGCAGGCATATTCTGTAATTTCATTGACCACAATTGGTTGCCTTCTCTGGTATCTTCCTGCAGAAGCAGAATGATTTAGTTCAGCATAAGTCAGGCCATCTGGGCTTTCAGGTAGAACTGGGATGGAAGGATTGGTGCAAGGTGCATTAGGTGCTGTCCTCTGAGCATTCCAGGGAGGGACATGGTTGTCATAAATGATGTTGTCCTTCAAGGCATGTGGTGGGCTGGCTATGGAACTATAAGGTGAGGAGCTTTCTTGTGAAGCTTGAGTTGTTCCAGCAGCAGCTGCTGCACTCCCAACCTGCAAACAAACAGAACAGAGTAGAGCTCTTTGTTGCCTGTGCTCCTACTAAATATGAGTCTTGTGAGATTTTGTTCAAGCTGTTTAATGCCCTTTAAACTGCTTTTGAGTGCAGGTGGATTGGATTCACCTGGTCTCTGTATTTTACATTGTTCTTTGAAACAAAGTTAGAAATCATTCCTCTGCATTTTATTTCCCTTCCTAAACTCTCATGTATTTTCTTGCAAGATGCTAACTTAAGGCAAAACTGATTCAGCATTTTGTGAGAGCTCTTCTGTACTGCTCATTTAAGGATTATTGCAGGACCTGTGTGAATTCCTGCTAGTCACATATTAAATTCTTTCTTTTCAGGCCTTTTTCTTGCTCTGTGGGTCATATTTTGTCTTAGACAGTTTGAATGAGACCAACACAGTTGCTTCAGGTGCCTAAACTATTATTGGAATGAGACTTAGAAGTTAATGTGTTTTAAGAGGACTTCAGATGCCTAAAGTCTCTTTCTGTCTAGGACCCTTAGTTCCTTCCCTCAGCTCAACCCTGGTGGGATCTCCCACCAGACAAACCATCCAGGCACACAGAAGGTCCCTCTGATCCTCTGCCATGTTTTGCACTGCACAAAGATTCGTTCTTGGTATGAGGTTATGCAGGACAAGGTCGGGTTTTGATGATGGAAAAAGTTAAACATACCAGGATCTCTTCTCTCTGTTGTGTTAATGGAGTTCTCTTTTGCTTTGCTGGAAAAAAGAAAGGGAAAAAAAAAGACTATTGTCAAGTCTGAGGTTTTTATTTGTTCTTACTTTGCTTCCATCCTTCTGTCTCTGCAAGGGAACAATATATGGGGCAAATTAAAGGTTCAGTATCTTAACTGGGACACTCAACAAGGCCATCACAGCAATCAGATGGAAAATTGTAAGGGGATTCCCGGAGCTTTCAGTGCAACTGCCATGGAGCCCTGAAGAGGAGTGTAATCCAATGCATCCTAGGCAAAGCTTAGGGGGTAAAACTACTTACCATGGCGCCTCCTTAGACACCAAAACGTGCATCCAATGGTGAATAGACAACACAGACCCGCTGGTGCTGAAGTAATGAGCAATATCTTGTAGTTCTCAGATTTCTGAGACTCTGCTGAGATGTTAGTGGTACCTAAAATTGCATTAGAAGGTATTAACATAGAGAAATATGCCAGGCTTTTTTTTTAGCAATATGTTTTTCTGATGCAACTGAGTTTTTAATGTACTTAAACTTTCTACAGTTTGGTGCAGCATGTCATGAGAGAACCTGAGCTCCATGGGCATTCTATAAAGTATGAAGCTACTGGAAGGAAAAGTCCATGGGAAGGTGTAATTCATGAATAATGCCTGGCAAATGCAAAGAAAAGGGCAGAATTAGAGGAATGCCCTGACCTTCCAGCATATTTTTGCAATTGTAATTGTGAACCACGACCCACTGTGAGTAAAACCTGTATTTCAGGCTATGTTAAAAGTGATGGTAAAATGTGATTCTATCCCTTTGTATGTAGAACCCATTTATTACTGGGATATTAAAGAGTGTCCCAGAAGTGTTGTGTATAGCACCAGGAGGTAATTTAATTGGCTTTGTCCCCTTTATTCTGATTTCTGGACAGTACCAGCCTTGGAAACTGTCCCACTTGTGAGACTATATTTTGTTCAAGCAGGAAGAAAGCAATTCCAGTTTAGCAAAGAGTTTAAAAATGATCTTGACTGCACAAAGCATTCTAACCAGAAATTCATAGCAATACAGATTAGTTCCTTTCTCTTAAAGGTGAAATAAGAACTTACTTTCTGGTGAAACTGTGGCAATGTTTACAGGTTTTTCTGAAAGAGAAAAGCAAGACAGGGAAGTGAAACAGCAACCTGACATTTTGCACCAACAGCCTCAAGCGAAGGGAAAGATGTTTTGGAGGAAAGAGGATGATGTGTTTGTCTCCCACTGCCAGTGAAGCAGTTCTATCTTTCAGATCTCTTGGGCATTCAAACAAATAGATAATCAGAACATATTTCAGAGGAAATGTGCATCATGAGCTGAGCATATCCTTTGCAGTAAGTTTTCTATTAGCCCCTCTGTTGCAGCATTAAACAAGGTTTTAAAGTTCATTAACTTACCAGGAGAGGAACTGGGAACACAACACCCTTACAACTCATTGCCTGGGGGCAGGGGGATGCTATGGCCACACAGATCACTTCCTACCTGCAGAGCAGCATTGAGGAGAGCAGATGTGGCTTGTCATAATCTACACTTGGAATCCCAAGTGCCTCAGTTAATGAAAAAAACCTCACTTTTCCTCAGGATCCTTCAAAGCTCTTGTGAGCTTTCCTGCTCTTGAACTTCTTGGGGTACAAAATCATACTCTGACCATCCTCAACAAGACACTGGAATTACTTTGTCCTCTCTACAGTTTTGTGGCCTCGTTGGCTGCTGCTACACACTCATTTATGTCCTGTGTAGCCCATGTGATTTTTAACCAGCCTTTCCTCCCACAAGCTGTTTTTGTCCCAACTGATATTTTTACATTATCAAATAGTCCACTAAAGGCTGTTTGGGATTGCAGCTTTGCCTTTCTCTGCCAGATCCTCCTGTTATCCCTTTATTATATTCTTTCCTTTTGTTTCTGGCCTTCCAAGAGGTAGGATAAAAGCAGGTACCATCACAATGGTGCTACCAGCCAAACCTGTCAGAAGAAGCCCCTTACCAGCAAGAAGGAACATTTCTGTAAATGTCATTCTTTGGTTTAAAAGGGCTATTTCATGCCACAGGTGGCTCACCTTCAACAATGACCTTTATTTCATGGCTCTCAATGGACAAGTTGCCTTCTGTTCCTTGACACCGAAAACGTCCACTGTGGTTCTGATGAACTGGGGAAATCTCCAGAGCAAACACAGAGTCAGACTTCCACTCTCTCCTGCCCTCCTCCAGCAGCACACATTTGGCCTCCTCCATCTTGCACCACTGCAGGCCGGGCTTTGTCCTGCAGTAGAGAACTGGACACTCCATGGTCAAAGAGCCTCCAATATGAGTTGTGTACTGGGTGCGTCTTTTAACTTGAATTTCAGTTGAACAACTTGTGGCATTGAACCCTGGAAAAAAAGCATAACACAAATCATAGCAGTGGGGTGTGCTGTGTGCTCCCCATAACACTAATTCCAGGCTTTTTTCTCTGGTATTACTCAGGACTTCCCTTGTCCACTTGCAGCTGATCTGATCTCCACAGGGAACAGTGAGAGCAGGAAACATCAAGACTACTCATTCTTTTGTTTTCAGGAGGGTTGTTCAATGCAGTTTCTCTGATGTGAACTTTCCCTTGTTTTCTATATCTCAATCAAATTAGAGGATTAATAGTTTAAAAAAAATATGTAAGATATGCATAGCAGGTCTTTCTCTGTCGTCCTTCTCACAGACATCTTCTGTTACTTTTAGATTTAATTCACTTACTTCACAATTCTTCTTAAATTGCAGAAGTAGAGGTGCTATTTTAGTAGAGACTTTTATAATTGTAATATTGAAAATAATTACATTTAATGCAAACATATATTATCTACTTTTAAAATTTTTATTACATTTTTAGTTAAGACTTCAAGTTATGGGTTCAAGTCACTTTAACTCTGGGTCTTGGTATTGAATGTCTTGACCTTTTAGCAAAGTTTCATGTTTTTTGTGATGCTTTATTTCTCTGGCTAATTTAAAGTAACAAAAACTATGTAAGAACCATGTGCCCAATGTTCTCCTATAGTACTGTGCTTGTGCAATGGAGAGAGTGATTGCTCATAAATATATCCATATCTGAAATATGTGTATCTTAGAAATCTTAACTATAGCTGTTTCTTCTGCCTGATGGAGAGGAGTAGAAAAAATGTAAAAGTACTTAAGGCAAGTTTTGTAGGGAGAAGTCTGAAGGGGAGGGCAGAGCAGAGGGGTCTGTGAGCAGCCAAAACTGTAATGCCAAAAATGTCCCCACTGCCATCCAGGATATGCACATGATACAGCAATCCTTGGGAATACCTGGATAGGGCATTCAGGAGCTTGGGATGGTCAGAATAACAATTTCTATTTATGATCTCTAGTTTGTAAGCCTTTCTATATCTCAGAACACTCCACAGCATAAATAACTTTTATTTACTTTGATTTTTAGTAAAAAATGTATGTACTTTTATTTCATTTATTTATAATAACTTTACTGAGTGTAGCACTCAGTAATACTGAGTTTTGATCACAGTATGTCCATGGATTCATCATGGCAAAACCAATGTTTTGCTGCTGTTGATTTTCCAGTTTACTCTCTTCAAAGTGGCCTTTGGAAATGGGCATCTCTAAATTAGTTAGAACTCAAACCTCTAAGTTTATTCTCATTTTGCCTTATTAAATGTACCTGGTCTTGCTTGATAACAAGGAGAGGGTTATTAACTGTATGTGTTATTTGCAGCTACTGCAAAAAAATGTGGTCTCTGCCACATCTCTGCCTTGTGGAATAATGAAACTCATCTGCCCACAGAGCTTGGAATCCCAGGAAGTTTCTGCTTTGAGGGGTCCAAATCTGAAGTGTTCCCTTAGTCAGGATGGCTTGAAATGAGGTTTGAAGTGGGGTGAGTAGAATGGCAAAAACACACAGGTAAGCTAATTGGAGAGAGGCTTTAAAACTGGTCCTTGTGGAAGGGGCAAGTGGAGGAAATTCAGATAATTTGGATGGAGATGAGAAAATTAACAAGGAGGATGACAGCCCTGGGTACAAATAACATCTTTTTACTAATGAAAAACATCTGGATAAAAACCAAGGGGAAATAGAAGCCACAATTCATTAAATATCCTTAAGAAGAGAAGGAATGAGAGCAGCAGAATAAAATTAGTTTTGTTTGGCAAAGAAAGCCTTGGTAAGTTTGGGGATGTGGGAGATAAAACTCCTCAGAGGTAAATGCAAAGAAAACAGCTGGTGATGCACCCCATAAATGACAAGAGTAAACACTCAGTAAAAGGCTGTCTTGGCCAAATCATGAGCAGCTTTTCAAAGACACAAGAAAGAAACCTCCAAAAGCAGTAATCAAGGTCAGGTTATGAATGAGAGGCATGAAAGAACTGAGCAACATTGGAAAAGTCATGGCAGAGGATGAGATGCACATCAAATGCAAATTGCAAAACTAGGAAAATATTATTTCAGTAGTTAGTGGAGAGAGAAAGCCATCAATAGATTACCAGCAGTAAATCAGATTTAACAGAAATTATTTGTTAAAAGGGAGGCTCAATTCAAGAAGATAAGGAGGGGCACGTGGTAAGCTTTGTGTTCTGCTAAGAATGAGGAAATGTATTTAGGTCTTGTCCAGTGCTCTACAGAAAGAGCAGGGCAATGCTTGGAGTCTCTCCAAGCTGGAAAGAAGCCAGAGAGCACCATGACTATGCTAAAAAAGCCACAAAGTAAAGCTTGAAATTCTTGTGAATTGTTTTCACTTAAAGAAAAGCAATCAGATGGAAGGACGTAATAAAATCATCTAGAGAGAGGAAAAAAGAATGCAACTATTTTTTTTTTTATGTCTCTGCTGTGTATGGGGAGAAACAATGGGCTGAAATTGAAGGAAGGAAGGTTGATTACATAGTTTGAAAAAATTTCTAGATATGAAAATATTAATATTGGGGTTAGTTTTTGTGGAAGCTTGTGGAGTGTGAGTTACTGGTGGCCCTGAGGAGTAGCCTACACTAATATATGAAAAAAAATAAATGTATGTGTGTGTATGTATATATAACTATATATATAAATATATATATTATATATAATACACATTTATATTTTATTTATATATTTAATATATTTATATAATTGCAATGATAACAGCTCTAACATTCACAAGGTAGTATTTAGTGAGCATGCCCTGCCTGCATATCTAGTCCTTTCTCTGCTTTCCTGAATAAGACCATTCTAAAAGACACATTTTAGTTATGAAACAGGGTCACTTATCTTTCTCTTAGACCCTTCTATCTGTGATTAAAGGAAAGCACAATTTCAGGTTTCAGGCAAACAGGACAGCCCTGCCTTGGCCATAGCACAACAGCAGCACATGGTTATCAATAGGCTGAAAATGGAAACTCAAAGCTCAAATTAGAAAGTAAAGCTTTCAGTTCTTTGAGCAATGATTTCTGTGGAAGATAATGCTTCAGGAAGTCACTCATGAAGCTCAGATTGTGCCCTGATAGCTGCTTTCTTTCTGATACAATTCTATGTAACATATATTTCCAGAAGGATGTGTGTGTCTCTGCAGCAAAGATATTTTCTGATAACTTCAGCTAATTATTTTATCATGTAGTTTCATCTTTTTAAAAATTCTCCTTGGGAAAAAAATAAAAATCAAACCAGCAGCAACCAAACCAAAACTAACCAACTTCCCCCTAAAAAAACCAAATTGAAAACTTCTATGGAAAGTCTAATTTCTGTCAATCACAAGGAGATATTTCACTGCTAACAAAAGGTTTAGTTGGTTACAATTTGTTCTTTGGTTTTGGTTTCTGTGGGGGATGTTGTTTGGTTTGGTTTGGTTTAGGGTTTTTGTAGTTGTTTGTTTTGTCACTGTTGTTTTTTAATTAAAAATCCTCTCCTATTGATAAGGACATTACTTGTTCTACTTTCCCTATATAGTATATTCTTAAGGTAGTTCAAATAAAATGTGCTATTTTATCTCCCATCAGGTGAGCTTGGATAGTCTCTCCTTTTTTCCCAATCCTTAGGCAAACATGAGCTACAGTTTTGCTCCTTTGTCTTCTGGTGGTTGATCCTTCACTTTTGGTGGTAATTCTTCACTTAATAATTCCAATATAATCAGCTCTGGTTAAATTCTGCCTCCAGAGGAAAATTTCCTCCCACCAAGCAGCTCTGCCTCCATCCTTGCTTCCTTCCAAAGGTTCCCTATGGAATGTGCTGCTGGGCTTTGGGAACAGTGTGTGGGAGGAACTTGTCCTGCACTCTTTATTCCACTGCACTGCAGTTTTGGTAGAAATAAAGAATAGCTCACTGAAATTTGATTTAATTTTCTTACTTTTCATTTGTGGATCCTGTGGAAAACCCCCTGTGCCTGCCAAGTAAAACCACTAGTTCACTCTGTGATTTTTTTGGTTTATTATTTTTTCCCCTGATAGTTAAATAAGAACAATCTTTTGGACTTCTTAATAAGCTACACAAGCTACAGCTTTCACTTCCGTGTGTATGACAATTTTTAGTGTTTTCAGAGCCTGCAAAAGGGTTTATTTTCAGAGGCTTAAATGAATCAGACATTAAACTCCCTTTCACTATTTTTTAGCTCTTACAAGACAGTGCTTGGAGCCCAGAAATAATAATTGCTTTTGTATGTCATTACTGACTCATGGCTGAATATTAATGACTGATGGCTCAATGATTTGGGTTTCAGGTTTTCAAATTTTAGGAAGAAACCTGGTCTTTGGTAAATGTTTTTAGCCATCAATTTGGAGAATTAAGTTTGGGAATTGGTAATGGACATGCCCAAAAATCTCTAGTTAACTTTTCCTCTGTCCCAAATCACACCTCACTTGGTAATAAACTGTATGGACAAAAAGCAGTGGAGAAAATCCTTTTAAACCAAAAAGGTTTGGGACATGTTTTGTATAGAATCAAATATTTAAGGCAAACTTTTAAAATACATTTCACAGATTTCCTTTAAAGGCCATTTGGCAGGAATATGTCTTGGTGAATATTTGGGCTTAAATAACAATATAAACCACAACATCCTGGACAATGGGTGGGGTTTTAATTTAACAGGTGGAAAAAAATCAAAATAATGAGAGAGAATTTCTTGAGTTCATTAATTGTCATTAGAATGACACAAGCAAAATAAACTTGAGCACACACATGGCTTGGTGTGCTTTTCCTCTGAGGGTTTCAGCTTTTTTTCCTCTTATGAGAAGACCATGGTAGAGGCCCTGTCTGCCAATTACGTTCTAATTATGCTTTTCAAGGTGAGTTTAATTACCCTTTCTGTAATACTGTTATGAGCTGAAGCCACTTACAGTTTTACACCAAGTATCAAGTTTTCAGTCTCACAAATATGGGTGGTCATGATGAATATTGTAATGTCCATTTTTCAAGAGAGGACAAGAATCTGTAACAGATGGAAGTTTTATATTTCACCTTCAAACTTAAACTCCTCGGTGAGATCCCAGCTGATTAAAAGCACATTTTCTTTCAGGTCACTGGAGTGTTTCTGACCAGGCTCTTCCACCAACAATTAATTTGCACAAGGTAAGAAAATCTCCCTGGGTAATGATTCCAAATGAAAACATGTGTTCCGTGACTCTTGCAATAGGGAAATACTCATTACAACCCTTTCATAAAAACAATTTTTAATTTTTTCCCCTCATTATTGACGTGGTATGTGAGATCTCAGTGGTCAACTCTGTTTCTGTTTGGAGTAAGGGAAATTTTGCAATATACAAAGCTTAAATAAGTTGGTTTCAATTTTCAGCTTACTTTTAAATAAATAAAAGCCAAGAAAGTTTGGATAAACCTTTGGGTAAAATGTAAGTATGTTAAAAAACCCCAAACCATTGGATAAACCTTTGGGTAAAATGTATGTATGCAAAAAAAACCCAAACCATTGGAAAAACCTTTGGGTAAAATGTAAGTATATTAAAAAAAAACCAAAACAAAACATGGTTCCGTAAAGACTGACTTGCAAAACTTTTCTCTCTGCAATGCTCCTATGAACATTATTTTTATTTTTGTAGTAGGTGCAGAAAAAGAAATATTAGAACTTGAAACAAAATAACCTCATTCAAGGAAATAAAATCAAAACGGTATCAGAAGTATATTGGGCTCAGTGCTATCTTTACATCAGCTCAAATTAGAGGAACCTCTTACTCAAAAACTCTGAGAATTCAAAGTTGAAAGTGGGACGATAATTAAATGTGGTTAAGCGAAACAATTGCAGATAACACTTCTCTGGTAAGGATAATTTGACTGCAAAATGGACCCAGCTCAGAGCTAAGAGGATTCCCAGATTTCAGGCACAGACTTGAATGCTGCCAGAGCCTTTGGCCACGACCACAATGAAAAATGTATTTGGTCTCCCAGTACTGGAGTTCTTGTCTACAGTTACTGAATATTTCTCAATTGTTACCATTACCATCCTCTTCAGGCAAATTAGGAGTCTCTGATATGGTAATAAAACAAGACATGTTATCTCCAGGGTACACTGAGCACTACTTTGGTTTCTGTTCTCCACCCATAATGTTTAATAAAAACACTGTCAGGTTAAATTATAAGGCCACATCTTACCGTAAACGTGACTGTTGCTCTGAGCCAGCGTGACTAGGAGAGTGTAGAGTTGTATCCTTTTAATCAACATGACTGAAGGAGCCTTCACTGTCTGGGCATTGTCCAAGAGATGCTCCTGTGGGTTTGGAAGGTGTGGCTCCGATAGACTTTTGCATCCCATGTGGTTTCCCTGGGTTTTGTGTCTGAGCCGAGGCCTTCGGGCAGCTCTTCTGCCAAGAAAAGGGGTGGGGAAGCAGCAAATCTGAAAAAAATATGATGTGTGTGTGTGTGGTTGAAACGTGAACTGCTCCATTGTGTGACATCATCTCATTCTCCCCTCACAGTGCAATGAACAAAAGCTGCAGGTGGTTTTTTGTCTTTGAAAGATGCTCCTGTCAGTGAGGTTTGAACTTAAAAGCATCAACGGAGCAGAGAGAAGGGATGCACTGCAGCATTGTAAACTTGTACAGTCCTTGGGTATTACTGCAATTCAACATTAAGAAATTAGGAAGCTGAACAAATTCACTGTTCACAAGCCGGTAGAAGTCAGAAACATGTTCTGAGTATTCTTAATTTGTATTAGATTAATTTAAAACAATCTAGTACTATAGTACTAGTCTTTATGATTGTTTTTAACAATAGATATTACAAACAGTAGCACTATTAGAAATAAAATTCTTTGAAATACTGTAATATTGTTTCTACTACTTATTTTTAGCATCCTCATAAAATAAGGCCAAATAATTTGGATTTGATTTTGTGAGTTCCTTTTCCAGCGTGTCCTTGATATCTCTTTTCTCTCCATATTTCTAAAACATCTGTGCTCTTAGTTGAACCTTCCCAAAAACTGATGGCAATGCAAAGTTTCTTGGTAAAACCAAATTCCAGTTGAACAGAAGCTTTGCATATGGTAGTTATACTTCTGCCTATAATACAAATAACAGAACCCCAAACAGAAACCAGGGAGAAGAAATTAATGAAGTTATAAACCAACTCCTATGTTAAAATGGTGAAGTTTACACCTGCCAAGAGGGTGCCTTCCAACTGAATTATTCTAAATATTTCAAGATTTCTAGAGAAAATATATGCATAATATGCTCTTATAGAATTTTTAATTATCAGGATTCTTTTTTTCCCCCAAGTAACTTTTGGAGAAAATAATGGAACAACTTTCTGAAGTGTTTTGTTTGGAAGTGTCTGGTCACAGGAGAATCATCCTGATGCTTGTGAGAAACTGAAAAAGCCTTACAAAAGTTGCAATCCAGCCTAAATGGAAAATATTTATGAAAGAAAACTCATTGAGTGTAACTGCACACACAGCATCCCTTCACTGGAGCCAAAACACTCCTGCCACAGATCGCATTTCTGGGGGGTGAAGACACCTAGTGGTGAATCCACGTCTAGCTTAGAAAATGTGGTTATTCAAAGAGGTTTCCTGACACAGCAATTTCTGCCTGTGTTGATGTCGAGTTATCCAAAGCTTATGTCAGGGATGTGATATTAGTAGTTTGTACTTAATTTCTGTACTCTTATTAGACAAACTGGTCTGGGCCGAGTCCCTTGCTACAGATCGAACCTTTTTTTCATAAAAAAAAGTTCTGCCTGTTCTCTGTGGTGCTTTGAGATTGGCTTTCTAGGAGGGCAGTTGGTTTTTGGTAACTTTGTGAAAGTGTTCTGAACTGTAGGACAGGTTCTGTCATTCATTAGTATTTAGGGAGAGGTGAGGTGGCTCAGAGTGACAGGAAGGAGGACACATGCCCTGTCTGCACACTGTACATGGATTGTGAGGTTTCTTTACTTTGTATTTTTAATAGCAAATAGGCTGGACACTCATCTATACTCTCATCTTTATCTCCTGTTGGAGATAAAGGAATGTTGCTCTGGGGTTGTTGGTTTGTATCTGTTTGTTTTGGGGAGTTTTGTTTGTTTTGGTAGGGTTTATTTATTGATAATCATCCTAGAAGGTGGCAAAGAATCTGAGTTTTGCATGTTTTTTTGTTGGGACTGTATTACTACCTTGAGACATTCCTGTGAGCTTCTCTATGATATCCCAAGACCAAAGTGGTGCTTTGGGGTTGCTTTTTTCCTGATGCAGGTGATCAGACCCTGCTCTGCAGCCACACAAGTGAGACAGCATTTCCAGTGCTGTGGGTGGGAGTGGAAGGCTTAGACAAAACTGATTAAAAACCCCTGCCCTTGAGTCACGAGGTGCAGAAAGGACTCCCTGCTTTCTAAACCCCTTCTCAGAGAGGAGTCTGAGTGCAGCTAAATCCAGCCTTAGCCTTGGATTATGTCAACAGTTTAAGGAATTACAGAGGTGTGATTGAATCACATTGTCCTGCAGGTTTTAAGGATTGGCAAAATGAGAATATTTATAGAAAATGCATCATTTGTTATCACAAATTATCAGATGAAAGATCTTACTCAGAATTATTTACTACACAAGACAAAAGCTGAAAGTACTAATAGTGTAGTATAAGGTAGGATAGTGCACTGTGTTGAAGTAGTTATTGAAGCAATTATATTAAAGATGGCAAAAAGAAATAATTATTAAGCAGAGATTTGATGTAACTCACCCAGACCAAGGCTGGTGGGGAGATCTTTCTCCCAACCTGGAGGAGTGTCCTTTCAAGGAATCCCCAGCCAAGGGAGGAATTGCACACAACAAATGTTATGTGACTGTAACATCCTGATAATGATCAGCCACTTTGTTCCTTCCCAAGTCCTCTCTTCTCTCACAATGTGAGTTTCTCTGCATCTCCCTTTTTCTTCAGCAATTTCAGTTTAATGAGATGAGCTAAACTCCTGTTAAATCAAAGAACACAGAGCAGGTTCTGTAGTGCAGTCTGAGCCTGGCCCTGAATGCTCATCACGAGGGGTATCAGTTCATTCAACACAGAGTTGGTTAAGACTCTGCTCAGGGTTTTCCTGTGCATGAAACGCTTCCCTAAGTGAAAGCCTGGGTATTGTAGCTATTGGATTTGTCTTGTGGTAATGACAGGCTTCAGAAACCAGCGAGAAAGCAATTTAAAGGTAATTTGAGAATAATTAAGGTGAGAAGGCCTCATTTACTCCAGTAAAATCCAGTACTGAATTTGAGAGCTATTTTGTACACTGAAGGACAGATTAAAAAACCGCTTGAGGCAAACCAATATAACAAACCCCCTCTAAGAACCTCTAAAGCCCCTGATTACTTTTCCTCTGGCTTTGAACAGAACTGCTGAGTGATGTCCTCAGCTGAGCTGCAGAAGCTCCCTGTGTCCTGCCTCAGCCTCAACTTTTGTGATTCTACTCATGACCCACAAATTCCAAACGTCTTGTAAAAACAACAAAAGTGGTGAGATGGGGAAGAAAAAACCAAAAAATCATTACCTGCCATAAGCAGAACTGTCTCTCCTCCAGTCTCTGCTGCCTTGCCTGTGTAAATGCCAAATGTCAAACCTAATTATCAATATAACTGTGGCCTGAAAGCAGTTGTGCTATTCCTCATCCTCCTGCATCCTGGATATGGGTGGAACTGCCTTGATACCGTCAGAAAAATGTCATTGTAAGAACTTATCATGGCCTAATTACTAAACTTTATATTTCACCCAGTTCTGCAATAACTTCCACACAAATCCTCACCAGTACATTGATTTTGCACGTGCTGTTTCATAGAGGAATTGTCCACACAGGAAAACATTACAAAAGGGTATTTTTATTTTCCTTTTCCATTTCAGAGAAGTGTAACAAAAAGCACCTGTTCTTAATGTGCTGTGACCTGGAAATGACTGAAAATGGGAAAGTAACGATTAATAAAGTCATCAGTCAAGAAGTTGCATGAGTTTGTTGACCCACCATGAGATGTCAAGGCAGGTAAGAATTCAGAACGTGTAAACAGTCAAATCCACCTTGACAATTTTTGATGGGCTGATGTTATTTGCTCAATTTTTATGAAGTCCCTAAAGGAGACAGAGATCAAACTGTGACCTTTTTGCAGCCCATTTGGAAAGCCCTGATCCTTCCACAGTGTAGAAGTTCTTCCTGGAAAGATCAGGGAGCTGCAAGATTCTGTACCTGCAATGTCAAAATGCTTAACAATCATTCCACTTGGTGTTCACCTGCAGCAGGAGGAGTCATTAGGGAATTCCTGTCACCATGAAAAAAGCCACACACTTGACAGAAAACAGAGGTTTTCAATAACCAGCCCTGGGACAGACTTCAGTGTGACTGCACAGAGAAATCAGCTGCTTCAATACACACCTGGATATCACCTTAAGCTACAACAGCAGCAGGTGGGTTCCTTCATTTTTCCCTGCCATCCTACTGTCTTACATCATTACCACATGTTCTTTATCCACTTTATTGGCAAAATAAGAGATCATGCATAAATTCTATAAAAAGGTTTTTTTAACTATTTTTTAAAGAGACCACTTTCTCATTACCAAGTGAAAACCTGTATTGTTTTAATATCAAAACTTAAATCACTTACTCTAATCTTAACTGTTGCACCAGAAAGTCTTGTGGCACTGCAAGACTCAGGTATTTTCAGTCTTACTCAAGTATCTAATCGTAAGTTCATGACTTTTTAAAATAAAACTATTTCTGTGGCCACTTTCCATCAGCTAAACATCCCTACCACCAAACCAGCAATAAACCATCTTCACTAGACCAAAAGGGACTAAACTTCAATACCATTATTACAGTGAGAAGCTTTGTTAAAAAAATTTTATTTTGAAAGTTAGACACAACCTTGAAATTGTACAAAGACAACAAGCACTCAAATTACACAAAGAGTTAAGTAGCAGTGAGTACAATGTGAATGCAACAGTGAGTCTTGCCTCTCTTTATTGGTAAATATAAATAGAGATTATCCTTGCCAAACTTCCAGCTTTCTTTTTTTTTTTCCTTTTCCTGAAAAGCAGCTCATGATGTTGCAAAACCTTGCAGGGAGCATTTCACTGCTTCCTTCAGCAGAATTGTTAAAAGGGGCTCTGGCTAAAAATAGCCCTTCTATCATGAGAATATCCCATACTTTGCAAAACAAGTTTGTCTCCCAATTGAAAAACAGATTCCCCTTTCATTATGTTGAATGTTTCACCTCCCCTTAAGGACCAGCCAAATTAGAAGCTTCAAAATGATCAAAAATTGCACAAATTTTTTGATTTTCATTATTTTACTCTTTGAAAGTGTTGTTCCAAGAAAAGCACTCTGGAGTAACTTTAGCTGAGTTGACTAAACTAATTTAAGTACATGGTCAGAGAAGAAAATATTTCTTATTTTTACTCTTTTTTAATATTACATTTAGAGTTCAAATATATTAATAAAACCACCTGGCAAAAAGTATCCCTTACAGCTTGTCCCCACATTTGTGTGTCAGGTGAAAAGTAGACTTTGAATCCTCCCCTTCCTTCTGCAAGTGTTCTTCTTTACAGGAAATACACAGAAAAAATAATGCAATGTTCTTGCACAAGAAATTAAAACCCCTTGGAGGCTGATAACACAACTTAATTACAGGATTTAGTTATAAGTTAGTTTGGATATACCAGAAAACTTTTGCTGTAAATCTTCCCTCAGATCAATAGCAATTAAAAGGTTATGCTTTATCCAACTGTAGCCACGCTGGCAAAACGATGCTCTGAATTTGAGTGTTTGCAGGACTCTGTTCCACAACTGAGTGGGACCATTTACACTCATTTCCTCTAAAAGTAGAACAGTCTGATGATTTGGGTTATGTTCATGATTATAAACTTATTTATAAACATTATTCTTTCTACAATAACCTGGCAGTGCTGTATTTTTCCTTGCTTTACTCTGTTTTTACTCTTTGTTGCAATGGACCAGCATCTTGATTTTCCAAAAGCTTGAAAAATGCTGTGGCTCTTTTTTAAATGAAAATATCCCATTATTAAGACATCCCACAAGCTGCTGTGCATTGCAATTAAGTTCATTACACTGAAAATCCTGATGATGACCAACTTTTGCTTCCAAGTTGTTCTGAGTTGGTGGCCTTGGCTGTGCTGAACATTCCTCACTAGGCCTGGACCCACTGCAGGGGTTCTGCATAAAAATAAATTGGTACTAGAAGAAGTAATGAAAATACTTACATAACTCTACTAATTCTGTAAATCTGTACACAGAATGCTTTATAAGTAGAGTCAGCTTTTGAGAAACTAAGCATTCTAATAGTCCCTTGCCTTATTGAGAATGATTGGTTTTCTCTTTTTTAAACAAAAACCCTTGATGTTGCCAACTTTTTTAAGTAAAACTGGAAAAATAACTTGATTTTTTTTAAAAGTTGTGCAGGACCCTACCTAATGTTACCATTAAGTTTTTAAAAACATCTTTCAGTTTGCAGTTGAGGGAAAAATATCCAACATTGAATCTGATATGAAGTGTTATGGGGTACAGCCTGAAAAACCCCACATTAGCAAAACCTGAGCTAAGTGGCCCCAGTTCAGACCTTTTCATCATCCCATTTTCTCTAGATGGTTTTGTTTAATGGAGGCCTCTTTTCTCAATACTTCACTGTTTTCCACTTGCTTCCATTGATAATGTTTTAAAAAAACGAAAATACTCAAGTGAGGATGTTGTGTTACTGTAACACAACAGCAGCTGGTCAAGAACACTTCAAATTCTCATCAGGACACAAAAGGCTTGTCTTAAGAAGATTTACAAGAGTTTTAGCCCAAGGCAGCTCATGATTTTAAGCTAAACCCAAGCTTGTGCAAAAGTAAATGATATTTTGGAAGGCATATTTTGATAGTTAGGATTAGATTAGAAAATTGTTACTGTTATTTCTGTGTGGAGCTCCAGACCAGGGGACTCCTGTGACTGTGAGGAGTCCCCGAGGAGCAGCAGTGGCCTGAGCACCCCTGGACTGGGGCACATGGATAGGCAGCCTCCTGCTTTTTACTTTTGTCCATTTATTCCAGAAGGTTTCTTAGCAGGATAAGTGCATTTTTTTCAGAAGCTAAGTGCACAAACCCCCAGTTTTTACTAAGTGTGTAAGTCTTTCTCAGCCAGGCAAAAGAGACTGCTTTAGAAACAGCGAGGGAAATAATTACAGAAACAAAATAATCAGGTGGTTTTGTCTCTCTTTACCAATTACAAATATCTGGAATAAAGGAAATACTGTGAAACTCTGCTGCAGAAAGGAAGCTGGACAACTGGCTCCACCCTAGGGAGTTAAAGCCCTCTTTGTGCCACTGCCCCCACTGAGTGGGGGGATTTCTGTGCTAGCAGAAGATGCTTGGCACCTCTCTGAACCCAGAGCATCCCAAGGGAATCTGGAGCAGGTAGAAGTCAGTTGTATTCCAGCACTTTGCACAATGCTCTTTCATTTCTTCTGGAGCACTTTGCATTAGGTGCACTATTTGGCATAATAATTTGGGACAGTTCAGTAACAGACTGACAGTTTTTTGGAGTGGGTAATGTGACTGAAATTCTTCATTTTCCCACTGAACTTTTAGCCAGTCCCACAGATGTGGCCATGGCAGAGAGCAAGAAATACAGCCCAGGTCTGCAGTTCCAGCAGAGCTTTGAAGCAGAAATGCTTTCCTACTTGTGCTTACAGGGATTGAATAGTCTTTGCAGTAACTGTTTTGAAAACTGCTTTAATCACTTTACCTCCCTTGGCTGAAAGACTGATCACAAGGCTGGAGATGTAGAGAACTTTCAGAGAAAGACTGAGGTGTCTCTTCTCCTGTGCATAATGAAAAAATTTTCTCCACTCCACAATTTAGTGCCTCCCCCACCCCCAATTTGGATTTTGCATCCTTAGTCCTGCTGGTAGGAAAAAGCCATTAATCCTCTCTCCTAAGAACTCGGTCCAGCCCAAGTTTCACTTGCCAGCAGCTGCACTGCAAACCACACTCAGGTACTGGTTTGGCTGCTCAGCTTTCAGAGATTGGCACTGGAACTGAAGGGGGCAGGTTAAACCCAGACAATGGAACGGTGATTTTAGAAATGCAGACATGGCAGACATGATTTAGAAATGCAGAACTCCCGGCCCTGTGAGAATTGTGGAGTTCAGAGATCAACACAAGAGACAGGCTATTCAAGCTAATGAACACATCCACAGTTGCACCAAATACAGTAAGAGTGTTCTCTAAGAAAAAATGTTTGTTTTAGAACATAAACCAAACTTGAACAGAAATTTGCAGTTCTCCCCCAACAGAGCAGTTACATTTGAACTAACCATTCCATAGCTCCTTGCAGTTCAGAAGTGCAGCACCACCTCTTGGTCACTCACAGGCAGGACAGTGGACAAAGCAATCCACTGACATGATTAACAACCCTTATCCCACCGTGTTCCATGGACATTCAGATGCAGTTTGTGTAAGGGAGGTCCTCCATCCAAGTGCCTTTTCCTTGGTGTCAGTTACAGCTGGATTCAGCAGAGATAAGGGGTATGCCAGCAACATTCCCTACATTCACCACGAGTTCTGAAGTCCACAGCAGGGTTAGCAACAACCTGTGGCATCCCCCTAATCCAGGAATAGATTGTCATTTCTACAAGAATACAAAATAGCTTGTAAAATCAATATGTAACACTGTATATATGCATGAATATAAAAATAAACCACACCATCAATATGTAAAACTTCACAACAATGATGAAAGCACTTCCTCCTCAGCGGTCTTCAGTGTTGATGAGCTGGTTCTCATTGTCATACCCATCAGGCAGATAAGCTTTCCTGAGCTGGTCTGACTTGGGTATGGAGCTGCCGTTCTTCACGTGGCGGGACAGGAAGGCTCGTACGGCCGGGTGATCCGCCTTCTCCAGTGGGATATTGGCTTCCAGGCACATCTTCACAAAGTCCTGGATGACACTGGATTTCTCTGGCTGGGCAGTGCTGTTGCACTGCAGGGAGGCCGTCAGAGTCCTCTGCTTCTTCCTCACGTTCTGCTCCTCGAACTCGGCCTTGCGCTTGGTGTGCGTTTTGGACTTGAGGTGGTCGTTGATGGCGGATTTGCGGACGTGGTTGAGCACCACGTTGCAGGAGGTGCAGAAGAGCTTCCCCCCGTCCTCGTGCAGCTCGCTGCCGAACTCGCTCACCCGGTCCTGCGGCGTCACGTACAGCGCCGTCTTGGAGCGGTTCCGCGACGGCGCCGACTTCACCCCGAACCGCTCCATGGCTGCCCCTGGCGAGGCAGGGCTGCAAAAAACCAAACTGGGGTCAGGGTGTGGTGATGATTCCAACCAAACACTGCTGGGGGCAGTGTACTGAATGTCCAGTACAGCACTTATTAATATCTAAAAGATAATTGATTACATGTAAGACACGTATGTGAAGCTGTTAATGAAAGGCTTTTGATTTTAAAGTCTAAAAAAATGGGAGAATGAAGTTGAGCACAAGTGCTGTGGGGAGAGGCTGAGGGAGCTGGGGGTGTTCAGCCTGGAGAAGAGGAGGCTCAGAGGTGACCTC
Source organism: Pithys albifrons albifrons (assembly GCF_047495875.1). Lineage (NCBI taxonomy): Eukaryota > Metazoa > Chordata > Aves > Passeriformes > Thamnophilidae > Pithys > Pithys albifrons. The sequence goes on along the minus strand of NC_092458.1, from coordinate 115,879,002 downwards.
AGCACTGTCTGGAACTGCCTGAAGGGAAGTTCTGGCCAGGTGGGGGTTGGTCTCTTCTCCCAGGCACTCAGCAATAGGACAAGGGTGGCTCAAGCTCTGCCAGGGGAAATTGAAGTTGGAGAGCAGAAGGCAATTCTTTGCAGAGAGAGTGCTCAGGCATTGGAATGGGCTGCCCAGAGAGGGGGTGGATTCCCCACCCCTGGAGGTTTTTAAACTGAGCTTGGCTGTGGCACTGAGTGCCATGATCTGGTAAAGGGACTGGAGTTGGACCAAGGATTGGACTTGATGATCTCGGAGGTCTTTTCCGACCCAATCCATTCTGTGATTCCTTATGTGTCAGACTAAAGTACTTTTTAGTTTCTACAACTCAGCTCAACCCTCAAAACTCTCAGAACCTTCAAAACTCAATCTATTCATCACTTAAAGTCAAATAGAGAGGCTTTTTGCTTTTCTTGAAGAGATGTTTCTATGCTTTATGCTTTAGGATAAAAGGTGCTTTCTTCTTAGTATTTTCAACATATTTGACAGTTTTCATTAAGTTGAGTTAGGATTTTACAGTTTATTTCCTGAAAATATGTATTTATCCTGTTAGCAGAAGTTTAGTTCTCCAAATGGAAGGCAAGAAGACCACTACTGTCACTTACAAAAGCCAGTAAACCCTCCTTCCTCTCTTGACAAGAAACCAAACCCAAACAAACCCAAACATGAGCTTTGTCAGCGCTCGTTTGAAAAGGGCCTTTGGGTTTGCTCCAGCCCAAACCACAACTATGAGGTTGAACCTTAACTTGGAGCCTAAAGCAAAGCATTTTGTCTCTGCTGGGAACAGGGAACTGCACAGATTTCAGTGTGAAACAAGAAACTGTATTTTCAAAGATGACAACTCCTCTGAGGAAGGCAAGTGATAACTAAGGGAGTGGGACACTTCTACCCTCACTCTGAATTACAGCATGTTGTCAAAGCAGGCAATGACCTCGCCAAGTGCACTAAAATCAAACAAGACCTGTGTCTCTGTACTGCTGAGCTCTGGGGTAGCTGGTGTAAATCTCAGCTAAGATAATTAAAGTCCTTCTCAAGGTAAAGTCGAGGTCAAGTTATAGCTCTGTGCAGGTTTAAGGTTTCCTGAGCAAAATGAGTGGTCACCACATTACCCATTTCCTCAAAAAATAACCACAATAAAGTGTTTCTTCTAAGTATTTCTCAAAATATGTATGTGTGTATACACATATATATTTATTCTTTTTAAGAAATATAATATGTGGCCTGGCCATTTATTTATAGGCATGAATGCTTTGAAGAGTTTTGCCTTGCCTGTGCTTATAAGGCAGACTGAGAGATGGTGACACCTCTAGATAAACTTCTCTGCACTAGTTTTGTCACAATTTGCTGTTGCAACATTTAAAAAAAAGACTGGACGCAGTTTCTGCTGCCCAGAATATCTTTTTCTCACCCAGGAACTAAAGGAAGAGATAGTAATTCAGTCTTCAAAATTACTTTTTTTTAACACTTGCTACATGAACAGATTACAACCTTTTGAAAAAAAAGTAGACAAAGATCTTGGCATTACCCACTCTCCTAATTATTTTTTTTGCTCTGCTGGTCACTTTCCAGACCTGTAACCCTTCACTACACTACAAAGGTAATACATCTTTTTCCAGCACCAACGTAACTTTCCTTCCTTCTTCTTTTGTCGCTTTTATTCCATTTATGCCCACGAGTTTCCTGAGTGACCGTGTCCTAAAATCAAGCGGAAAAGGACCACGAGTTTCGGGAAATCACGCCGAGAGTGAAACCTTCCCCTGGCAGAAACTTGTTGCTAAACCCCCACAAACCAAACTGGGTGTTTGCGCCTCATCCCCACCCGCGGGGCCGCGGCGAGACACGGCATTTCCGGGGGGCTCTTTTACTCCCGGGCCCGGAACTCGCCGCGTTCGCCCCTCAGGGTTCGCTACTGGCGCTGAAGGGCCCAAACCCGGCGCTGCGCGAAGGGCCCGCCCGACGCTCCCCAGGCCTTGCAGGTGTGTTCGCAGGGGAGGCCCCGCAGCCCCCTCCCCGCCGTGCCGCGCCCCGTTACCCTCCGTGCCGCCTCCTCCTCCTGCTCCTCCTCCCGCTCCCGGGGCCGCCGCCGGTCCCGCCGAGGCCGCGCCGGGCCAGGCCAGGCCGGGCCGGGCCGGACGCGCCGCAGCTCCGACACCGCCGCGCGGCCCCGCCCACCCCGCCCAGCCGCGCTTCGATTGGCTGCGCGCCGAGAGGAGCAGCGCTTCCACCCAATAGAAAGCGAGCGGGGGCGGGCGCCAGCGCGCTGATGGCCGGGTGAGTCTCCGGGAGGGTGCGGAGCGCGGCATGACAGACAGATAAAGCAGCCAATGGACGAAGAGATAGGAAGACTTTTGAGCCAATCCCAGCGCGTCTCGGCGGGTGGGCGCGGCCAGAGAGGTTACACCCGCTGACTGACAGGTCGAGAGAGCCAATGAACGTGCGTTGCGGCAGGGCGGGGGCGGGATTTCCGGCGGGGCGGGGCCGCGGGCGCTCGGTACGCGCGGGGCGGCGGGGCCGCCATGGCGGAAGATGAGAGTGACCAGGAGTCGGAGCGGCTCAGCGAGGAGCTGGAGGCGCTGGTGGCGCCGGGGCTGCCCCCGGGGCTGCCCGCGCTGCTCCGCAGCCAGTACTACTGCCGCCGTTTCTGCCAGGTGAGCGGCCGCGCCGCCCCGCCGGAACGGGCCCTCCGCGGGGAAGGGGCGGCCCGTGGCGCCGGCGCGGCCCGGGCAGGGCGAGGGCTCGGCAGGGCGGGCCGTGAGGCTCCTGGGGAGGGGAGGCAAGGCAGGGCAGGGCAAGGCAAGGCAGGGCGAGGCAAGGCAGGGCGAGGCGGGTCCCGGCGCGGGGCGGCTGCGGGACAGGGAGAGCCGGGGGCGGCTGCGGGACACGTGCGGGGCCGGCGGTGCTGCCGCCAAAGCTGCCCCGGCCGCGGGGAAGGCCCTCGGGGGCAGCCCAGGCAGCGGTGGGTAAATTAGAGTCATAGAATGGTGAATTAGAATCATGGAATTGATTGGGTCGGAAAAGACCTCCGGGATCATCAAGTCCAACCCTTGGGCCAACTCCAGTCCCTTTACCAGATCATGGCACTCAGTGCCACGGCCAAGCTCAGTTGAAAAACCTCCAGGGATGGGGAATCCACCTCCTCTCTGGGCAGCCCATTCCAATGCCTGATTAGACAAGGCTGTTTTACGATTTTTTTTTTCTTTTTTTCCTTTTCTCGATGCGGGCCCAGAATGCTCCTCGTACCCCTTTTATCTGTGCCCTGCCAAGTAACGAGCAACAACAGGTTGTTCTTTCCTTAGTTGTCCCACCAACACCTGCTGATGGAGTGTTAGTGATGCTGGGGGTGTTGCAGCCCTGCACTTGGGGGTCCCCTAACTCAGTCTAGAGGTTATTTTATACAGAAAATAATAGAGATTATTTTATATAGAACATAATAGAGATCATTTTATATAGAACATAATAGAGATCATTTTATATAGAACATGATAGAGGTTATTTTGTGTAGATGTTATACTATAGAGGTTGTTTTATATAGAACATAATAGAGGTTATTTTATATAGAATTGCTTCCTCTCATCAGCTTTTTTGGCTTCTCACCTCACCACTGCAGTTGTTTTCTGCAATTTGAATAAATATGTTTCTCTGCTGTTGTTTTGTTCCTGTTTTAGCCCCTCATCTGTTGGGAATATTATTTACTGTAACGTGTGGATCACAATGATACTGTTACAGTAATAACCTCGGGTAGGTGCTGCTCACTGAGCCCACAGGTTGTTTTTTGGGTTTATTGTTGCTTTTATATCTCCTCTCCAATGGTATCTCAAAACTTGGATGTTTGAGGGGAAACTGTGGAGCCAGTGAAAGGAGGAGGGAATGTTTTTGGAAGTCTGGGTGTGAACTGCACATGAAAGGAATCAGGACCATGTTTGTTTCCATGGGCTGCTTGGAGAGACATTTAGTTCTGCTGGACACTGAGGGGTTTATCCGAAATTTTTCTTTCTCCTTAATGTGTTTTGGATTTGTTGCCCTAAGCAGGAAGCGCAGACACGGTGATTGTTTCACGTGCTGATGCCAATCCCTTCTCCCAGAGCAAGCTGGGAATTAGCAGGGAACAGAAGAGGACAAGGCCAGGGAAGAGTTTTCCTACAGAACAGTTGTATCACAGTTATTGGTAGAGCAGCTACAACACTTGACCTTGACTTCTCCTGCAGTTCCTTTTGTGTGGCAGCACAGCCAACCCTCTCCCCTCCTTTATTCTGCTTTGCCTTGATGAACTCTCCACATGGGCAGCCAATGCTCTGAGCATGGAAAGGGCTCTGTTGCTTTTATCTTTAATTTCCTTTTTACCAATGCACAGTTTAAATAATCCTGAGGAGAGTAAATTAATAGAGTGACACTTTGTCAGCAGGGATTGTGTGTTTGTTTAAGTTTGGCCTGGTGTTACCAGCCATGTGCTGGATTAATATAAGCTGTGTTTTCTTTAAGCTTGTTTTTAGTGATGGGTTTTCTCCTGGTTTAACTACATAAATGCAGATTTTAAGGGGTGTATTGTAGTGCTGTGACTGGCAGTGTGACATTTGTGGTTTGACAAAACCAAGTTGTGTGTGCTCCACATCAGCTGCCTCATTGACAGTGTGTCATTATCCTGGCCTGTGCCCTCCTGTACCTGCAGATGAGGCTTTAAGGAGGGATAAAACATATTTCTTCTTCACAAAGTATCATGTTTAGGTCATCTCTTTCTCATAACTTTTGTTGGAAAAAAAATCATCTCTCTGAAATGCTGTGTTGCTTTATTAATTTAGTTTCCTTTCTCTCCCCTCACCCAATGTCTTTTTAAATGCACTTTTTCCTTTATATCTAGTTTGTGTCACACCTAAAGCTTTGTGCTTTTCTGCCCAGACCTTCTGCAGGACATACTTGGCTGTTGTGCAGATTTCCACCTCATTCCCCTCTGCACTGATAACACAGTTTGGCTTGTCCTGATAGTCATTTGGCACTTCCAAATGTCCCAGTTTGCCTCCTGTGGTCCTGTTTTTGTGCTGAAGTTGAACAGCAGTTGTACAAATAGTTGCTTAGTGATGGTACCGGGGGTTTGAACTACCCAAAAGAAACATTTTTATTTCAGAGTAACACCCTATTAAATCATGTGGCTGTTTCAGCCGTGGTAATGAAGGCTGATGTCACCTGAAAATAATGGTTTTTAGATTGTTTGTAGTTTGGCTGCTGTATGAGGTCTGTGCACAGCCACATCTCTCAGCAAGAGCCACAGGGGACAAGAAGGAAGGTGTAAATAAAGCGTTTTCAGTCTGTGGATACATTTTCTGTAACAAAAGTGAGGATCTCTTACTGATCTTGGAGAGTGAGAGGGTGGCTTGGACCTCAAAGTGTTGCTGTGCACATCTTCAATCCTTGAATTATATAAAAAGGTTAAAAAATTGCTGTAAACAGCCAGCTCCAGTTCTTTGAGCAGCTCAGCTTCTTTCAGATAGATTAAGTGACAGTTAAAAAGGAAGACAGGATTACCATAAATACACGAGTAATCACAGTGTAGTGACACAAGATTGGGTTGGCCATGAGTAGTTTTGAGGTCTGGGTGTTGTAGGTGTTCAGGGTCACACAGAGTCATCCCAGCCTGAATCTGCCAGGGCAAAATGCAATAAAATGTTTTGTTTAGATTCTTGTTTTGAGGTTGGTGACATGCAGAAAGCAAAAATGAAGATTTCTGTGGCTGGAGCTGAGAAGAGACAGTTGGACGATGAGTCAAGTGCCCAGTTTGTGCATCGCACCAGCTGTTTCTCTACTGTCTAAAATTCCCTGATGTGGCATTTCTTAGTTGTGGAGTTCCAAAGCAAATCCCCTGTTCCCAAATTTGTCAAGCAAAAGAGCAAGGTGGCTGTAACTACTTTGGAAGTTTAAAGAAATTTGAAAGCTTGTGTCTGGAAGAAACACTGTTAGCATTTGGAAAGGCTTTGTGGAGTTTCAGCTTTTGTTATCTGCAGAATTTTAAATTATTTCCCAAGATTTCTAAGGAGCCAGAGCTGCTGAGAGACTCCTGCGTGTCTGGAATACAAATGGTGAAGGGCAGGGAAAATAGTTATGAAAAACCAAAAATGGTTATGAGGGTGGAGGGGAGGACTTCTGTAATTGCAAGGATGGATTTCCAAATTGAATTTATTTGAAAATAAACCTTAACAGTGAGCTGAAGAATGGGCACAGCTACTGCATTGCACATGAAGGGGCTGCAGTTTCATCAGCAGCTTGAAAGTGCATTTCCTTTTCAGAATGTGCATTTTCTTTTTCTCCTCACATTAAGCACTATCAAAATATTCCAGCATTTCTGAAGTTGCCCACGTGGCTGCAGAGCTGCACTGGATGTTATTTTGTTTGGTGCTGACTGAAATAAAGGCAAGGGGAGTTCATTAAAGCAACGAGGTGATTGATGCCAGGAGGGGTAAACACTCCTCGGTCTGCCCTGACTGTGGCATCAGCTCACAGCCCTCCTGAAATCAAGAAAATCTCCTTTGCCTGCATTAACTGGGGGGATCCTGAGTCACTGCTGGCAAAATGATTCTTGGGCTTATAAACTGAAAAGCTGAGAAGTAAAATTTAGTAGTGCAGTGGAGAAGGTTTCCTGGTTTATTTTAGCAGACAGAACTGCAGAGGTGTGTGACTCAGCCTCTGATCTGTCTTACTTGTGGAGATGAAGGTAGAAAAAAACACAACTTGGAAAGTTTGTTCTTCTGCTTTTAGGATTAACACATTTCCACCCTTTTTGTTTTGTGCTTAAATGTGGAAGTATTTGCTTTTGTCTCTTATCTTCGAGTCAATAATGGGTAAGTTGTGTTTGTATTTTACTTACACCGTCTCCAAACAAAACCATCCCAAACCCTTAAGTTATGACAGACTCTTAATACATTTTGGATCTCTGGAATCCATATTTGATCTGCCTATATGATTTTAAAGCTCAGCTACAAACCCCTTGCTCACACGAGCACTGGTAGTGGAAAGTGATTTCTGCAATATCTTTGAAGGTTATTTTCCTGAAAAAGCAGAATCTGCAACTTTTAACAATCTATTTTCTCGTGTAGTGTTTTTTTAATTCCTGTCAGCTCTTGTGCCTGTTTCCTTTGGCTTTACCCTGAGAAACCATCTCCCTGTTTCACAACTGGCATTAAGGAGTTAGTACTTTTACAAGTATTGTAAAAGGAAATGTTGCACAAATGTACAAATGCATTGTGTACTTTTCCTGATCTTTGGAACGTTTTTCTCCTTCCCTTTCTTTGGAACTTTCCCACTGGGCACTTTGAAGCTCTTGGCATTGCTGCTTCTCCAGGTTTTCACACCTGTTCTTAAAGTGGACTTTTATTGTGAAAATAAACTTGTGAGTTTTGCTTGGAAAAATATGTCAGGGTTGTAACTTAGGAAGGTGTTGCAGGTTTTTGTTCCTCAAAGAAGGATCTCAGTTGAATGGAGCTCTGTCTGTCTGTGCTTTTGTTACATGAACTTGACTTCAACTTAGGGAAGGCACAAGGAGTGCAGCAGGTAATGCAAAAATCAAAGTTAATGCCTTTTGTTTAGAAGAGGGAAATAAATAATTGTAGTTCTTAACGAAATACCTCATAAGTTGTGTTTTATTAATTACTAGTGATGTGAACAAAGACATTGTGTGTGTTCACAAGATTGTCATTCTCCCTTTCATCTTTCAATTCCTTTAATTAATTGACTTTCTGTTGGGGTGTGGGGTGCTAATCCAAAGATGAGGAGGACAATTCTGCTTTTCAATATAAGTATCTTTTAGGCACAAATCTTGCACAGGAGCATTTCCCACAGTGCTACAATCAGCCAGAACTGCTTTTCTAGCGTTATATATACAATTTTTGGCATTGTAGAAGAGCCAGACTGTAACCATGCACATCTCTTTGGGTATCTGTGAAACCCAGTCTGAGGGTTGTTCTGCCTCCAGGCTGAGGGAATGGGTGAGATTCTGGTGATTAAGGGAGGGGGAAGCATTTGGCTTTAGGGGGAGAGCTTCGGCACAAACTTCCCATGGGATGTGTCACACTGTTGCTGGGTGATGGGTTTTCTTTTGCCAGAAGTGTGATTATGTTTGTTACTCCTTATGTAATATCCACATGTGAACTGCAGTAAAGCAGTTCCTTAGTTCCTTTATATACATCCATTTTAAACTTTTATATGCCAAGTAATATTTTATGTCACCCTGAAATCTTCAGGCCTTTTCTGCTCTCAGTTTGGATAATGAAATCCTTAATGTAAGGGCACAGTTTGCTTGTTTGTGTGCAAATAGAACAAAATATTCATCATCCATCCACTGAACAGGTTAAAAAAGACAATAAAAAAGAAGTGATTATTTCTGGTGGTGTTTCCAGGTAAAGTTCAGTATTACTCAAGTTCTCTTCTAGAGCTGAACTTTGGTATCTGAGCTGTTCTGGTGTTTCTGCTGATCAGGCAACAATGGCAGGTGTTGCTTTTAATTACAGCTTTTAATTTTCAGGAAACTTTTTCTAAGTGTGCCCCGTTTTCACTTGGCAGTTTAAATCCTTTTTGGTTCACCTCTTCTGTGACAACCACTAAATATGTTTATTATGACAAGTGACCACCACTAAGTTTGTCAACAACCTTCCTGTGCTTGAAAACAAAGCAGAAATTCTCACAGAACTGTTGTGGGTTTAATCCTGTGGTGACTTCCTTTGCTGTTAAATCTCACAAGAATTTAGGGGAGTAACTTCATTTGAAACTCAGTAATGACCAACTCGAAAATTGGTGGAATTTGTAGTTTCTGTTTTTGTTGTGGGGAGGAACAGGAAAGGCTGTGCAACTTCAGGCCCAGCTCTGCATTAGAGATTTGTTGTGTGTATTTGCAAATGCAGTTGTTGGCAATGCTATTTCTCTTTGGAATGTAGTCCAGTAACTTTATATGTGCATATTTAGTCACTTAAAAGATGTGTATATTTAATCAGTTAAAACATGAATACTCTGAGAAGTTATTTTTTCATTGGTTCAGGTCTTTAATTACTCCCTTGTTATTTTTGGAGTCAGCTGCCTCAGCTTTGTGCTTAGAAACTTCTAATAAGTCTGGTCTTGATTTTGTACTTAATAGGACACATCTGAGTCGTGGGTTTTGTACTGAATTATTCAAACATATTAAAAAGGGGAAATAGTTTATTGATGTGGGAGAAGGAGCTGAGCTGGGGGTTGGTGTCAGAAAAACCTCCCTTTCAGTACCTTTGCCTGCACTGAGTGAGAAAGGGAAAACAAAAAGCCCAAAAAACAAAACTGAAAATTGCACCCTAAGAGTTCTTGAAGAGAATTGTTGCAGAAGGTCTCATGAAAATGTTGCCTCCCTTCTGATTCTCTGCACTGTTAACTGGACAAGGAACTTGAGAATATTATGTGGTTTTTGTGTGGCTGACTTGATTATATTGAAATGAGCCTGTTAAAAATATCCTGATAAATATAAATTTGATATAAAACATTTAGGACTCAAGCAGCAATATCTGTCTGATTTTTCTCGAGTGCTCTGGTGATGCAGCTTCACAGCATGAGGGTGAACACATGCAGGTCCCTTCAACTTGTTTTCTTTCAGAAGTGGTAAACTTGGGTGTCTTTGCTGTTTTGGAGTCTCTTTTTTGGTATAAACCTTTACCTGTGTTCTGCCTTACAGTTCTGTTTCAAACTGAGTGTTGAGTATTTTGAACAAAAAAGGAGTTGATTTCTATTGTAGAAAAAGTTACTCCATGAGATGCCTTAAAAGCAGACATTAAATTATACACAGAATTGCAAAAGAAATGTGCCCCTTCCACATAAAATGTGGGTGCAGTGTGATTTGGAATTTATTTTATACTTAGTTTAGGTTTTTCTCCACCTGCCCTCAATCCCCCCCATATTTTGCTGGTGATGGATGCGAGTCTGAGAACTGACTGATGTTAGATTTTTTTTTTATTTTGTTTTCCTGGGACTGAGGAATGTTTCAGGTATCCATATTCGAAAAAACTTGGCTGTTCATACTCATTCTGATGAGTTTGGGGTGCACTTTTTCAAGACTGCAGTGTCTTGACTGTTAAGATCAGGAGGAGCCTTTGCTGTATTGCTTTTGAATGCTGGTTGTTTGCACTGGAACATTAGGACTGAAATATCAAAGGTTCACAGATGCCCAAGTGGAGAATGAGATGAGCAAATACAGGAGCTTTCCCCTCTGTAACTATTTTGTTTGGCTGATTTACTGCAGTCAGTAACTTTTGGTGGGCACCTTTTTCAGCTCCTGCAGCCCCTTTCAAGGCTTGCAGCCACTCAGCATCACCCCAGGAAGGAGCTGCAGAGCTCAGTTGCACACTATGTGAAGAACTACCCCCTGTTCTTTATTTTGGTCCTGCTGCTGCCCTTGTTTGGTGTCCCCCCTGCACCTGCCTTTTCTTTACAGCCTGAGGTGTCCTCGTTGGTTGCATTGATCTGTATGTGAAATTTATTTTTGCTACTTAGCAATCCCTGCCTTCCTTCCAAGCTCTCATTAAGGCCTTCTGTATCTTGAGGTGCAAATGGGTAGGTAGGAAACCAACATGTGATTTTATTCAGCGTGGGGTTGTGGTGTGGTTTGGAGCAGTTAACACTGTGCTTTGTTTTACATTGCTCTTCTCTATTTAATTTGGTTTCCTGGCCATTGGGATGAGCATTGAGGTGATTTTTCATTAAATCATCTACCATAATAAGACAGTCTTGCTTTTGGGTGGTAATTGTCACTCTGAAGACCATTTAATTACAGTTTTGTTCCCTAAGTACCAATGCCCACTGCTCTGTGCTGAGTTCAGTCACTCCCTGTCTTAAATCCTTTCTGCAGTTCTTTACAGTTAACACTTTAAGCCAGGAAAACAAACCAGTATTGTCACAAAATGTTTTTTATTGCTTCCAATCACTTATGAATGTATCTATATGTGCCTCTCAGGGCCAAGTGTTGTGAAACACCATGGTGGGAACTGATGCTTTTTTTGTACCATTGTCTGACCATTTGGAGGCTGCCACCACTAAAGGATGTGTTTTCTTTCTGTCTGCTTTGTTTTTTCTAAGGTTTTTGTCGTTTCCTATACAAAGGGCTCTGTTAAAACTATTTCAGAGAACTCTTGATAGGTGTGTGAGGTGGTGTTATCTTAAAAATTGTGTAGTCTTAAGAGGAAATATTTCTCTAAAGTCTGCTAATTCTCCTTCATTGACCTAGATTTTTGCTGTATTAAACTAACAGATTTTCAAACAGAAATTATTAAAATAATGTAGAATCACAGACTGTTCTGAGTTGGAAGGGACCCACAAGGATCATCGAGTCCAACTCAAGTCAGTGGCCCACACAGGGGATTGAACCCATGACCTTGGCGTTATGACAGCCAAGTTTTAACCAACTGAACCAATCTCATGGTGGAAAAGTCAGAACTTACCTACAGAATATGACTTCATCCATCTGCAGTCCTGAAAACACAGCACTGCCTGAGTTACACCTTAATTGTTGATTAAAAAAGAGACACCCCAGAGCCCTTGGCCTTCTCCTTGCTGGGGGGCTGCAGCAGAGCAGTTACCTGTCTCAGGAGTGGTGGGTGCCTTTGCAGACATTTATTTTCCTGTTGTGCGTCCTGCTGAACTTGATGCTCTGTGTTTGAGACATGGACTCAAGTGTAAAACTCCCAGTGGACTGAGCCTTTCAGAGGGCTCCAGTGTAGGGTTACCCCTGTGGAAGGATCAGATGCTGCTGGGTCACTGAGCCTCCCAGTGAGGGCAGAGCACTGGAAATTTGCTCTCGCTAATAAAAACAAGATTGGCTAGATGTTCAGGCAAGGACTTTTATTATTAAAAAAAAATAAATCTGTTTTTCGCCTTCTTGTGTCTCTGTAAATAGTGATGCAGTTCTGTAACTGTAGAGAAGGGCATAACTAGCCTGAGTTCCATCATATGGATAAAAAAAGCCAAACTGACTCACTTGGTCAGATCAGGAAGGGTGACTGCTGTGTTTGTGTCTTTCCCTGCTGACATAAAGGCTGGAGGAGTGCAGGCCAGTCTTTCCCCTTTTGGAAAGTTTTTTAGAATGGAATGTCTGGATGTTACAGACTCTCTAATTTGCATCCCCTTGCAAAATAAAAACGTGGGTTTAAATGCAGAGTGTAATATCTACTGTGGTACAACATTAGAAGAAAGTATTTCCTGCCTGAAGAGAACAGTTTTACGTCCCTTGTGGTGTGTCTTTTATGATGTGGGTCATGAAGTTCTGTACAGAAAACGTTCAGGTTTTTTGGGTACAAATTCCAGTTCTGAGCGAGGAGAGGAGATAAAGCAGGTACAGTATTAACACTGACCAGAGAGAAGAATATCTTCCATTGTGACATATTTCCATCTTTCTGTCCCCAGGTTGTGGAGGACTATGCTGGAAGGTGGCAGGTTCCTTTGCCTCAGCTCCAGGTGCTGCAGACAGCGCTTTGCTGCTTCACCTCTGCTTGTGTGTCGTTCCCAGCTGAATGTGAACACGTACAGTTTGTGTTGAGCAGCCTGGCTTTGTAAGTACAGCAGGTTTTTTGTTTCTTCCTTTACAGTATAAATCAGAATAGCAATGGAGTCACATGTCCAGGAGCTTGTAAGAGGATGGTGTTACCAGGAGATGTATCCTCAATTCCTGGCAGCTACACAGCCTGGAACTGAGTTTAGTCATTTTGTGTCCCAGGTTGGCTGTTAAAATCATAGAATCAATTGGGTTGGAAAAGACCTCCCAGATTATCAAGTCCAACCCTTGGTCCAACTCCAGTCCCTTTACCAGATCATGGCACTCAGTGCCACGGCCAAGCTCAGTGGAAAAACCTCCAGGGATGGGGAATCCACCCCCTCTCTGGGCAGCCCATTCCAATGCCTGAGCACTCTCTCTGCAAAGAAGTTTTTTCTGCTCTCCAACTTCAATTTCCCCTGGCAGAGCTTGAGCCCATCGTGCCCCCTTGTCCTATTGCTGAGTGCCTGGGAGAAGAGACCAACCCCCACCTGGCCAGAACTTCCCTTCAGGGAGTTCCAGACAGTGCTGAGGTCACCTCTGAGCCTCCTCTTCTCCAGGCTAAACACCCCCAGCTCCCTCAGCCTCTCCCCACAGCACTTGTGCTCCAGTCCCTTCTCCAGCCTCGTTGCTCTTCTCTGGCCCTGCTCCAGCCCCTCAATCTCTTTCCTGACCTGAGGGGCCCAGAACTGAACACAACACTCAAGGTGTGGCCTCCCCAAGGCAGAGTCCAGGGGAAGGGTCACTGCCCTGGGCCTGCTGGCCACGCTAGTTTGGATCCAGGCCAGGATCCCATTGGCCTTCTTGGCCACAGTGTTTTGTTACAAGGCATTTCTGGCAAAATGAATAATCTCAAGCAAGAAGTGATCACCATACAGACTTACTCTATAAAAATCTTACTTTAGAGTATTTGAAGACCAACATTTCACAACAGATAAATTACTTAAAATTATCTCAAGTTTTCACTCTTCTACCTCTAGTGATGTAATAAACTGAGTATTTCTTAAGGTAATTTTCTTGTCATGTTTAAGAAATAAGTAAATTATTTTTAAATGGATTTTTATGTTTGAGTCATCAAAGTGCTTATGAGAATTACTTGTTATACAATTAACTGACCCAAAGTCACATTCAGCTCAAAGGACTGGAGAATGTTACACTATAAATCTTGCTCTAATTTCAGTTTTTTTTGTGCATTGGTGATTTGCCCACATGAGGACTGAAAGTGTCAGGGTAATGATAACTAGATAAGTAAAAGTCCCATTTCTCTCTTGTTCTGAAATGCTGCTTTCTTTTCTCAGCAGATGGGGACAGAAACCAAGCACGGCCTTTATTGCAGGCTGGGGTTGAGTAAATCAGGTTTATTTGTTCAGCTGGTTAAACTGCTTCCTTTTAAATACAACTCAGTCCCTCAGTTAAGAATTTTTTGTGGAAATGTCTTGTTCCCCCATCTGGTTATCAGGAGGGAATGCTCTCCTAGTCTTTCCCTCCTAATTTGCTTGGTCAGGAGGGCTGGGTTGTGTGTCCTTTCCACTGTCAGTGCTAATTACACAGGAGTAAATGCTTTGTTTGGTTCACTTACAGAATATATGCTGTCTTTAAGAGTTGGGGGAACTGTAGATACTGACTGGTTTGTGTGTGTGAAACTCTTTGACATGGAATCATAAGGGCACAGTTTTCAAAACCAGAATGCCCAGGTGTTGGAGAGTGACTGACCAGCAGTTACATCAAACCACGGTGATCTCTGCTACTGGTTTTTAGGAAAAACCCTTAAAATTCAGGTCATGCTTGTATGTACTTTTAAATCTGAAGGTCTGGGAGGTAAAAAGGTGGAAATTCAGCTATTTGTTGTGTGTAGGTTGGACACTTCCTGCTAATTGAGCAGTGAATTGAATTCCTGTCACTCTTGTCTGTCTTGGGTTTTGGAGCTGAGTTTACTCACTGAGATTTGCTTCCATTCCAGAATGTTGGATTATTTTTCCTTCTGACTCTGCCTGACTGGCACAGTTTTGCATGTGATGGGACTGAAAGGGATCCATCCCAGGGTTCAGTAGTTGCAGTTACCTGGGAAACCTCCTCCAATGTCTTGTGAAAATTGTGTATATGTTAAATCTTACTTCTTGAAAAGCAAAAATCTGCCTGTGTTTTCATGCTTGAGTAAGATTTCCTTGGCAACCAGACAATAAACTGCTAATAGTGTCAACTGCTTTATTTCTACACTTAATAGCCTTGCTATTCCTATCAAATGGAGCATCTGTATTGCCATTAATGCCAGGGGGTTTGATACTGGTGCCAGTGTTCTCCAGCAATACCAAGTCGTGATGTGATAAATACAGATAGATATCAATGTGGATGTGCAGTGGAGATGCTTTAAGGTAACTGGGCCAAGTTGGAAAGACCCACAGTACTTTTAACTGAATGGGGACAAGTGGTGAGGAAACAGAAATACTGTGGTACCTTCCTTTCTTAGTCCTTTATTAGTGTGATGAGCAGGTGCATTGATAGAGAAGAAAATTACAGTTTACAATTGCTCCCTGTTGATTTACAGATTATTTTTTTTCAAGGTCCTATTCTCATTAAATCAGAGCAAATTTAAACACAAACACACATGACTTGCTATAACTAGTTTTGTCTTATTATTTAAGGTCTAGCCTGGCTGCTTTCCAGATCATGACATGACTCATATCTGACCTTTCCTGAGAGTCAAGTATGCTACTAAATTTTGTTTAACATGAAATGAGAAACTGTTTTTTCAGAACAAAGTACTTACTTAGGTAGTGGTTCTTCTCGTTCCATGAGTGAATTGAGATTCAAGGATGTACCTGAAGAAAAATTCTGTCACTGAAGATAATGTATTTGTAGCTTAATTTGTCTAGGTTTGTTTTTGGCATAGCTTGTCACTGGTGAGGAAAAAAAATACTGCTGCATAATCTAAAGGAAACCAAATTTTATGATGCTTTGTCATTATTCCTGTAGAAAACTTGATTTTGTCTATGTGAATATTAAGGCCTTTTTAATGCACAGAATTTTTGAAAATGTTATTTAGAGGAAAAATTGCTTTAAGTCTGCTCTTTAACTTGTTTGAATTAGCTTTATTAACACCATAACATTTTGTTTTTTAGAGACACTTTGCGTGTTATCTTCAAGTATTTTGGATTTGATTTTAAATTCGGGGATAAGTGCAGTGAGCTCAGTTATTCTGTGAAAGAGTTCCTTGTCCAGCTGTTCATGAAAACCTGCCTTTTGCTTTAAGAGCAGCTGCAACCAAAGACTGTGGTCAGAGAGAAACTGCACTGGCAAGATTTGACTTAAAACCTGTAGGCTAAAAGATCTTGACTTAAAACCTGTAACCTGCTTTTCTCTGTGTGTGCCACCTCTTTGGGGGTCACACTTGTTGCTGCACAGAGACCTGGTTTGCTTAAATCCTGGTGGTGGTGAAATTAAAGATGAATGTGGTTTTGTTTGCATATTTGCCCAAAGCTGTCCCTTTGAAAGTAATCTTCAAAAGGTTTTTTTTGAAAGATAAAATAATTAATGCCTTCATAGAGAGACTTCAGTGGGTGTTGCAGCAAGACAGGCTGAAATGAAGTAAAATGGGTTAGTAGAAAGTGCATATCATGCTTAAACATACCTATTGTTGGGAATTTGCTTTCACATGAAGTTCCTGTTCCTTGGTTGTACCTCCTTATACACAGTGCCCACTACAGTAATTTTACAGATGTCTTCTTTCTTCCTCAAAATTGCTGCATATCTGACAAATTCTTTGGCTTCTGAGGAGCCTCACTGTTGTAATGGTGTATGGAGAAAACAGGAGTTATTCAGGGAAAGCATCAGGCAGGTGCTGTGAGTCTTAATGGCCTGAACTTGTGAAAAAAGCGTGGCAGAAGGGATTTTAAGATGCCTTTTAAATATAAAGTGTTATTGCCAATTTGGTCTTGTTGGCTTTATGTAGCTGTATTTGCCACTTGATACCTGGTGAAAAATGTGTTTGAGGGGCACGTGGGGAAGTCAAACTGCCAAAATCCAGCACAAAGTACCAGAGTGACATAAAACTTCTGGAACAGGAGAGTGTGGGCACGAGCCAGACATTGGAGTGACTCCAGCATGGGCACAGGTCTAGAATTCACAAAAATCCAAATTTTGATTTTAGTGCTGTGAAAATTAATAAACTCAAAATAGTTTCACTTTTTGAATTAATGTGTTTAGTTTGACTTGTCACTACTTCTGTTTTTTAGGAGTTTTTTTGAATTGCTGCTGTTCTTTGGAAAGGATGAGTTCTATGAAGATCCTTTGAAAGATATTTTAGGTTCAATCCAGGTACTGTTGCCTACTTTCTTATAAACCTTTAATATCATTTTAGTAGATGTAAAGACAGTTTTTAGCAGATATTACAGACTCTCTAATTTGCATCCCCTTGCAAAATAAAAACTTCTGTTTAAAAGCAGAGTGTAATATCTACTGTCGTACAGCAAAAGAAGAAAGTATTTCCTGCCTGAAGAGAATAGTTTTAGGTCCCTTGTGGTGTGCCTTTTATGATGTGGGTCATGAAGTTCTATACAGAAAATGTTCAGATTTTTTGGGTACAAATTCCAGTTCTGAGCGAATTAACCTGGTGCATGTCTAACCTGGAGGAAATAGACCATTATAGTGAGAGAAAGTGGCTGCTTTACTTATGTTTAAATACACACTCACCCCCCAAAAAGGGGGGGAGGCAATATTTGAAGGGAAATTAATTTATATTCTTCCATTTATCATCAGTATTGTATTTGAATTGGACTGGGCAAGATGTCCTTCTCTTTGCAGTACCAATCTTATTAGTCATATTTTGTGCATTTCCCATATAGAGCAGGAAGCTTTGCTTGTTTATGTCTGTTTAGAATTTAATGCCACCCAGTGTCAGGTAGCTGGTCATGACATCAAACCTCCTGTTTCCTCATTGTGAGTTTGAACAGTAAATTTGAAATTGCAGCTCTCCCTCAGTGTTCAGGGCAGCCCAAACTTGTACATCCGGCTGTTCTGTTCTTGCATAAATTGCTTAAGTTTTGTGTGACTCTCTACAACTGCATAAAATAAATGATCCTGGGTTAAAAACTTGCCTAATTTTTTTTTCCAGATAAGTGTGGGTTTTGGTTTTGATTTTTTTTTTAACCTTAACCTAATTCTGAGGGTTTAGTTCACTGCATGGGACCACAAGCACTTTTACTACCATGAGAGGAAATTTTGTAGGGAAAGAAAGGATAAAAACAAGAGTTGTGTCTTCTGTTAACGCTGGTCATGGAACTGTCATTTGAGAAATAGCTACTCCTTTGTTACTTTTGTGTGGACACTTGTCTTTTACTGCTTCTACACTTTAATATATCAGCACTTCTCACCTTAATTATCAAACCAGCTGGATTACACTTGGTGGAAGAATGTGGGCAAGCAGTGGGACAGTTTGTCAGTCCTGCAATAAGTGCTTGTCAGAACCAGTCTCTGAGTAAGAAAGACTTCAGCAAAAAGTGTGATGGTACTGACTCCTCTGTGCTTTCATATTACAGTTCTCAATTGCCTTTTTACTTTTAAACAATGAATTTTTTTAAATATATCTTTTCACAGTTTTCTAAATGAAGAATTTCTGCATCAGTTGGGTCATCAGACTGGTAGTGAAAACCATTGTTTCAGTTACTTAACCTTTATTTCCCATCATACTCATCTGAATATAGAAGAAAAAAAATGATTTGAAAATAAAAACATAAAGCAAAAAAGCATATGGGAAGAAGGCAATTATGTGTGCATAGAAACCATTCTTCAGTTGCATTTTTTTGTTTCAAAATTAGGTAAATTGCTCATGATTAGAATTTTCTGTTGATTAATGTCAATATTGACACTTTACCAGCAAATAACAAGGTGTGGGGATGAGAAAGAACATAAGTGAAAATTCTGGGTGGCTAAAGCATTTCATACTATTATAGGCAGTTTCTTACACATGTTGATCTGGAGAATGATTGTTTGAGGGCTGGTGACTCACATGGCTAAATTCAGTTTTTCCCTCTGGGAATTCCGACGCCATCACTGGATCACAAATCCAGCACCAAAATTCCTAAATCTGCAGATTGGCACGAGGTGAAGGGCCCTCTCAGGGTGTGCCACTAAAACCTGCAACTCAAGGAAAGGTGTTTTTGCATCATTCTGCAAATGGAAGACTTGCCCAGTGCCTGTAGAAGACAAAAACACTCAGGATTCAACAGTTCTGTATTGCTGGTTTGGGATAATAAAAGTTGTTGCTTTAGGGCTTGGTGTGGGTCTGGTCAATGAATGACTTTGTAGCTCAAATTACTGACCAAGGAAATACTTAAACATGCCTGGGTTTTCTATCTTTTGGGTAGCCAAACTATTTTTAGAGAGCACCTTTTCCTTCATTCTAATTGCTTTTCTTTTTACATGCAGGAATGTCAGAACCTTCTAAATAAATACAGAAATATGAACCTGGAACTGGTGACTCGAATCATTCGAGATGGTGGACCCTGGGAGGATCCAGTATTACAAGCAATTCTTAAAGCAAAGCCTGTGTCACAGGAATTAGGTACTTCATTTACCACAATAATTTTCTAGAATATTGAAAAATTTGTTGCATTGTGCTTTTTTTTAATAGTAGAGTCAGGTCATGTCAGCTGGAATTGCACACAGTTTATTTTTCTGTAATATGATGTGCTGGTCCCTCTTTAGTTTGAAAGAAAGCTAAATGTCTTTGCTGCTAATTTAAGTCTTATTTTATAGTGTAGAGATCAGGTTGTTCAGACACAGGTGGCTACTGAGTAGTCCATAAAATTCATAGAATGGATTTACCAAATCTGGGTGTGCAAGCCCTGAAGGAGCATGGAGAGTGATTTGACTTCAGTTGGGCTCCTGAAATAACATGATTGGATTTGATCTGATGTGTGTTTGTGTCTCATGGCACTCTGACTCATTTAATTTTTCTCTTAATTTCTGAATACTTGGGCATGTGGCTTTTCTTGCTTCTGTTCACAGCAATGCCCATGACATTTGACAGCTGCCTTTTGGTTTTGTGTGTGTAATTCCCAGAGTTGGGAGCAGGAGAAAGTTGTAACAAAATGACTGCAATGTTCATGCAAGTTCATAAGAGGAAAAACATCCAAACTCCAGGAAAGTGTTTACCAATATCTTCAGCACCATTTTTACCAGCAATGTTCACAGGGGATCTCTCAGAAGTTGTTTCTATTTGTTAGTGATGCTAATTCTTCTCTAGTTACTGTGGTGTAGTGCATGACACAAACTCATTACTGTGTTTATGACCATGTGTTCATTCTGTAGAGAGGAAGGGGATTAAAGTCAGGACAGCTCAGTGAGCCTGACTCTTTAACCAGAAAAAGTATTTTGATAAATTAACATGATTAAAGGGGTAGTCTTTGTTGGTTGGTCTCTAGTGCTTGAACAACATATTTACACATTATTTTTATTATATTTCTGATAAAGTTCTAGTCAAATACCTACAGAGACAAAATGAAATCAAAGATTAACCTTGGTTTGTTCTGCATTGCATGGTTTTGGTGATTATGGTGTGAAGTTAGGTCTCAATCTCTCTAGCAGAGAATTAATTTATCCTTTGCCATAATGATTCTCTGATCATCTTGAACCCTCTCTGGGTAACAGTTTGAGGATGTTTACTTATTTTTAACCTGGCAGAGGAGGAATGAAACTGTTGTCAGTAGATGATCACTTGGTTTCAAGCTGCATCTCTCTCCCCTCTGCTGAGATACTTTCTCTCCTTTTTATCTTCTGATATCCCCACACACCCTTGACATCTCATCTGTGATGACAAGTGTTTTATTTTAGATAATTCCATTTGGGAAGCTCGTTCTTTCTTGTCTCCCTTCCTCTAAAATATGACTCTTGTGAAGTCTTACAGAAAGCAAACATTCTGTGCTGCTTTATAGGCCAGCATTATTTGGTGCCTATTTTGAAACTTGGCCATGTAATTCCCTCAGGGATCACTATTTTAACTGGGGAAAACTGCCTATTGCTGAATCACCAACCATTACTTGCAAAAGTCAATTTGATAAGTACTCACTGTGTGAACTGCATAATCCTGTCTTGGATTCATTAATTGTGGAGAAACTTAGGCCAACACAAACCTCGCTGTGTCTGTGTTTACAGGAGGTGTAGCATACTTGGAGTTGCTGCATTCTGCTGTGTGATGGCTAGAAAGAAAGGCAGGTGCTGGGTTTGAGGAAAAATAGCAGGGATGAAATACAGGAGCAATAAACTTGTCATAGACCAGGGAAAATAAGGTGGCCTCCTGTGAGCATCTGGGAGAGACCACACAGAGGTGCACTCAGTTAGTGGCTTTCCAAGGTGGCACCTGGGGCTCTAAAGCAAAACCCTGCACCTCCCACTGCCTGGGTGAGGACAGATGGTGCTTCCTCAGGCAGTTCTTAAAGTATCCCAGCCTTGCCTAAATGCCACCACAGTCAGCAGTTGTGTTTTGCTTGGTGGGGGTTGGAAGAGCTCTCCATGCTGCCTTGGGCAAAGAGAGCTTTCCACTACAGGGAATTACAGAATTGATTGTTTTGGAAAGACCTCCGAGATCATCAAGTCCAACCCTTGGTCCAACTCCAGTCCCTTTACCAGATCATGGCACTCAGTGCCACGGCCAGGGTCAGTTGAAAAACCTCCAGGGACGGGGAATCCACCCCCTCTCTGGGCAGCCCATTCCAATGCCTGAGCACTCTCTCTGCAAAGAATTGCCTTCTGCTCTCCAACTTCAATTTCCCCTGGCAGAGCTTGAGGCCATCGTGTCCCCTTGTCCTATTGCTGAGTGTCTGGGAGAAGAGACCAACCCCCACCTGGCCAGAACTTCCCTTCAGGTAGTTGCAGACAGTGCTGAGGTCACCTCTGAGCCTCCTCTTCTCCAGGCTAAACACCCCCAGCTCCCTCAGCCTCTCCCCACAGCACTTGTGCTCCAGTCCCTTCTCCAGCCTCGTTGCTCTTCTCTGGCCCCGCTCCAGCCCCTCAATCTCTTTCCTGAACTGAGGGGCCCAGAACTGAACACAACACTCAAGGTGTGGCCTCCTCAAGGCAAGGATCACTGGAAGGAAGGAGCACTGGTCCTGCCAGAGGTGGAGCTGAGTGTCCTGGTGTGCAGAGGAACTCCAGAGAGTTTGGAGGTTGTTGGAGACCCATCCCTGGAGCTCCTGCTGTCAGTGGTGCAGCAGAGCCTGCTCCAAGAGTGGGGCTCTCCTTTATGCAGCAGAGGCTTTCTGACCTGAGAGCTCCCCACAAAAGCTGGGAATGATCCAACAAGTGGACCTGCTCTGTGGCCTGAAGCCTTCCCTCATTGAAAGGAAAAGGATATTTCAGGCAGGTGTTAAATGTGCAGCATTTTCTTGACGAAAGCCTGATGTTTCAGTGGGAATATTCAGTAATCTGTTGGTTAATGTTTGCAGACAAAACTGAGGATGAGGTTTAGTATCCTAAGGATGTTAATTTAAAAAAGAAGAGGCCTTGACTTGGCTTTAATGACTTTTCTGTAGAATCACTTTTTCTTGCAGTTAATGACCACAGTTAGACACTGACTTCCCTTTCACTCCTCTTGGTCACTGAGTTTGTTCCCAGAAGTGCAAATGGATAGTGGGAATGAGTTTGTTTTTTTTTTTACTTATGGCAGATGTTGCAGTGCATCTTTTAACAATTACAGTCTGAAACCTGACACCTTGAATAATATTCCTTGAGTGTTCCTTTGGGATGTTACACCATTAGCTTGCATAAAAATAAAGAGCTACATAAATACTGTTTCTAATAGAGATCTAAAGCATGTCTTCTTAGGTATTTCCTTATTTCCAATTACTTTAATGTTAAGTATTTTGAGATGACTTCACTCAAATGTTATTTTTAAGATTATCTTTTAGATCTGAAAAACAGATTTCCAGAAATCAGGGGCTAGAATTAAGAGGTATTTAGATGTGAATTGTGTCCAGTAGCACTTTTAGAGGAAGAAAAAGGTGTATTTTCCACTTTGGCAAGCGAAATCAAGGCATTCAAAGCTACTTAAGGCAACAGCCTGTGGATTCTGATTCTATGGTTGTAGTTAACTTTTTTCACCACTTTGAGGTCTTACATTTTAATGGTTAATGAGTATTCTGAGTTGTTTTAAGTGTTTATAATTATAGCTTTGGAAGTGATGTCAATCCTGTACTTGTGACAATCACCCAGACTCCAGTGCTGAGAAAGGAGGGAATTTATAAAACAATGTTCACATCTTCTATATAGTATATATTTTACTAATCCTTTGCAGCATCTTGTGTTAATCTGTTAGAAACAAAATACTGACTGTTAGATTACTGGTTTAATAAAAATAACAATTTCTGTTTCCAAGCAGGACAGATGTATGGTATTTAATTAAATATTTGATAGAATCTTTAGCAGAGGCTTTATTTTTTATATTATTTGTTGACGTTGCACTATTAAAACAACATTACATTTAAAATATTTGTTGGTTGGACTTGATATTCTAATTGCCTTTAAATCTTTCTTTTCTGTACAGTTAACAAATATTTAAGCTCTGAAAATCCACTGTTCTTTGAACTCCGTGCCAGATACCTTATTGCCTGTGAACGCATCCCTGAGGCAATGGCTCTTATCAAATCTTGCATAAATCATCCAGATATCAGTAAAGATCTGTATTTCCATCAAGCTCTTTTCACCTGTCTTTATATGTCACCATTAGAAGATCAACTATTCCAGGAGGTATTGTTTGTCAGTATACATTTTTTTAATGAAGTGGTGCTTTGTACTTGCTGTATACAACTTGTCAAGAGGAGCATATGGAACTCTGGTTTTGTAGAACCAAATGTCATAAAATCAGGCAACTACACTGATGATGCTTAACTCAATGCTGGCTTAAGATTTGAAGAGGTAAATGTTAAGTTCCTACAAGTTTTGTTGACAGAAATGCATTTTTTTTGGTTCAAGTGTACTTGTGGTTATATTCTCTAAATAACCTAAATCATTGATATTTTGTAACTTCAGTGTATTGACTATTTTACTATAGACTATTATTTTAGTAAAAAAACTTGAGCCTAATTGATGCCAGTCCAGTGTTCTGTACATTATACAGTTTTGTTACCCTTAAAATTTTTTAATGATGCCCCTGTTTGTAAATGGCACTTGAGCTGAATGTGGCCCTGCTTCTCTTGTTTTAAGAACAAGCTCCCATCGTGCAAAAAAGTGCTTTTGTGCAGTGTTTTAATTTCTCAGACCAATATCCTGATGGTCATGACTCCAAGAAATAGATAAGTCCAGCTATTCCAAAGACATCCTCTGTTAAAAGCAA
The DNA here is from genome assembly GCF_047495875.1 of Pithys albifrons albifrons. Classification (NCBI taxonomy): domain Eukaryota; kingdom Metazoa; phylum Chordata; class Aves; order Passeriformes; family Thamnophilidae; genus Pithys; species Pithys albifrons. Next base: position 115,855,114 of record NC_092458.1, on the reverse strand, counting down.
TTCCTGAAGTTTTCAGTAGCTGCTTTAGTATAGCAAGGTCTGATAGGATTTTATTTCATGTTAGCCAATTTATCTAAATTGATTTTATTTTAATTGTATAGCACTTGTTGAGGACTGATTGCAAGAGTGGAATTGAGATCATCTGCAACACTGAAAAAGAAGGGAAGACTACCTTAGCCTTACAGCTTTGTGAATCCTTCCTAGTCCCACAGCTCCAAAATGGGGACATGTATTGTATATGGTAAATACTTTATTTCTGGGGAAGCAGCTTGGCAGGAGATAAATGCTTGTTGCCACAGTGGAACTCATCTCACTCACAGATGTAGTGCAAGTTTCAAATATCAAATGACAACGTTCTGACACAGTTTTTAAATGTTCCTTATGCATCTGTTGTGCCTGTTTGCCTTTTTACACAGAGTCATGTACAGGGGGAGTACACAGAACATAACACCAATTGCTTCAGAGCACCAGGAGAGTCAGCCTTTACATAAAAAATCCCTAGAAATGTGGCATTTTTAGCAATATGTAACAATGTGCAGTCTGTAGACTCTCTAGCAATGAAGAAATTTTGCTCTGTAGTTGCAATGTATGTCTAAATGTGTCTGTAAAGGGAATATGTCATTCTGAAAATGTGCTGTTAATTATGGAAACTTTCACATCATAAACAGAGCCATTACATAAATGGTGATCCTCTAGAAAACATTTAAGTAAGAATGTCTTCATATGAATTCAATCACTTGGACATTTTTAGGGGTAAAAAGTTTTCTAGAGAGTTGTTAACAGGTAATTTCATCATTTTGAGGACTGAAAGCTGGCTAAGGAAGATAATCCTGCTGTTTATATATAATTTGTGTACCTAAAGGAACATCTGCATTCCTTGATAAAAAGTTTGCTTTATTTGTTCGTTTGGTTATGCTGCTAAAGCAAAACAGCTTAGCAAAGATTTAGTATTTTTATTCCATCAATTGAGATCAAATTATTAATCTCCATAACTGATTTTCATACGGTATTTAGAATCTATCTGGAATTTCTGTGTTCCCAGATTTCAGGGAATTTAAATGTTTTTTTGTCTTGAGGAAGTGATGAAGGTCAGACTTCATATATTTGGTTGTTACTAATTTTTTTTCCTTAACTATTGGATGAGTAATTGTTCAATCAAAACCTTTGGGATTATTATTGACATGCATTTATAGTAGAATGCATTGGCAGTAGCTGGTGGTGGTTTTTACTCAGTCTGTCCAGAAAAAGGTGGATGTGACTGTCCCCATAGGGAAGATGTTCAACCAAAAAGATGCAGAGTTTGTGTGAGCCCCGTGACCGACTGGAGTGGGATCTGTCTCTGCTGGTTCCTGCCCAAATGCTGCCTCTCCTGACTTCTGATTTTGGAGGAAGTGGACAGATGTAACCCACATATATTAGTTAGGGCTTTCTGTTTTGGAGATTCAGTCTTTACAGAAATGCATTTTTGATACTAGGATTAAACCACTTACATCTTTTGCTACAGTATCATGTTAGCCTTGCTCTTATAGCATCACCCACTTTTGAAATCACTGCTCCAAACAAGATGTACCTCCTTATGTTCTGGCAAAGCACATGCCAAAGATGAAATTCCAGAAGAGACTCAAGTGCTGTTGGATACCTGTTTTAGAAGAAAACAATCTTGGATCTCTTAGTATTTTTATCTTCTAGTCAGGATATAAAACTTGAGGGTCTTTGAAAGAGTTCAGAGCAGTTATGTCTGTGCAGCTCAAACAGCTGTTTTGTTCTTCACAGATGCTGAGCCTTAACAATTGTGTTCCCAACAAGAGAATTCTGTGTAAGGTTTAATATATCATGTAAACTACAACACAACTTGTGAAGGCATGACTATGCTGTAATTCAAATTTTTGGAGAAGTAGGAGCCAGGTTAATTTAACTTTTGGAGCATATTTTTCCCTAGAGGAGATTTGAATGTCTTCAGCACAGCATAAATCATCTCACCTTGTCTGGAATTGAGGGCCTTGCAGATATAGCAGCCAACACTAGTAGCAAATTTAAGACAACAAAATAGATTACAAAGTTGTAAATAGCAGATATTTGCTACCTATGTGAAATCTTCAAGCTGAAACTACTTACTGTCATCTCAGAGAAAGATGAACTTTAAGCAGCTCTGTCACACAACTCTTATTTTCATTGACTTTAGTAATAAATTCTAGATTTAGATGAACTGAATTACTTTTCTGAATTAAAAGCCCACTTACAAATTAATCACAAGGCAAGCTGTGCTTGGTCTTACTAGAAATATTTTTGTACAAGGTATTGGTGAGAGAGCAATCCATAATGTTGTACTATCATGGTGATGTCTCTTCCTGAAGAAACATCTTATTTGATGGAACAGTCGTAAACAGGCATAGCAGAATTGCCTTCCTTCTCTGCCAGGCAAATTTTAAATGCTATTTTGGCTGTTTTCAAGGGATTCCTGTGCAGTAAATTCCAAGTAAGTCAAGGAGTTTTTACCGTGTGTTTGATCAGACTTTTGGTCAAGTGTGTTTTCCATAGCCAAGGAAAGCCAGACCGTGTAGTTACCAAAGGGTTTAGGTCTAGCTAAGGTAGGGTGGGTTTAACCATCATCTTCTGTTGCTGATGGAGACATGGTATTATGTAGGTGAGAGGCTGGAATGCATCTTTGCCCCGGTAAGGAGGTACTGAGTTCTGTGATCTCACAGTAACAATTTTAATTGCCCTAAGACAAGTCCATAAAGTTTAGGAAAGGTCTCAGTGTGAACCAAGTTATACAATCCAAGAAATAAAGGTCTTTAAGTACTATACTACTCTGCCATAATAATGGTGCAAATAGAAAACTACCCCTGCCTTTGTCATCTCAAGTTTATCATCTGTGTCCTGGTCAGTGGCACAGAAATATCTGAAGTGCTGCTGAATTCAGCATTAAAGTTGGTGTCCAGAGCATAGAAGTGGTTGAAAGAGTCCAATCAGCTCTCCAAGAACACCTTAATCCTTGATGATTGTCCAAGTCAGACATGCTTGAGAAGAAGCCACCACACCTACAAGAAAAACAAGACTATAAGACTAAAATACTGTTTCATGTCAGGATCAAATGGTGGTTCGCACCTTGTTCTTCACCCATGGAGCTGTTCCTTCTACTTCCAGTTTTCTCCATTCCTTTTCCAGCTCTTCCCTTGTGCCAGCCGTCACACTTGTCTGAGCACGACAAACCACTTTAACAACTGATCTCTCACAAGGATAATTTAAGTTTTCTCACATTTTTTGGGATTAGTGTTGAAGTGGCTTGCTCTGGAATGGTCTGAGGCAAAGCAGGGAATAATCTGGATTATTCAGTTGTGGTAACATGTAACAGCAAAAATACTCAGTTCTTATTTTTGTACTTCAGATTGAGACTTTTACTGAGTTGTTGTGAATGTCCATGAAGATACTGGTTTCAAACTGGTTTATGAAGTTTGCAAAGATGTAGAAAGCAAATTTCCAGCCTGGTAAAGGCAGAGGTGAACAGCTTGTATTTTTAGAAAAGCTGTAAGACTAATGTTTTTTTGTGCATAGAGCTGCTTATAAGGTCTTACTTTTCAGTTTCCCCCATGTAAGCTTGATTGTTCTCTCAACTTTAGTTTTCTTGGGCTCTGAATGAAAGAAACAACCAGGCTCTCGTGTCTAGCTCTTAAAACGTCAAGCAGAACTGGAGAGCTGTCCTAAATTGAAAAGTGCAGTTGGTGTATTGTCATAGGCAGTTCTGTCACTTCATTCAGGCATTGGTCTTAGTAAGAGAAGCTTAATCTCAAAGGGTTGGATTTGTACCTGGCACAGACCAGAGACTCTGGAGGATGAGTCAAATATTTTGTCAGTAACTAGGTTTGTTTTCTGAGGGAGGAGACTGGTAGAATAGAAGAGCATCTTCTTCCAGAAAACAGAAGCCAATTGGTCCTGTTTTCAGTGTGATGTGGTGGGATTTCTGTCTGAAGAGTCCTGACTTTATCTACTCCTGCGTGAAATCCTTGTGCTGGCAAATCTTATCACTAAAAGTTAAGTCCAGTTGCCTTTCCCAGTCTCTGAATTAAAGTGCATAGACCTCACCGGCTGTAAATTGCTCAGTTAGCTGTATTTTATAGGCTGAGCCCATGACCTGTGTAGGAGCTCTGCTGCAGAGTCCAGCAATCTGTGCTTGTGTTTCCTTGTCTGAGGCAGGAATGTTTGACTGAGGATCACAGGGAGGGATGACTAGCTGTAGAGCCTGAGCCCTTCATGGAACTGCCACTTGGCAGAGTGTTGTGATGCACAGAACTGGAGAACATCACTGTTTGCTGTCCCTGGGCCACAGAACAAGTTAGCTTTCCACAATGCTTCCATTTTCCACAGTCAAAAGCTTCCTTTCCTGAAGGATCTTCATCCTTGCACTGAAAGCAGCTTAATCCCAAGAACACACAGGGCCTGCTATTCAGCCTGGTGTTTATTGCCTGTGCTTTAAGGGCTAGAGCTCTTACCATCTGGTTTTATTGTGAAGTTCTCTGAAACTAAGCTGGATACATTTATATTTTGTTGAATATTTAATTGGCTCAGTGATAGGAGATACCCTGAACACTTAAACAAAGTAATGAAGTTGCATTTTCCATTGTGCACATTGTGATATTACTTAAATTGGTATTACACCCTCAAATAAGATTTTAGTCGCAGAATATGCAAAGAATTGTCTTTAGTGATAGAGTTCTAAAACTCAATCTAATTGGAATTTTTTAATCTCTACTTAATAGGGACCTGATCTTCATTTGGAGTAAACTGCAACTTAAATCAAACCCTTCAAAACAAGTATTTGTCGACCACTGCTACCAGCTTCTGAGAATTGCTACAAATGTCAGAGTAATTTTCCCTTTCATGAAAGTCATTAAGGATGAAGTAAGTTTTGTTTGTTTTTACCTCATCCACCAGTCTTTTTATAACTAGTTAAAAGTGATGTTTATATTGTGTAATGACCAGTTTTTGTGGAAGGTTAAAAATAAAGAGGTAGGGAAGGACACTAAAACCTTAAAAATTTTGTCAAGTTCCAGACTGTGCTTCAATATTATGATTGCTCTTGATTAGCTGTGTGTTTTTAAGATTTATTTTTTTACTGAATTCTGAGCTTTTCTTTTTCTGCAGTAAGTTTGGGGAATGTCCTCCTCTATAAATAAATGGGTAAATTAATCATAAGTACATGGAATAATGTGAAAGATTTATCAGTTTGTGGGGTTTTTTCAGCCTGGCTTCTTAAGGAAATGGGATTTGTGTAATTGTATCCATCCTTCATCCTTACTAAATTCTGAATCCTTTCACCAGTTGTAATGAAGTCTGAAAAAAATGCTTAATATAACATAAAGGAAGAGCTCGACTAATACAGGAGAAGACACTATTTTGTTTTAGAAAATTGTACTGTATTTCATGCTTCAGATGTTAGTCTTGTACCCCTCTGCACAAACACCTGCAAAAGATGTCCCAGAATCCTGAGTTGGAAGGGACTCCCAAGGATCGTGGAGTCCAACTCCTGGCCCTGCACAGGCCCATCCCCAGGAGTCACACCCTGAGAGGTGCCTGAGAGGATCATCCAAATGCTCCTTGGGGCTGTGCCTTCTTCGTATTTTATGCCCTAAATGAATTGTCAATTGTTTTGTCATGGGGGCTGCTGTAGAGATCTAAATGCAGTAATTTGCTTAATTTGAAATTAAGAGTTTCATCTCTGTATGGATTCAGAAGTGCCTGTGGTGGTATTGGTAACTTCTGTTTGTATCTGCATAGTCTTATTTTTTAATAACCCACTATGTATGGAGCATTTTCTGTATTTGTTAACAAACAGTTACATATAGAAAGTATTAATTATTTCTGAACTTTCTGAAACTCTTTTGACTTTAATCTTCTGCCTGTTGGGCAACATGTTTCTGATCATCCCTCTGAGTTACAAGCTCATGCCAGGAGCCCCACCCTGAAGTGTGGAGTAGGAATTCTCATTGGAGGGATGGTTTATCAATTCTGAAAAGTCAAGCCTTGTAGAATGCTTGGCCATGGGTTGTTACAGTTTCCCTGGTGGTTGATGTTCAAAATTGCAAGCTGTCTTACCCTGTTTTTATGCAGTGCTACCTGAACGACTAAATGCCTCCCTGACATCCGATCCCGTCAGATCTCGGACGCTAAGCAGGGTCAGCCCCGGATTAGTACTTGGATGGGAGACCTCCTGGGAAATGCCGGGTGCTGTAGGTTCTAGTCCTGAGGACTTCACTGGCACTGTCCAAGCTCACTCGGCCGTGGCAGATGAACCTCAGGACTTAAACGGTGGGGCCAGTTCTGCACACGCTGAGCCTCACCTAAAACGCACTGCGCAGGCTGGAAGGGCACACCCACGTGGGGACAGCCCTTCCCAAATCTTCGTTTGCGAAGCCAAGCCACACACACCTGAACGGCTTAGAACAGGGGCAGAATATAAAGTAACTGTCCAATTACAGTGTGGAACAGCCTAGACAGGGAAGAGACAGACAGGAGATACTGAGAGATCAGATACGATTTCTTGTAGTCTTGGTTCATATCCACAAATAATCAGTTGTCTTTAACTACAGAACTGCACAGGGCAAAAGTATCTGAGACTTTATTGACAGTAGCTGTGTCGCTTTCAGTGCAAACCAAATGTTATTTTTGAGCATTTTTTTAGCTGTATTTATTATCTTGTTTACATAGTATTTAAGAATGTACATGCTTTTAGGTGAAGTTTCTTAGCAGGATGCTTTCTGAACTCTTGTTTTACAAGTAGATGAATATAAATAGCCCTGAGATTGGCTCAGTTGGTTAAAACTTGGTTGTAATAATGCCAAGGTCATGGGTTCAATCCCCTGTGTGGGCCATTGACTTGAGTTGGACTCGATGATCCTTGTGGGTCCCTTCCAACTCGGAATAGTCTGTGATTGATTGTCAAATATATGGGATGTTGGTGTTTGGGCATTGTTTATACTAGTTGAGTTTTGATTTCTATTTCTGTGGGTTTTGTATTTTTATTTTACTTTCAAGTTGTAGATTTCTGTAAACCCATAAGGAAAATAGCATTATGCATACTTTGTAATTATGTACACTGTGATTTCCTTTCTGCAGGTTGGTGAGGATGGTCTTCAGATCTGTGTTGAGATATGTGGATGTGCCCTACAGTTGGACCTCCGTGAAGATCCCAACATGAAGAGTCTTATTTATAAAGCAATTGCCCATTTTCTGCCAAATGACTTGGAGATCCTGCGAATTTGTGCTCTTTCAATCTTTTTCCTTGAGCGCACCTTGGAATCTTATTACACTGTTGAACATTTATATAAATGTGCAGATGAGGAGTACAATGAGTGCACTAGTTCTGTTCAAAACCGTGTGCGTTTTGAATTGCTTCCAATTTTGAAAAAGGGTTTGTTTTTCGATCCCGAGTTTTGGAATTTCTTGATGATCAAGCAGAACTGTTTAGCATTGTTGGGGGATAAAGCCTTGGATGGTGTAAGTGAAAGTACACTGGAAAACTCCACTGCAAACAGAGAGAAAATAGGAGAGTGCAGGGCTCTGAGTGAGGGACGTGTGGGTTTAACAGAGGTGAGCAATGGGGAGCTTGAGCCTGGGAACTGCTCCAGAGCCCGGTCCAAAGGCAATGCCAAAAAGAACCACGAGGCTCTTGAGGCATCCAAAGTGGTGGATCAGACTGAGCTGAGGCACCACTGTGTGATATGCAACAAGGAGTTTCTGGGTGATGACATTGTGAAGCACGCACAAGCCCACCAGAAAAAGGGCAGCTTTTCCTGTGTACTTTGCACCAGAAAGTTCAGGCAAAAAGGACTTATGCTGAAGCACCTGAGGAATCATGTCAGGAAGATAGAAAGGCAACATCTTGCTGCAGTGCTTGAGGCTAGTCAGCAGGCTCCTGCTCCCAATGAAGGGGAACATTCTGATGTTTCTCTGTCTCTTGAGAATGGGAATTCTGACGGTTCCAAAAGTGCTGAACCAGAGGCTGCAATAGCTCCAAGTGCTGAGCAAGTGGTCCAAGAGGAGGATGGGAATGCAGAACAGGTTTTTGATGCAGTGGAAAACCATCTAAGTGACCAGGATGATGCTACTGAAAATAGTAGTGACAGCTGTTTTAATAATGTTCCTGATGCTTTAAGTACAGAAAGTTTGCCTGAAGATGATGAGAGCTCCAGTAAAGAGTCACCTGTTTTGCACAAAGTGAATGGAGCTTTTTGCCCTCAAAAAGACATTGGTGCTTTGGATGAAGAAGGAACCTTTAAGTGCCCTGCTAATGGTTGTCCTAGAGTGTTTAAAAAGATAAGATTCCTCAATAAACATGCAAGAAAAAGTCATCCAACTGATCTGAAGGTGCAGCAACACATAATGAAATGGAATAAAGGAAAATGCCGGTTCTGCCAGAGAAAATTTGCTGATTCCCAGCATTTTGTAGACCACCTGAAGAGACATGTGTATCCAAATGTTTACTTTTGTTTACACTTTAATTGTAATCAGAGGTTTAAGCTGTCAACTGAGCTTGCAGAACATACAAAAAGTCACAGTGGGTTTAAAGCTCAGTGCAACTTCTCAGACTGCTCTGAGCTGTTTGAGGAGCTCCCTTTGCTGTACGAACACGAGGCTCAGCATTATCTAAATAAAACATCAGAATGTTCGGAAGATGCAAATGAAAAAGATTGTTTAGATGGTCCTTCAGAACTTTGTAGTTTCCAGGACGATGATGAATCTATTAATGAAAAAGAATCTGTAGATTTACCAATACCAACTTGGAAATCAAGGAAGGATTCTACAGAACCAAAGACATATATTCAAAGTGTGGAGAAGAAAGCAAATAATGTAATTCACAATGGGAATGAAAGTTCATCTGAGGGTACTGCTCCAGTTTTAAGTTCGATAGACCAAAAGACACCTGTGTTACAGCCAAATTCTGAAACCTGTAATGTCGTTAGTGACCAACTAGTCAATGGGCACAGTGACCCAGATCAGGCGTCGTCCAAGTCCTCACAAACACCTTTGGACAGAGTGGCAGATGAAACAAGGACAGAAAATGGGTCAGTGTTACCAGTTTTACAGAATTGTCATGATGCACCACAAAATAATAATGCTGCTGCTGCTGCCTCACAAGTACCTTCTAAACCAAATCAGACAACAGAGACTACTTCATATGGTGTCATCTTAACAAAACCCTATGTTAGACCATTGCCTCCAAGTTATCTCGATGAACGTTACATTAGCATGCCAAAACGGAGAAAAATTTTGGCTGATGAAGTAGATGCTTATTCTGAACATGACAAAATTTGTAGCAAAACAACAGAAAGATTTAGATGTGGCAACTGCTTGACCATCTACTGTAATTCAGAAGCACTTGAGGCTCACCTTGCACAAAAGAAGTGTCAGACGCTCTTTGGATTCGATTCAGATGATGAAAGTAAGTCTTTTGCAGTCCTTCTGAGTTGGTTTCTTTGGGGGTAAATACTAATCAGAAAATGGTCTTGGAAAACAGGCAACCTGACACAACTTGAAAGCAATTGCAGCATGCAAGAACTTAGACAATTAAATCACAGTGCTCTGCTAATTGGACTTGTAAATTGGACATACTGTGTAGAATAAGAAAGAGGTGGTGAGAATTTGTAGGCAACTCTGATTGAAAAGACTTCCTCTAAAACAGAATCATAGAGTCATAGAATGGATTGGGTTGGAAAAGACCTCCGAGATCATCAAGTCCAACCCTTGGGCCAACTCCAGTCCCTTTACCAGATCATGGCACTCAGGGCCACAGCCAAGCTCAGTTGAAAAACCTCCAGGGATGGGGAATCCACCCCCTCTCTGGGCAGCCCATTCCAATGCCTGAGCACTCTCTCTGCAAAGAACTTTTTTCTGATCCCCTACTTCAATTTCCCCTGGCAGAGTTTGAGCCTGTGCCCCCTTGTCCTATTGCTGAGTGCCTGGGAGAAGAGACCAACCCCCACCTGGCCAGAACTTCCCTTCAGTCAATTCAGTCTGCCTTTCCTTGGGTATTTGAAACTAAACATGTGGAAAAGCATAAGGATTGTTGTAGATTAAGTAATTATTTACTCTCTGATCCCAGTGCATTTTCTTTTACAGGTGCCTGATTCAAAGTTGTGGAGAAAAGTATCAGATAAGGAGTGGTGTAAGGAAACACTACGAGAAGAAGCATCAGTTCATTTCCCTGTTGGCCTTAAACATGAAGCAGTCTCAAATTTCTATAGAGAAACATGACCTTGATAAAGACAAAGCACATTTTCTAGACAAAACTCACAGAGGAGTAATAGGAGCTCTGCAGGTCTTGAGTCCAGAAAGGTTGCTACAAAATCCCCAAAGTACCAGTTATTGGAAAAGCCATGTTCATTCCAAATGTATGGTGGAAGCTGAATGGCACAGTCTCTCTAACAGGAAGGTTTAAGGGAAATAAGGCATACAGGTGAGCAGGCAGAGGAAGCAGAGGTGTTAATTGCCTTGTGGAAATCAACCCAGCCACTTCTGAAAGCTGCTTTAGTTTGTGTTGTCAGTGGGGTGTCTGTCCACACAGCTGGGAAGGAATCATTCCAGAAGGTTTTAAGTTTTTATACTGTGGAGAAGAAATGCATAGGAACCATGAATTGTTTTTACAAAGTTGAAGTGCTGAGTCCATTATATGCTCATTTAATGAACTTACACTCAGAATCCAAAGAGGAATGTGGAAAGAAATCTTTAGATGGAATGCTGGAATAGCCAAAAATCATGAAATACAGGACATGAAAGGAAAAGTGAGTTGATGTGATATGAAGTGTAAAACTTATACAATACACAGTGGAAATCAGATCCATGCCACAGAAGCCCTTTGCAAGGCCAAGGTAAAGGTGGACATAAAGAGTGTCCTGTAAAACATCTGTGAGTGTGGGAAGGCCAATGCAAACAGCACATGCACAGAGCACGTGGGGTTTAACAGAAACGATGGAAACATGCAGAATTTTGAGGGGGGTGAAGCTTGCACTACAGAGCAGGGTTAAACAATTGTTATGCGGATAGAGGGGTCCTTCAGCTGTTGATATGACTGAAAAGAACTTGAGAAGGCAGATGAAAGCAGAGCACAGGTCAGGTTAGGGGGGAAAAGAAAGATGAGGAGGAGCCTGTCTCATATGTGTGGTAAATGGTGGTAGGTCACAACTCAGTACTGTAACTACTTATTTACTGTCTGGAGAAAGGGAGAAAATAGATATGGACTCTAAGACACATTGTAACCTTATTTAGTAGCATCCCTTGAAAAGATTGCCTTTCCCAGAAACTGGTGAAGGAGTTACTTAAATGTTAAGCACTTTATTTGAAATTCACTGTTCACAGAAACAATCAGGATCTGAAGACAGGAAGTGTGAGCCCTTCAGCTCTATATGGAACACTGAAATACAGGACATTTGGAAACCCAAAGGATGCCATTGTAGTTTTTGGTCTTCCCACCCCAAGCAGAGGTGTGGCAAACATGCACATTGTCCAATTACTGTGCTAATTTAACCCCTAATTTATCTTCTCCTGTCTTGCCACCTAACAGCTTTTTATTTGGGATCATGTTCTATGCGGGTAAAGTTTTACTGTTTGTAGGCAGGGGAATGTAGTGGTGAGAACTGGTGTTCAGAGGTGGAATCACCACAGAAATGTAGGATAGCAAAGCCCAAGTGCTCCTGCTCAGCTGGTTTATTTGTGGAATAGTTCATCACAGTGTGTGTAGGGCTTAAATCAACAGATATGTCAAAACTAATGCTAAAAAATCAAGAAGTGCACGAAAATCCCTGTTCTTTGTAGCAATGGCTCACACTTGCAAACCCAAGGGTTTTGTTGTAGGATAGGCTGGGCAGTAGTGCTGGAACTAAACTCAGTAGTTCAGTAACGCCTCTGCTAATCATGGTCTGTGAAAGTAAACAGGTGTTTGCATTAATTCTGCTTTCTTTTCCCCTCCTGTGGGAGGTAAAAAGAATGCAAATTCAAAAATCTTACTGTTGAATTCTAGGAAATTTTTGCCTTAACTTTGAGTTGGATTGACAAAAAAGGTGATAAAATTATGATCACAGGTATGTGTGCATTACATTAATACTGATGATGGTCCACTTTGAGATTTGTATGACATTTGAGGCACCAAAGAATTTTTTTTGCAGTTGCAAAAAAGCGGATTTAAATGCATCATTCATTATATATACATATATACACACTATATATATATATTTACATATATAAATACATTAGAAGTTTGTTTTAAATTAATGAGGTCCTTATCAGACAAATGCACTTTGATATTTTTTACTTTCAAGTTACCAACTAATTTTTAAGGACCCAATTTTCATGTTGAATGTTCCCAGGCTCCCCTTTCTTTGCTTAACAATGTTAATCTAGTTAAATTTGCTTAAATATATCTGGAAAGAAAAGGTTAATTTTACAGTATTGCAGTTCTAAAAATCTGAAAACTGAGTCAATAGATATGACAAAAATGTTTGTGTGAAATCTTTCCAATGTACCTTTAATCTTTGGTGCTTTTTTGCCTTTTCCCTGGAGTTCCATGTGTTTGAAGATGCTTTACAAACATGATTGAGACTTGTATTTTCTTTGGTTTAAGTGTGTAGATAAATACATCTGTGTACATGCATAAACTGTGACCATAATTTTTTGTACCTGCATTAAACTCATTTTGTTCAAAGATGCTTTTCTTGGACACCACCATTTGTTTACATCATGTTCAGTGTGTACACTCTGGAAAACAGGAAACCTGAATTGTTCTGTAGGTGAAAATCAGCATCACCTAACACCAGAAATAGGTTAAATTGACCTGAAGTAGCAAGTGAGTGGTAACATTTTTAAATCATGATTTTTACTTCAAAAGACATTGCATTTTCTTTAAGCTGTTCTCTGATACCTGTAGGTATTCTCAGTTGCAGTATTAAGGAACTTTAATCAGAAGCAAAGAGAGACTTGTAATGTGTGTGGGATAATTCTACATGCTTTTTAAGGATTCTTTGGTATGTTGAGTATTGCCATATACTAAGCCTGCAACTTTTGGGGCTGAAAAAGGTTAAAAATCTAGATTTGAAACTTGTTTTGGTTTTTTTCTCAGGCATTAAGCATTGTATGCTATAATTAGAAATCCTTGAAGATGTATCCCTTTGATTCAATAAATACTCAAGTACACGTGTAATGTAAGCCTGCAATTCCCTAAAAGCTGCCTGGAGTTATCCATGGGCTTGGGAGCTTTGTTGGATCAAAGTCTGTGCATTCATTGCTGATAATTGTATTCTAATAACATTCCTCCAGTTGGCTGTAACTTGGATTTGGACTTTGCTTTTCAGACTCTCTTCTCTAACCCGATCATGTTTCACTGTAAAGGTCATGTAAGTTCTAATGGCAAAGAGTTGCTGCTCAGTAGGCACCTCTCACAAAAAAGGAATACTGAAAGTAGGGTGAAAGTGGTCATATCTGTGGGGAAAAGGCCACTGGTACTTTGGTTCTTTAGCCATATTCATTAAAATTATATAAATTGTATAGTTTGGATAATTTATAACATTAAACTTTGTGATTTTAATATCACACTGAAGGTTCAGCTGTACTCATTTCTTTTATTGTTTAACACCAGTGCTATGAACAAAAGACCCAAAGGGGGTGGTAGTGTTACTATTTTCTTAATTTATTTGGTACTGTATAACACCTTTCTGATTAAATGCAGTGTATGCATTTTGGGACTCTTAATTTGTAAAAGCTGTTACAGGTTCAGCAAGAAAGGAAATTTGTGCTTCCTTGTTGAATGTTAAATTATTTTACTTTGCATTTTATATAAGAGTACAAATTAAAACTGAGCCATCAAACTGCAATAAATCTACAGTAGTGTTTCATTTTAAAAACCTTTTTGTACTGTACATAGATTTGTTCAATAAAACATTGTCCTTGTTGTTGATAGAAATTGATCTTGTGTTTTGGAGAATCACTCTGAAAATACTGCAGCAATATTCACAGTTGGTGTGTTATGTTTGGTATGTGACAGTCCCACGGCACCTCTGTAAAGATGCCAAGTCTTGGTGTGTCAGGTATGTGGGTATTTGGATTTGACTAAACTCAGCTTCAGAATGGGAGGCTGGGAGGGGCATTGAACTGCTGAAGTGATTTCCTAGGGCTCAAAAGCCAAATCTGAGGCCACACACAAGTCTGGATGCAGCTGTTAAAAGATGCTTCTGGTGGGTTGTCTTCCTCCATCATAAAATGAGTCAAGTTCTTCAGTGATTTTGCATTACAAGTACAAACTGCTGGCCTAAACCTCTTGGGCAGATGGGTTGGCACCAATACACAGAGCTGAGCCTCAGCTGGTGCACTCTGAGCTTCTGTTTGTTTCTGATAGTGCTGCTAATAGAGAGTAACTCTGGTGTGCTACACTTGTCTTTCCTTGCTATGTTTAGTCCCCTCGACTGAATGCTCTAATCTAGAGATAAGGACAGTGCAGCTGCTTTTTTTTCCTTTTACTTCTAAAAGTTCAATACTGTAATCTAAAAATGCTGGTTTATGTAGAGTTATCATTCACAGTGCTGTAAATTCTCAGTGTTCTTTGAGTTTGGTGTTACAGAGCTGGACTGTGAGGACTGAACTCTGAGCCCTGAGCCCAAGGGAAGGCTGAGATGTCTGGATCACGGAAACACCCAACAATTAGACCTTGAAAGACCAAACAGGTGCTCAGGGGTGCTTGAAAAAGTTTACAGAAGTTTAAGACAAATGCCAGATTTGAGGTTCTTGAGTATGCAGATAATTTTGTACATACACAGTTCAGTATCTGGAAAGTTGAGAAGATCATTGGGAACTATTTTTAGAATTGTGTAAGAAAAAATAATTATGGCAGACAGGAGGTATAAATATATAAATATATATTTGTAGGTATATATAAATATATATTTGTAGGTATATATAAATATATATTTGTAGGTATATATCAATATATATTTGTAAGTATCTTTCTATGAATATAAATATGAAGGTTCTGAAGTGTAATTGAATGGGAGGTACAGTGAAACTGAAAATGCATCATGTGATTGCTACTTGCTGTTTTCTATTTTTATAATACATTTCAGCAAATGTCACCTTTGCCTGTCAGCATAATCAACATTAAGCTAACTTGCTGAAAATTTTAGGGTGGGATTGCAGAGGCCAGTGCCACTTAAGTGTTTAAGATCCTTATTATAGTTCATGACTCTGCCCACCCATAAAACAGCTACAGATGGCACTAAAATGTCTGTGTTTGCTTGTATTGTAATGTCTCGTTTATTTTGCGTAGCATTTGAAGGAAGTGTGGTGGTTTGACCTTGACTGGACACCAAAGCTGCTCCATCACTCCCCTACTCCATGAACATAGAAGAGAAAATACAACAAAAGGCTTGTGGGTCGAGGCAAGGACAGGAAGAGATCCCTCTTTGGCCACAGTTACTTCACAGAGTAATATGGAAATAAGAGGGCAGTTAACATTTTAGGGATGTATTTTGCAGTAAATAAAATTCTGAACTGGGAGTGGGCCAGAGAGGGGATCCCACACAGTGATTCCTTGAATTATGAAAGCAGTTTAATATTGCAGGAGTTCTATTCACCTTTGGTTTATACAGGCTAATAATTTTCCTTTTTATTCCCCTTTAGGAATGCTGGTTTACATTCCTGCTCAATGTTCAGGTCAGTTAAAAGTTTGTATAACAGCTCTAGGGAAGTCTGAGTTATGACAAAGAAGAAAATTAAACCTGCTTCTGAGATTATTTCCTTTATTCCACCACCACCTCCAAAGGGAAGCACTTAGAAGGTATAATCCTGCTGAAAGGCCTAGCCTTGGTTTAAAAAAAGGATAGGGGGAAGACATCAGTTCTGAATATTGAAACGTCTCTCCAGTCTCTGTGATGACAATGCATTTTTCCTCTCTAAGGGTTAGTGGAAATGGGAGCATTTGGAGGCAAGTCTGCCCCTCCCTTCCCACCCCCTGCCCTCCCATTACTTACTGAAAATACAGCAAACAATCTAATTTTAAAAATGGCATCTTGATGTTTTATTCTCCACCCCCCCACCCCTCCACCCCCCTCACCCCCAAGTTCTACAGGATTTACTTAGATATTACTCTCTTGAAATCTAAAAAATCTGAATTGTTAAAATATAAACAAAATGAAGAAAAGGTAATTTCTCAGATGCATTTTCTAATTTTTATTTTGCAGGATTCAAAATTTCAACAGCTAAATGAACATGTAGTCCCCATTTTTGATGATTTTGTGTGGGGGTGACAGTGTGTGTGGATCTCTTAAGGTCTGAGGTGACTGATGAGTGCATCCTTAAGGACCAGAGAGCCACCTGTAGAATGTGGATGTCTTATAGCCAGTAGAATCTTTCCATGTATGTGAGGTGAACCAGTGACCAATAGTGTGCTGGCAGGTTGTATCCAGGAGTAGCTAAAAGTGAAGGTGTTACTGGAAATCAAGTCCTTTTTCTTGGGTGAGCCTTCTGATCCCACTGCAGCCTGAGCTGTCTCTGCCTCCTCTGACCACCGCAAAGCTGATCTACATTACCCCAATAAAGGGTGACCCCAGTAATTTTGCTCTGTAAACTCTGCAGATAAGCAGAATGATGCACTCCATGTTGTGGTGGGAGGTCTTTCTTGTCCATGAAGAGCGTGCAAGTAACTGGCTGTGTGGAATATGGAATTGCAAGGCCATGCATGAGCTTTAGTTTGTCAACAGAAGCTGTTACAGGTTGCCCCAACTACATCAAGAACATTAAATCAGTGTACACGTGAGGGGAAATTTGGCCCAGCAGACAATGAGCATTATTATGTTCAGTCCTTCCAGATGCTCTAGGACTCAATTTTTATCTGAACGTTGGACTTGAAATTCATGGGCAAAATTGGGTCAGCTGTTCTGGTCTATTTTGAGCTCAAGGGAACAGCTATTACTCAAAGCTGAACGTGTGTTGGTTTTCCTTCTGAGGAACCTGGGAGATCTGCATGGACTGTTTTTAGATCTCAAAGAGGAAACAATCATGTAAAACATATGGATGGTACAGGGAGTAGCAATGTGTTCTCTGTTCCTGTAGGTGTTCTGTTGTTGGTTTACAGGATTTTGAGGGCAAGCATTTGTTACTACAGATCTGAACAGAGCCTGCCACAATGTGTTAGTGGTTTTTGCAAAAGCATCATTAGTAATTTTAACTTTGTCTGCAAGTGACAGGTTGTGTGTCTGCAGAATCTGGGTCTTCCTGGTTTTGAACTCCCAGGCAGCTATAGCACCAAAAGTGGCCTCCTTGCACACCCCTGTTAAAGCAGGCGGTTGGTGGGAGTGCTCACCTTTTCTGCCACACCTTTGTTTTTCTTGGCTTATGGCAATTGGCTCAGCTGGAGTTTCTGTTACTTCTTGTCCCTTTTTTGTTCATCTTTCCTCCTTTGTCTCATGAATGACCATTTCTGGCTGTCCTGCCCCCAATGGAGCAAATACTGCCAAGAGAAGGAGCAGCACAAGGTTGAGGCCTTGCAAGTGGAAAAAAAGCAACTTTGTTCATAGAACTTCCTTTCCTTAAGCAGGTGCTGTGCTGTCAGATCTCCCACTCCTGGGGAGACAGATCTCCTGCTTGGCATTAATTCCCAAGGGATCCCATAGCTCCCTCAGCCACAGGTGGATGACTTGCTTGGTGTCCCTGGGCCTGCATCTCAGATACTCAAAGATGAGTTGATCATTGATGCTACCACAGCTTGAAGCCTTTCAGTTGACTTCCAAAGGCTGTTTCCGCCGGGAGCATCTGCCTGGACCACAAGAGGCCACTGAGCCATTCCCGAGGATCTGATGCACAGCTGGATCCTGCTGGAAGAGTTTGGAGGAGTCCTTCAGTTCCAGGCCGTGACAGGACTGTGTGGGCTCTGCAGCAACGATGAAGACTTGTCATTGAAGTGAACACTTGTGAACTTCCTCTGGTCCTGAGTGAAGAGATCAACACCTACCCTTTGTTTACCCTCGTGAGGAAGTTTTCGCCGGCCGTGAGGTCTCCTTTGAGTCTCTTCTCTAGCTGAACACACCATGTACCCTTCCTAAAGCCCTTCCCCACCGTTGTTGCCCTCCTTTGGACACTCCAATGGCTGAATACCTTCCTTTTATTGTGTCACCACAAACTGACCCAATACTGCAGGTGAGGCCGCCCCAGTGCAGAGCAGAACGGGACAATCCCCTCCCTGATGCTCCCTAGGACAGGAATGGTCCCACCCGGCTCCGGGACAGGAATGGTCCTTCCCGGCTCCAGGACAGGGCTGTTGTCCCTCCCCGCCCCAGGGTGCTGCCTCCTCCCGTCCCTCCCTGCCCAGGTCCCTTTCCCGGGGATCAGCGCCACTCCGCGCCCCGCCGGAAGGGAAGGGTGCTTGGTTACACCTCCAAACTGCTCCCACGCACAGGATCTGCATTTCATATACCTGCGCTCTCCCCCCGTGCCCGGGTCGGGGCCGGGCCCGGGGCGCTCCCAGGCGGCTCCACGGCCGTGCCGGGCGGGGCCGCGATGGCGCAGCCGGGGCTGAGCGAGCGGGAGCGGGCCGGCTGCCGGGACCTGCTGGAGCTGCTGGACACCGAGGAGCTCATGGCGCTCACCGACACCGTCACCAGCCGCCTGGTTCACCCGGAGAGCCGCCAAGGTGCGCGGGCAGCGCCGGCCCCGGAGCGGCGGGGCCTGCCCGGGCCCAGGCGGGCTCTGCGGCGGCGGCTCCGGGCCCTGCGCCGGCCCCTGTGCTGGGGGTGCCGGGGGCGCCTCGGGAAGCCGGGCAGCACCGGGGCTGCGCTGCCCAGAGGCCTGGGGGGGTTCGGGCCGAAGGGTTCGGGCCTGGGGGAGTTCAGGCCTCGGGGGTCAGTTCTCGGGAGGATCAGGCCTGGGGAACTTGAGGTGGCCGCGGGTGTTGGCTGAAAGCGGCGCTTGGAGGAAGCTTTAACTTCTAACACACCATTTGTGAGTCTCAGGAGCCACGCAGTGTTTTATTTCACACCGCCCAGCACCCAGGTGGGTGCCCGGGGGTGCCCACCGAGGGGTTCTCACTGTGCCCGGTGTGGCTTCGTGGTCATTCATTTTGTGTTCCTGTTACATGTTCATGGCATTTCCCAACATTTATTAGCCTATATGTGTGAGAGTGTATGAGAACTACCTATCCCAGGTATGGAGGTGAAAACTAGAATGTTTATTGAACATGTGACACGCAGTTTAAAGTTCTTGTGGCCAGGAAACGTTAATAAGGAGGATGGATTATAGTAATATATGTTAACTAGGGGTTTATACATATGTTATCTAGGGGATTATTCTATGTGACCACTCTCAACTTCTCCAAAACTTCGCACGTGGTTCAGAATTAACTGGGTGTTGCCTTGCTGGCTCCTCAGTCTCCCTTCTTCTTGTTTCTTAAAATTGCTTGACTGACTATCTGTAGTTTCTATGCTGTAATTATTGTCAGTTCTTTTTGCATCTCTAAGCCCCAACACCCCTGGCTTGGGGTAGATTTTCAGCTCCAGCGCTGCTTTTTCTCTTTCAGACCTCCTCCCCTCCAGGCAGCACCTTCTGTGTCCCCTCAAAGCGTATCAAAAGCTCAGGAGTCTCTTCCTGTTGACGTTAATGACCTTTGCTTTCAGGTTCTAAAAGGGTAAAACACAAATCTAACACTGAACTTAATTTCTTCACAGCACAGAACCCTTCCCGGTTGTGACCACCCCCCAATGGCTTTGCTGAGATTTGTTTCATAAAAGTTACCTTTTTATTAGGGTTATTTTATTGTGTTATTATTTTTATTAGGGCCAGGTTAATTTTTTAAACCCTAACCCTCTCAGTATGTAGCCCTGAAATATGCACATCCCAAAACCTTGAGTGTGTTTCATGTGACATCACTCAGACCTGTAATTGCCAAACACATTTCTTTGAAAGGTCGTCTGCTGGTAGATTTTTCTCCTTGCATTTTAGTCTGTGTTCTGTAGTAGTTATAGACTATATTAAAAGATAGATTTTTTTAACTTTAGCCTTTATTATTGTTTAGATTGAAGGTTTTTGTAGGACCCATGGGTTTTTTTAGACTTATACTTAGGGTTTTTATAGGTCCCGTATTAAGTACCAGCCTCAGTGCAGGTGAGAACTGTTTGCTGCAACTACTTTAAAACTGAATTCAGGTTTGTTGTGTTTCCTGATTTTGCCACTGAGTGAGCCTTGTAGCTGAATTTTCTAGTGCTGCATTTTATTGCACTGTCACTGTGCTACAATCATGGTGTTGTCTCAGGAACTGGGGAGTTGTGATTATATTAGTGTGGAAATAAAACAGATTTCACTCCATTTCTGGCAGCTGTCAGGAGCCTGGGTAGAACTTCACTTTCACAAACTGCTGTGCATTGTCTGAAATGCCTTAAACCTCTGGTGTTAGAACTCTTGTCCAAGGGACAAACCTTCCTTATCTTTCTGCCTGCATTTCTGTCAGTGTTCTGCTCACAGGGAACATTTGAAAACTTGCATTTTTTTCAAAATAACAATGTATTCTTTGACCAACTCATGTGAACTACCCACTGATGCTGGAAATGATTCACCTTCCATCTTTGGAGGAACCATGAAAGATTTGCCTGGTTCTTCTTTTCCTGTGTAATCTTGCTTCCAAGAAACTGAATGGCTTCTTTTGGAATATCCCAGAGCTTCCCAAATGGAGAAGGAAACCAAGATCAGCCTTTGCTGAGGGCTGTGTGGTGATGTGGAGGAGGAATCCCTCAATGATTTCATTTTAAATAACCTTATGTTCTAGTTAAGTCTGGCTCTGTCTCAGGAAGTGCAGGTGAAGTGTGTTCTGTGCAAGAATTGTTACTCTTCTTGATGCACTTGAACTTTATAACCAGAATGCTTGAAGAATATTAGTGATTTTATTTGGAAGAAAAAGTTGTATTAATTTCATAAGTCTTAAAAAATACAAAGTTCCAGGCAGCCATGAATACTGGAATTAGGGATTACAAGCTATCGAAGTCTTCAGTAAAACTACCACTGTTTTCCAAACAGTGTTTGCAAGCCTTTGGGTATCTTCTATGTCTAATTCCTTTCGGTCAGTTTTGTTTGCAAACAAACTTTTCAATCTCTTCATTTCATTTAGCCTTGTCTTGTACTGTGTTTGCAGGTGCTGGTCGGGTATGTTTAGGGTTTTTATTGTGAGAGAAGCAACTCCTGACTTCAGTTTCTTTGCTTGCAGAGGCCATTCATGCCGTGTTGGTTTACAGCCAAAACGTGGAAGAACTTCTGAGGCGCAGGAAGGTCTACCGAGAAATAATCTTCAAGTATTTGGCATCCCAAGGAATTCCAGCTCCTCCTTCCTCGGAGAAGCATCTCCTCATTGAGCGAGTGAGGCAATACTGGAGTGGGCAGCTCCCAGCGAGTGCCTCGGGCTCAGGGCAGAGAAAACCATGGGCAGAGGTGAGTGTTGCTCTCAGGAACCACCCGAGGGTGCTCAGCAGGATGACCCGTGTAAGTGTTGTAATCCACACCCAATATATGGCTATTCACAAATTTAGGAAGATACCAAATCTTTTTTAGCTCTTGGTTGGTTTTTTGTTTGGTTGGTGTTTTGTTTGTTTTTGTTTTGTTTTTGGTTTTTCTTAAGGACCTCATTTAAAGGTGTCTGTGCCAATGTATCACTATAATCTCTGATTCCTCCTGCACTCCCTTGGACAATAGTTCTAATACCAAAGTTTTAAACCACTTCAGACAATGCACAGCATTTTGTGAAAGTGAAGTTCTACCCAGGCTCCTGAAGGCTGCCAGAAATGGAGTGAAATCTGTTTTATTTCCACACTAATATAATCACAACTCCCCAGTTCCTGAGACAACACCATGATTGTAGCACAATGACAGTGCAATGAAATGTAGAGCACAGTCTTCTGCATTTTACACAGTATTTTTGTGCATTTGAACTCCACTGTATAGGATCTTCTCCATGGTTTTAATTTTTAAATTGTACTGTAAATTAAAATAGAGGACGTTCATAAAAAATTTTGTGGATTCAAGGACAACTGAAGGCAGTGTGAAAGTGGCACAGAAGGCCTGCAGAGGCCCTTGTAATCTTTTAGGGGCATGGATCTTCTTAAACTCTTGTTATAGATCCAGGATTCCCAGTCATCCTTCAGCCACACAGGCACTAGTAGTGGTCCCTTTGGCAGGGCTGACCCCAGAGCAGAGCAAAGAGACGGTGTTGATAGTGGATCACAGGGCAAGAACACCTGACAGACTGTGGTTTAAAATGTGGTGGTGGCAGTGAGGGAATAGAGAGAAAAGTGCCTTTTTTAAAGTGGTCTTGTTTTGCTTTTAGAGACAGTGCAATCAAAGTATCACTCACTCTTTGTAAGCTGTTTTCCTTCTATTTCTTGCAGTTTTAGAGCACAGAGTGGATTTTACCAAATTTATATACTTGAAATGTCCAGTTTGTAGCAGTGCCGGGTCCATGTCCTTTGTTGTCCCCTGATATAACACTTAACACAGTGTAACTAAATGTGTTTTGGTAATTCCGGGTTATTTGGAAGTTCAAAACTTTGGCATTTAGCAAATCCTGGCAGTGTAATGAACTTTCAACATTTTCATTTGTCCTGGATGTTTGCCCTGCAGTTCTCATTGGCCACCTTGCTGTGCTCCAGAGCCCTCGTGGGCAGCAGCCCCAACACCTGGGCTGTCTGAGCTCAGTTGCTGTGAAAACCTGTTGTAATAAGCAGGGAAAGTCTCCAAAGTACTTAAAACACATTCACAAAGTAGGAGAAACTCAACTGATTTATTTATCCCATACATCTTTCTTTGCATTTGTTTTCTCATCATTCCTGTGGCCCTGACCACTTTGAGCAAATGGGTAATTAATTTCTAATTGTGTTACACACTTGAACCTGTGTAACACAATTAGAAATTAATTACGCTTGAATGTGAAACAATTACAGCATTTTTATATAGAAGACTCCAAACTTTTCATGCTTAATTACTTGTTAATTTAATACTTATTAGACTTTGGTTTTAACCAACTTGTCATTTGATTTGTTTCTAAAACCAGTATTGTTGTCAAGTCACAAATACTGAGAAGCCCTACAAAGAAACTGTACATTTAGTTCCAAGAAACACATCACCTTAATGTTGGAGGTCATGCATCTTCATTTGGATCATTTTCCTGAAGAAAAAGTCTTCCCTATTTTCAGAGAAATCAGAGGATTTTATGACAGTCTGAAGGAAGGATGTTCTGGCAGGCTGAGTGGAGTTGTCCTTATTCCCAGAGCAAGCCTGTGCTGCCCTGTGAAAATCCCTCCTGTCCTAATATTTTATTGGCTCAGTCTGTTTGAAGTGATCAGTTGGACAACTGCAAAAGTAACAGGTTCCTCAAGTCTTTTGTCTGTTTGGAGGAGCAAATGTACATAAGTTACAGTTTTCTTTGATGCTTTTCCTATTAGAAATATGGTGAAGACCACAAACATCACCTGTTAAAGTGACTAAACATATTTTAGGTTATTTTTGGCAGTCTTATTTTCAAACAGGGTTACATGATCTGGTGGAGGAAAGGTTCAGGAGCACATTAATGCTTTGGGTTTCAGTTCTTCCTGGATTAGTTGTGCGGTTTTTTGGCACATCCCACTGACTCAGGTGAAATACCCCCATAATAAATCAGCACTATTCAAAAATTAACTTCTCAAGAAATACTATTCACCAAATCAAAAGCCACCCAAAGGATGAGGCTGAAGGCAACATGAAACAGGAAAAAATGTCAACAAAATTGCTTATTTATAAGCACTTTTCAGTGAATTGATATGCCTTAATAAGAGGTTAGATTTTCAGGTTGAGTCTGGAACATTCATTTGGAAATGTAAAGGAGAACAGAGAGTTACTAACCCAGACACTTCACTCAGCAGAAGTTTTGTCTCAGTATGAGAATCTCGGTCTCATGGAAGTTGTTGAAAATCCTTCTCCTGTCCTTTTTCTGTAGAACCAGGACTTTTTGTTTATAAGCAGACCAAGACAAAACTCTTCTAAGTGTAATTCAAAGGACCTGCTCAATTCTCAAGATAATCATATTTCTAAAAATAAATGAGATTTTACTTTGATGTTTCTCTTCAAACACACTGTCACAGAACACTTGAAGAATACTTAAATGTTTAAAATAAGTATGTATATGATTTTATGTTGTTCTGGGTGGTAATTTTAAGACTCAATAGTTCTAAAAAAGTTTTGTTTGATTGCAGAGTCATGGAGAGGGACAAAAGTCACCACCAGATGGCTTTGATGGTCTAGGAGGAGAATTCTGTCAGTGGTACTTTGAACTCCTGAATTCTCAACATCCCTTGGGAGTAAAATCTGGAGAAACATGGGGACCACAGCATTTCTGGGAGGATGCCAAAATGAAGTTCTGTTACAACACTTTGGAAAAAAACGTGGAGCAGTACGTTGGTGCAGACATGGTGAGCCTTCGTCTGCTCTCGCTGGTTAAAGAGGAATGTCTTCTCTTCAACCCCAACTTGCAAGGCAGTGGACTGAAATGTGCCATGTCCCCACATGGCTTGGTTCTGGTGGCAGTGGCTGGTACAGTGCACAGGGACAACACCTGTTTGGGCATCTTTGAACAGATCTTTGGACTCATCAGCTGTCCCGTCAGGAATAACACCTGGAAAATAAAACTTGTGAATCTGAAAATAGTGGGACACAATGCTCTGGAGCCTGGGATGCAAATTGAGAAGCCCTGCATAAAATATGAGCCACACCAGCTGCGAGCGTTCTATGATGGGCAGGAGCTGACTGTGTTTGAGCCTCAGAAATTCTGAGCAGTTTTTTCACAGCTGGATGAAGGGTGGGGTGGCTGCAGCCATGCAGGGGCTCTTTCCTGAGACACTCTGTCTAAGGTTTTACCAGAGGTGATGCTCACGGGCAGCTTTCCAAGAGCTACGAAATATTTCAGGGTTTGCACTGTAGTTAGAGCGGAGTTAGTTTGGTTATTCATGTTACAAAACATGGTTACATTTGGATATGGGTTGTCAGGAGCGTGGAATGAGCTGGAGGACTTCAGGTCCACAGACTGCAGATTGCTTCTCGTCAGGACCCCAGTTTAAACTCTTACCTGAGGTGCAGAAGGAAGTCATTGCATCTGGCTTTTGGAATTTGGCATGGGCGAGTGTCTAAATGGACATCTAAGTCCCAAGAAACCATCTGCTGCTTTAGGAGCTTTTGGAGAGGGCAGACAAAATTCTGTGCCTGAGGAATGGAGGCAGCTGCTGTTCGTGTTCTGAATGTGGTTCAATAGGACATTGCAGGGAACTTGGCATTGTTGAAGTCTTTTTGTTTCCTTTGCATGAATAGCTTCCTTTCCTTTTACCTTATGATTCCAGCTTTGTAATGAATCCAAACTGTTCTATCTGTGTCCCCAGGCAGACAAGTTTGAGATGGTTGCCCAGGTACCCATTTCTAGCACTGACTCTCTTGGATCAAGTAGTTCATTCCATGACTTGCAGCAGCACTGTATGAACCAAATGCTTTGATAGTTATTAGTATATCATTATAACAGAGTTCTTAATATAATAGCTGTGATTTTTGTATGTTTCCTCAAAGTAAGTATTTTCTGTGCTCTGAGCTGCTTTATTACATGGACTAAAAGTCAGTGTCTTAACACTGGGTGGTTACAACAATAGGCCATACTAGGAAAAGTATCCAAATACTACTTAATGACTGAAATTATTGACATTGCAGAACTTTATTTTTTTAACTTTATTTATTTATATGGAATTAGAAGTGAAATTAAGTGAAAACGCCTTTTTATGCACCTTGTTTGGATTGTTTGTATGTTTTGTTTTAATTTTATAGCTTCATCAATTCAAACTGTGAAAATGGAAACATTCCCTATACCAAAAGAACTCTTCCTATGTTTGTTAAAGAGGACAAATGGTAAAGTGTGGGTGGGTGAGGGGAAACAGGAAGATTCAGGTATGCACAGAACTGATTGTTATGAACAGCCTGGATCTTGTTTTATCCTTAAAATTTTCTAAAATAATTTCTAAGCTCAAGTTCGAATACTATGTTGGAATGTTCTTTGCCGATAAACAGTTAGTTGTAGCTTCTTCAGCTACTGATGTATAATAATTAGAAATCAACCAAAATTTGAAGTTCAAATGAGTTTCCTTTTATGTGTTGACATTTGCATTCCTGTACAGGTGAGGACAAAACCTACCAAAAGCCCAAATGGGTGACTTTCCAACAGTCAGCGTGACAGTCTGTAATTCTACTAAGTATTTTGTTGTGTTCAGCACTGTAATTTGTTCCTGTTACTTTAGTCAGTCCCTGTCTCTCTGTGTTCCTCATAGTGAGACCCTTCACCAAGAGGTTGAAAAGGTTAGTGGGTACTTTGACCACCCTTTTAGGGAGGGCTCAGCAGACCCCAGACCCCTCAGCAGGCCCTGCCAGGGTGTTTTCAGCTGCCAGCAGCTCAAAGGACTCACCTGAACAGTTCACAGAATAACACAATTAATACAAATTGTGACATGTTAATAAGGTTCAAAGGTTATCATTGATGGTATCTGCTGCAAAAATATGCTTTAAAGCGATCTGCTGGTATATATATTAAGCAAGCACAAGCTCTGATATGAAGCAATTTACTCATATGCTCTGAGGTAAGCACAAACAAAAGGTCTAGTCCTAAAAGCAGCATTTCATGCACATAGAATATAATTCTCACTATAGGTGTCCCTATGCAAGGAGAACATGGACTCAGCCCCTTGACTGATTCCAGCAGTTTCAGTGTAGGTCTGCTCCCACTTTCCCCCTATCCTCAACTTACTTTAATACTTTTTCTTCACGTTTGGGTGGAGTTTGAGTGGCTCTGGTCATAAATGCCTTTTATTTCTGATTGCTCTACCTAATGGGAGTCGGGGGTGTGGTTGTGGCTTGGCACCTGAGGAGGGAGTTTGACATGGTTTTTTGGCTTCAGCAGCAGAATATCCTGATTCTCCCTTCTCAGATGTATGGTCTCAGTACCACAATGTTGTTCCTCCTTTCTGCTGGGATTAGAATGGAGGGAGGTCCTGTGGTCTCCATTCTGATCCTCTGAGCATGTCAACCTCAGTCCATCCAGAATTCTGCATCTCCTCTGGATTTAAACCTCTCCATCATCCCACAGCCTGTCTGCCACAAAAGTAAACCTGGAATATGCAGTGATGCCGGTTGATTGCAAGGAATCCTCTTTTTTTTTAAAAACTCATTTTCAGCTCAGTAGTAGAAAGGAGCAACCTCGTGTAGCTGCAGGGGTGACAACAGCGCTATAACCATCCCCGCTCTGTCTGGAGGAAATCCAGAGGCTTGGTGGAGTCGCAGCAGTCAGAGTGGCCTGTGGGTGACATCTGGTGGCAGATTCATCGCTTGCCTGGAGCTGGAGGCAATCCCTCAGCCCTTGATAAGCATCTGAAAGGAGGTTTTAAAAGATTGCAACCCGTCAGGCTGTGATACTCAGGATACCTGTTGTTCTAGGGTTGTAGAGAGAAATACTGTGGTGATAAGGGAGCTTCCTGGCAATAAAATTTCAGCTGACTTGCTAACAAATACATTTCTTTTGCCATCCGCTTCCCTATTTTTTTCCCAGACTGCCTAACTGTGATGACTGGGACCCTTAAGGCAGCATTGTTACTTTTTCTCAATATTGCTCATAATTTCAAATTTTAATCACCTCTCAGGCCAACAAGAGAAGAATTACCTCCATTCAGAGGTAATATGTATCTGCATCATGCTGAGATCCAAGTGTACCTTCATTTTTTCTTCCCCTCCTCAGGTTCCCCAGTTCTCATTAAAAATGCAAAGGAAACAGCCAAATTAAATATACTAGAAACTGTTTGAACAGAGATGCCAGACGTGCCCAGCCCATCACATTTTGTACAGAGCAGAATGAAAACTAAGAAATGTCCTTACCTTGCCTTGATAAACTTACAGAAAGAACAAAAGCCAGAGCCTTTATTGGACTTGTCAGTGGTAATTGCCCTTACAGAGGCTCTTTAGAGACATGTATTAGAACAAAGCTGAGGGTTTTTGTGATAAGAACTGGTGAATTGAGTAAAACTTGCAGGTGGCAGACAGAAAACAATGAGGAGATGCCTCTTTCCACTTAGGTAAGTGTCAGGAAGAGTTTTTAATCTTTGTATTTTCCATTTTCTTTTAGTGTATCTTTTGTGGGTTTGCCACTTGATTTTTTTGCCTGTCATACTGGATTGCAGTGTCTCAGCTCTGGACAGCCATTTTCACAGATACCTCGTGACTTGTTTTTGAGTAGATTGAGGTACTCTTAAATCCTTTTAACTACACAAACAAACTCTGGGGATGGGGGAGCAGATTTGTGGTCAAAATAATAACCGTAATAACTACTTATGACAGCTGTCTTTGCATGTTCGCTTCTCCAGCTTCTTCTTCTCTCTCAGGTTACTCCTCAAAGACCAGAGGATAAAATCATAAAATCATAGAGGTTGGGAAAGACTTCAGAGTCCAACCATCAGCCCAGCACCCCTGTGTGCAGTGCTGAGCCACGTCCCCAAGTGCCACAGCCACACACTTGCAAACATCCCCTGAAGCTGCCTGGCTAACTCCAGGTGCACTACTTCAATGGCCATATTAAAATTCCAAAATGCAAAACCAGGAGGTTTGATTTATCCTCTTAGCAAATTGCAGAAGCTTGTGAGCATAAGGAATATTTAATAATTCTCTCTTGACAACTATCGCAGCCCCGTTGTTGCTGAAAAGGCTATTTTAGGTGCCCCTCATTGCCATTGGATCATTTAGAAAGTGTGAGTGAGTGTATCTGTTTGTCCCAGAGTGAGCCATTTGCAACGTCCTGAGTAGGAAACATTCAGTGCAAGTCAAGGAGGCTGTTTGTGAAGGAGATTCCATGTTTGCTGCCACACACAGTCAATGTGCTCTGATTCACATTACAGAGCACCCCTGGAATTGCCTTGGGACAAACCCGAACTGGAGAGATGCTCCCCCTGCCCCTGGGGTGAGGCAGGCAGTGTGCAGGACCACCCTGGAGCTGGCTGGCAGTTCTCCCCCAGCAAAGGGACAGTTCTGTGCTGGCAGCATCTTGCCAACAGCTGTTTCATGCTCCTGTTGCACAGCCCTGTTTGCTAATGTAAACACAGCCCAGGGGTGATGAAAATGGTCAT
Organism: Pithys albifrons albifrons; assembly: GCF_047495875.1. Taxonomy (NCBI): domain Eukaryota; kingdom Metazoa; phylum Chordata; class Aves; order Passeriformes; family Thamnophilidae; genus Pithys; species Pithys albifrons. The sequence continues at coordinate 115,825,937 of NC_092458.1, read as the reverse complement.
ATGGCCTCCTTAGGAGTAAGTTAAATTGCTTTTCATCCTAATGCCTTTTTCAAATCTGTATATATATGTACATGCATAGTTTTAACAAGTCTTTCTCTCACTTTCTAGCGTTTCTCTTGTGAGAATTATATTTCAAATGGAGTAATTGTCAGTTCCTCTTTAACAGCAATAAGCATAAGACATCATGTCAGTACTTGTTCATCTATTCCTTTTTCTCAGCTCATTAGTATTATTTATTGTGTGGCTGGATTCTGAGTATTAATGAATTCCTCTCAAAGTTTGCATTTTTTATTGAAATAAATGGATCATTTTAATATCTCCTCAGTAATTATGTGTTTAGATATATTTGCACAGTGCCCTTGCTCTAACAAGATTAGTGGCAGGAAAATCCCATTCTGCAGATTAGCATGATGCATTGAGTTGAACTTTAGGATTTTCCTCTGGTGTTCCCTTATGAAGGTTTATTACAGCAAAATACTTTGATTACTTGTTAGCTGACGTGCATTTGAAAGGCTCACATGAACAGTCATTTTTTTAACCTGGAATTAGAAACTTTGTCTTATGAGAAACACTGTAAACGTTGCCATTAAAAATAGATGTTATGGCACTAAAAGGATCTCAATATTTTCAATTTACAGTTCAATTTTCAGTTTTGTCTGTGGCATGGCACTGTCACATCTGGGACATGATGACAGTGACCAAAGTGTGAGCTCTCAGTTGCAAAGGGGCGTGGCAGTGTGTGCATCCTCACCAGCAAAACTCTCTTGACTTGAGGAACTCTTACAAGCCTGAATTTACCGCCTATTAACACAGTTTTAATTGCTGTTTTGAGGGTTGAGAAGAAAGAAAAGAAGTGAATTAAAATGCTTAGGGAAGCTCTGTTTCTCTCCCTTCCTCAGGTTCAACCTCAGTCAAAAACACCTTCCTGGTCCTTCTCATACTTTGCTTTTGCTGGGTGTTACCTTCAGCTCTGCCATGGGGTCAGAGAGCTGCTTCACTCAGGGATGTCCCTGCTCCACTGTGGCTTGGCTGTGGCCCCTCAGGGTTGTCCCTGCCCCAGTGAGGGTCCCTCAGCTGTGCCCCTCTTGGGCATAAAGCACCTCCTTCCAAGCAGTCTCCAGCTGTGTCTCCAACAATGCCTCTTTCCATGTATCTCCTGCACCTTCCAGTGTGTTGGCAGCCCCTGCAAAGTGTCTGGATGGGTGCTGTGGGTTCCCCTGGCTGCCTGCAGACCCATTTCTGCATTGAAATGTGTTGGTGCTACTGCTGGTGGTGTCTGTGACACAAACTGACAGTGATCCAAGTGCCACTATGGCACACAGGACTTTGCATCTACTGTAATTATCGTAAAAGTCTCTTTCTGCTTACTTCAACATCTGCTTTCCCCAGATACAAAGGGAAAGGGCTCTGCTGGAGGCAGGAGACTAATACACAAATTACTTTGGTTTTCGTGAAGGGTTAATAGTGAGGACAAAGGCTTTCAGAGGAACAGAAGGGCAAATTCTCCCCTAAGTGAACTGAATTTCAGTTGATTTTCCATATTCCATGACAAGGGGGCATGGGCTTAAGCTCTGCCAGGGGAAATTGAAGTTGGAGATCAGAAAAAAATTCTTTCTAGAGAGAGTGCTCAGGCATTGGAATGGGCTGCCCAGAGAGGGGGTGGATTCCCCATCCCTGAAGGTTTTTCAACTGAGCTTGGCCGTGGCCCTGAGTGCCATGATCTGGTAAAGGGACTGGAGTTGGACCAAGGGTTGGACTTGATGATCTCAGAGGTCTTGTCCAACCCAATCCATTCTATGATTCTATGATTATTGGCTCCAACTGGGATGGTCTTATGAATCTGTCAGGTTGTGTAGCTGGAGCCCAGGAGGGCTGGCAAGGGAGCAGGGAGTGACGGACAAGGCAGCTCTTGCTCTGGCCCAGTGTGCCACCCACTGACAGCTGCCTGCTGAACACAAGCAGTGGCACTGCTGTACTGAGTGGTGACAGCAAACCCATTGGATCATAAAAAATACCATGTTGGAGCATTCTAATTAAAACACTGCTAGAGGTTTTTGCATCGGGGAAAACCAAGCAAAGCAATTTTGCACTGGGAGTGCAATCACTGTTTGCCCTAATACTTTTGCACTATGTAGCAGAAGGCTTTGATTCAAACCTAAAGAATGTTGGATGCTCACAAGCTCTAGCTGACAAATTTTGGCAGCCAGCTGACACTGCTAAGTATGAGGTTTAAATAGTTTATATATATATACTATCTATCTATTCTATCTAATGATCTGTCATGGAAAATATCTGGCTGTGGGCCCCAAGTAGTCTGAGGCTCCATGGGGAGAAACTGGTCTGTGGATTGACTGTTTTCAGTGGTTCCATGACTCAGAGACAGCTCTGCAGCTCTTCTGAAAACAGCACCAGCCCTGTCCTCCAGGAGACCTGAGCAGAGGTCAGAGTGTCTGGTTATCCTGGTGTGTCCTGGATGTGTGTGCAGCTTCACATGTAGGAAGTTGCTAAGCAAAGCTGTCCTGCAGCTTGTTTGTACTGACAGAAACTGAGATTTCTCATGCCATTCTATGAATTTGAGAGTATAATTAGTGACTGTGGCATGTTGCAATTGCATGGAGGCGGTGCAGGTACCATCAGTGTTTTGGGAGTGTTATGTGTGTCCAATTCACTTGTACACAGAGTGCCCTAAATCTGGACTTTGCAACTGGAGAGAATTAGAGCCCTCCCATTTTCCTATCTGCTGACAGTAACTAGAGCATTGCAAATTAGGAAATGGGCTTAGAAGAAAATTATTTTTACTGCTGTTATCTTCTTTCACTTTGAAATTCTGAGTTTTGCTTCATTTATAGATTCCTTGTGCTCTCAGTGTCCCCACAAGCTGCTAATACACTCTCAGTGTGCAAAAGGGAACTGGTGGTCCTGGAAGGTTGTTCCCCTTCTCCCACTCCCACTTGTTTAAAGGAAGTTTTTTCTTCTCTGAGCTAATTTTTTGTTCCCTCAAGAGGGAAGATGGCTCTGCACTTTCTCCCACCATGCACAGGGTGCTTTGGGCAACATCATTAACCTGGAGAGTCCTCTGTTGCACTGTGGACTGTAGTTCACTGTGGTAAGAAAAGGACTTGCAGATCTGTCCTGGATCCATTTAAAAAAATAATCCATCAACTGGGTTTTGTATGTGGAAGATGATGTTTGCCTGAGTCACCTGCCACACTTCAAATCTCCAGTGTCTATTTTGAACCTGGCAAATCCTAACTAGGTTAGGTAGACTTGCCAGGTGCAAAAGTGAGTACTATATGTATTGCTTTCTCTAAAGATATTTTTGTAGTATTACAGTTTCTGAACAGCAGTAAAATTGGGCCAGAAAAGTATGGCTTCAGATCCCAGGTCAAAAGTGAAGGGCTTCTACATTGGTTTCTATTTGTAACTACTTTTTTGTGCTGTAGTTTGATCTCTGCAGGTGAATGTTTTCAGGTGAACTGTGTGCTCCTGAGTGTCTGGTATTGAGTATGTTTTAATTTCAAATTCTTGTGTTCATTCTTCTCTTTGAATGCATATGTGACCTGCTCTGTGCTGCTCTTACAGACTCCCATATTGCCCAGCCTGCCACCCTCTAACTTTGTGCTTTGTGGACCATCTCAGCTGCTGAGTGCACACCAGGCAGTATCCTCAAGGAGCAAGGCCAGGCTGAATATTGCAACCTCATTAAGATCCTTTTTTCCTTCCCCCCTCTTTTTTCTTCTTTTTAATTTCTAAATCCAGAGGTGTATCATAAAACCTGAAGCAAGTAGAAGGGGAAGCAAGTTGTCTCTTGCAGTAGTGCTGGGGATTGTTGTCCTGGTTGTTGCAAATGTTGCATCTAAATGCATCTGTTCTCATATTTAATGTACAGACAGAAGTGGCCCTTTTTCTTCTCAACCAAAGTAACATTTCACATTGACCAAGTCACTTTTTTTTTTTCTAATTTCATGCTATCCCCGAGGAGTTATTCACACAACTGCCCTTTTTCTCGGGGCTGGGGATTCACCTCTGACAGCACAGTTGCCTGTGAATTTCCTTGAAGGGCAGACTTGAGAGCAAAGCAGCAGTTCAGTTCCTGTCCTTGAGCAGCACTGAGTGAGCTCTGTGTGCACCCAGGGCAGGAAGCCCTCACAGCATTCATCAGGATTCTGCAAGATCTTTCTCACTGAGGTGAAGCCTCTTTGTGGGAGGTGTTTTTTGTTCTGCAATACACCGCTCTGAGTGCTGGAGTGAACAAGATACAACTTGTAGTTGTAGTGCAGAGAAGTTCACATGCCTGGAATTGTAATATTCACCTAAACTTGCTGTATGTGCAGAAAATGCCTCAGTGCAGGGGGATTCTGGTCAGGAGAGCAGCTTTCCAGGATGAATTGGGTGGCTTTGCTGGTGTGTGTAGGAGAGGGTGCCAGTGGCTGTCCCAAAAGCATCCACACACAGGGTGCTGATGATGTCAGTGGGTGTTGCAGAGTCCTCCTTCCCTGCCGTGTGGCACATCCATGTTTGCTTTCCTGGTGGTGCTGCAGCACAAGGAACACCAAGGCTTTGCTGGAATCAGGGTGTTGGTCACTCTGAGTGTCTTGGAGCAAACAAAGTGACAAACTGTGAGGGGACCGTGACCCACCGTGGCCTGAGGGTCAGGGATTGGTCTCCTCTGCTCCAGGGTCTGGGGAAATGTGGGGTCCAAGGTGGTCTGTCTGCTCACAACATACACCTGAGGGGAGGATGCAATGATATAAAAATGTAATGTAAAAAACTCCAGTAAGCACTGGGGACCTTGATTTTGAGAAGTCAGGGAAAATAATAGTTTCCAGCACTTCTTTCCATGTGGCTTTCTTCATAATTTTTAATTGATACCTGAGCCAAGATTTGGAATCCATAACAGGTAGGAGGGATTTTTTTCTTGTCTTTATTTTCTTTTTTTTTTTCCTTTTTGAGGTTTTGTTTCATGTCAGGTCAGGACTTTGAATGATCTGCAGAGACACAACTCAGACCTGGCAAGGTTGCGCTGATGTCTTTGGCTCCAGCTGAAGGATGGGAAAGGGTTGAACTGTTTTCTGAGGAAAGAGATTTCTCAGACAATGTCCTGTAGGAAGAGCTGTGAGTCAGGAGTGCTGAGCTAAAATGTTTTGTTCTATTTCCATTGGCAAAGTCCAACCAGAGAAAGATGATATTTTCCAGCTCTGTCCATGTGTAGGAGCAGAGAAGAAATACTCAGTGTTCTTCTCCTCCACTTCCAAGTAAAAATGGGATCAGAGGGAGCAAACTGGCCTGTTTTGGAGCTGTTAACGGGGAAGAGATTTGCCTTTTGCTGTGCTGCAACCTGTGTGTTCCTGTGTGTGCAGATAAAAAAATAATCAGTTTTAATTTGTTGTTGAACTGCAGATGCAAACCTGTGACACTGTTCTATTAGGATGATAGAAAAGTGTGTGGCTTTGGTTGTGAGGAAAGCTTTTATAAAATTCTTACTGCTGAGAAATGGCACTTGGAAAATCCAACTGCAATCTCATGCAGGTGACTTTATATAATGTAGATACAATTCTATGAAAATCAATTTATTGATTATTATGATTAGCTGATATTAAACCATATCTCCTAACTGAGCACATTTCTCTTGGGTTGTATTTGCCTGATAATACAGATAATACATTCTGGTGTGATCAAAGACCTTACTCAAAATTTACAGTGTAAATTGCTGTGCAGCACAAACCATCCTCGCGTCTGCTGCCTCTGTCAGTAGGTGTAACAGCAATGAAGGATTAAAGAAAAAAGTCATTTGCCTGGCCTTGTTAGGCTTCTTTGTGCTCCTTCAAAGTATTTCCAGTGGCTGTGGAATCAGTTTGGGTCAAAGTAATGGAAATTCAGAATCAAAAGCAGCTGCACAGGGAGTTGCTGAGGGGCTGAGAGGAGGCAAATAGGAAAAGGTGGTGATGGAGCTGGGGTGAGTCAGGTGTGAACAGATAACACCTTCACATCACCCCGATGTGTGGTGGGGGCAGTGAGCACTGCAGTGGGAGGCAGAAGTGGTGCTTCTCTCAAACTGGGGCAGCTTCCAAAAGATGGAAAAGTATTCAGAGGTACAAATCAGAATTCCAGCCAACACTCAGCTATGTACTTATTCAGAGCTGAACTTCACGGCAGCTGCAGTTATAACACTGTTTTGCAGATCTAACACTTCCAAGATGTGGAAAATAAAATTCAGGATGAGTTTTAAGAACATAATAGAAATAACTTAGTGTGGCAGATGTAGATTTAGGGTATTTTGCACAGTCTGAAGAATTTGTTTTTAATGTGAAGCATGTACCTTCACACTCTGTAACATGTGCTTCAATTCACTGACAGCTTCGTTTTGCACAGTCCCTCTGGAATATTGGCACTCTCACCACCTATAAACAGACAGTCAAGGTTTGTGTCTGTCAGGGCTGTACTTCATTTTATTTACCACACGGTCTTTGGGGGTGGGGGGAGAGAGGGAATTCATCAAAAGAAGCATGCAATTCTCCCTCCCTCCTTCCCTTTATTTATCTATTTTTGGACTTGAAAGCTTTCTGAACTCTATTATTCTCAGAGTTCCTTTTTTATTCTTTTTTTTCCCAGTAGAAAAGCAGCTAATCTCAGCAGGTGAGGGGCAGGGCAATTAGCTGTCAGAGACAAAAGGCATTTCAAGAGATCATCACGGAGATGAGGAGTCCTCTGGTGAAGGGAACAGAGTGCAGAGGAACCAGAAGGGTGAAGAGTAGCTGGTTACCTGCCAGCTGGGCCAGGAGTGTGGGAGTGGGTACACTGCTGAGCATGAATAGGCACAGGGCATGGGCTTGTGGGGGTCATAGTGGGGAAATCTGCCGTTCTGTGGGTAGTGTGTTATACCTGAGTGGTGTGTGGTGTACTTGTATGTGATTGATTCTGCCTGGCAAATGTCATGAATATGGAAACCCCAGCACGTGTGATGTACCAGCAGTGCTCCTGTCCGGGATGCTTTGTCTGTACCATCATACTCATCTCTCAGGGAGTAACAGCCCTACAAGCAAGAGACCCTTAGTGAAAGCGTTAGCAGACGGCACAAAAGTCTTGAATCAAGTGACTGCACACATTAAAAGTAATTGATAACCTCTTCCAGGGCCACTGCACTAACATCCAAAGCTCATGACCACCAGCATAGAGCAATGCTACACCACACTTCACTTGGCGCACAGGCCAAACAACCGCCCACAACAAGTCTGTGGCAACCAAATTCATTCTACACGAAGGAAATTCTTTCCGGGGAAGATCCTTCTAGCCGCAATTGCAAGGAAATAAGTGGGATTGCAAACCTTGGATGGAAACGGTAACGTCGGGGTGGGACTTGCTCACTGCAGTTGCGGGAGGGGGCCACGGCACGGCGCTGTTGCCCCGCGGTGGCCACGGCGCTGCATTTCCAGCTCGCGGCCGCGAGAGGGCGACTGTGGGTGCCGAGCCGGGCTTAGGGCCGATTTAGCGCCGGGACCGCGCTGTGCCTTTCCCGCATCCCATGGGAAAGGGACCCCGCGCGGCCAGGGCACCTCCCGGCGACAGGGAACGAGCGCCCCAGCCGAGCGCCGCGGGGTGACAGCAGCAGCAGCGCGGAGAGTAACGCACAGACATCCTCCCGGCCGGGATGGATCCCGGCGCTGCTGCATCCCGTCTACATCCCTTGCCTGGGATGGATCCCGGCGCTGCTGCATCCCGCCCGCATCCTCCGTGCCGGGCGAGCCCACCTCGCCTGGCCGATGGCACTGGAATGTTTTAGCAGTCACGGCTCGGCTGCGGAGATGGAGCCGGGGAGGGCTCTGCCCTCTCCCCCTGCCTCGCTCCGCGAGGAAGCGATTCTTCAAGAAATGGGTGCCTGAAGCAGTAAAAAATACTGACCAAAAAAACCCCAGGCGATTTTGCCCCAGAGTCTGGAGGGGAATTTAAGGGTCGGAGTTGCCTGGGGCACAGCCATGTGGTTGTTGCAGCAACAGATATCAGACGCGCTGGAGAGGCGGCAGAAAAGCTGATGGGGATGCTCGTAATGAAAGTCGAGAGAGGATTTGTGTCGCTGAGGTGACTGTGAAGGGCTTTGACTCTCCAATAAAGTTACTGTCTGTTCTTATGCAATTCGTCCGGTGCTCAGGGACGAACAGTGTGAAGACTCTCCCAACTCCAGTGCCCACTTCCTCTCCAGAGGGACGCTGCTGACAAGACTCCAAATCCAGCTAATGGCTCAAGTTAAAAGAGTCGCAGCACCAATAATGGCCATTTCTAATATTCCTGCTGAAACCCCGGCTCTGCAAAGCTTCATTCTTTTGCAGTGCTCACCCCATGCAAGGGTATTTGCGACTCAACAAGTCTTGCTCAAGTCTGCTTTTCTTCCAAGTGCAACAACTTCTGATGCTGAGAAGGCACCTAGTCTTGATCTGAAAAAATTTAAGCTTCAACCCCTGGCAGTTCATTTCAGTGGGTAGCTGTTAAAAATGTGTACTTTGCTTTTTGTTTTAAATCACTTGGGTTTAGCTTCCAGCTGCTGCCTGTGGTTCTGCCTCTCCCTGTGAGATCGAGTCACCCTTCACAGAGCAGTGCAACTGAGGGCTGTTTGCATTAGGGACACATTGCTGGCCAAAACCTCAGACTGAAGTTTGTTTCCTTTGTGAAGAAACAATATTTGTGCTGTTGGCAATTCCCATCCCACTGTAAAAGCCTCTTCCTCCTCCTGCTGTGATGATGACAGGCTCCAGCCTGGGACAGATCCATGGGAAGAGTGGTTTGGAGGGCAGTGGCTCACACTTTCACACTGGAAAAGCAGCATTTGCTGCAGGCAGTGAGGAGCTTTTTGCCTTGGCTCCAGCCCACAGGCTTTCTTCAAAGTATTCCTTTCAGATGGAAATTCATGCCAAGTGAAGATTTCTAGCTCTGGCTGGCACGTCAGCCATGGCAAGAGGCACAAAGGTTTGTATCAGTGGATACATGTGACACAAAGAAAAGAGAAGAGGTTTGTTTGGTGCTGGCTACAGTAATGGGCCAGCAGCGTGCAAGGAGTCTGTGTAGAAGGAGTGGGACAAGGGGGAGTGAGTATAGGAAAAGTGAGCTGGATTTATTAACATTAATTCCAAATAATCAGTTTTCTGCTGAAGGCAGCACCACTAATCTCAAATTTCCCTGCCTCAGTCACCCCTCAAGTCCCTTGCCTGCTCCATGTGAAGCCTTGGCCAAGAAAGAACACCTGCATTAACTCTGCTGCACGTAATTTATTGACCCTGCTTCACCACAATACTTGTTTTGTTTCCTGTCACCAGAAAACTAAAGTAATCCCTGGCATGACCATCCCGTGGGTTGGTTTTCAAACAGCATTCTGCTGTGCAACCCAGGCAGGTGCTGCTCTGTGGTGCAGATGCTGCTCTGTGGTGGAGTCCCTGCCTGCACTTGGGAGTGTCTTTGGAGATTCCCTCCAGCCAGAAGACCAAGTGGAAGAGCACGAAGGTCTCAGATGTGCTGCCCTGATGCCAGGAGGCAGCAGGTTACCTGCTTGAGCCTTGTCTATGGAATTCCAGGGGGCTGGATGGGATGTGTGGGATTCCTGCAGGAGTTGCCCAGAGGGCAAGAGATGGGAACAGCCTTGTGGACTCTCAGTGTCACCTGGGGAACCCTCCAAAAAGGCCAAGAGTGTGTGGTATTTGAACACTCTAGAGGCTCCAAAGCACATTGTCTTGCTGCATGGAAAGAATGGGTAGCAATGAATTAGCAAAGTCTCTTTTTTACCCTTTACAAATATTAGCCCATCTTTTTTTTTTCCTTTTCTTTTCTCATCCCCTGTTCTCCCTGTGCCTGCAGAACATCTTCACAAGCCCTGAGGTGTTTCCCAAACTGCAGAACTTCATGCAGAGCCTCAGAGGAAGGACCAGCAGCTGCAGCTGCCTTTTGCCACCGGATAGAGCAGAGGAGGGGGATGTCATCAACTAATACTGTGGGTCCTTGGGAAAATGGGAGGTTTCCTATGTCAAATTGCCAGATTGTTCCAGGAAATCAAATTGTCTTGTGAAAGAAAGTTGGAAATAAAATGGCCCCACTCTGTGTCACCTTTAGGAGGGTTTCTTGCCTCACACCAGGCAATCAGGCTCTGAGTATCCAAAGCACACAGTGTGAGCATGAGCAAATTCCCACCTTAGGTGTCTGCAACACCTCACAAGAACCCTGAAATGTTCTTCAAAAAGACAAGTTATTTATCAAGGGAGGAAACACAGTTTGTGCTAGAAACTGTGCATGACCACAGTGCACCTGGAAGTGTGGAACCATTGCGGCACTAACAAGGGTGAGACCAAGAGTGATCCACCTCTTCTGAACCTCCTCAGGGATTCTGAGGGGTCTGGTATCACCATCTGAGCTATTTATGGATCTCTGCCTTTTGTTGGACAGTCTCCTCCATCAGGTTGTCAGACTTGAGCAGCTGCAGCAGAGCTTCCTCATCATTTGGCTTAAAAGGCATTTTGAGAATTGCACTTTTCAGAATCTTAGAAACTTGCAAAAAAGTGCTTTAAAAGTTATTCATAAATCAGTAAAGGTGATAAAGAAATGTAAAGTGCTGCACCTGGGCCATGACAATCTCAGACATGAGGACAGACTGAGAGATGAACTTACTGAGAACAGCGAAAGGACTGAGGGAGTCCTCGTGGATGAAAAGCTGGACATGAGCTGGCAATGTGTGCCCATAGCTCTGAAAGCCAAACACATCCCCAAAATTATTCATTCTCTCCTTAAAATTTCTGGTTCTTCCTATCTATCTATCTATCTATCTATCTATCTATCTATCTATCTATCTATCTATCTATCGCCATCCTGAATGGAAAGAAAAAGACTTATTTTGAATCTTTGGTATTTATTTTATGGTTTTGTTCTTTCTGGAACACAAGGTGAATTTTATCCACATCTTGCTTCAATTCTGTGAATGTCTGGAAATTTGTAGGGACTGAAACCAGAGGTATGTATTTTGTGTGCTTTTGAAATGTCTGTCAGCATCAGCTTCTGGTTTTTGCTGCGGGCTCACATGGTACTGTGTCTTGCAATGAGAGAACTCACTACACCTAAAAGCTTGTAAAAAAATAAATGTTAATGGACACTGTGTCCTTTTCCTCTTTTCTGCCAATTCTTTCTCTTCTGTACTTCTCTGCTGTTCTCACGTGGAGGCAAACACACCTCACCCTCTTCCTGTCAGTCAGGTTTCCTTTCATTGGAAAGCTGTAAATGTCTCTTTTGCCACATCTCACTGTTCATTAGGATACTTAGGCATATTCCAACTGCTCCAGGTGGGTTTTTCAATTGGAACAAGGATGCCTGAGTGGGAAAAGAGGAGATGAGGGAGCCAGAAAGGAGTGGTCAGGGCAGAATACAGATTGGTCACAACTGGGAGAGGAGGGAGATTCCCTGCAGGTGAACAAGAGCTCAGCGAGAAAGGAGGGGACTAACGAGGCACAGGTGAAACGAGTTTAAACCCTGATTAGCTGCTGCTTGTAAAGTGTTACTGGGACTGCAAAGTTACATGTGTATGCTAATTACTAATTGCTGTCTAGTGTGGTGTCTTGGTCTATGCAATCATGGGTGATTAATTGCATCTGAGTTGTCAATGGCAGTGAATGATGGGAGTGCAATACAAAAATCAGGCAGCACAGGGGGTGAAGTTTTATCTCCTCAGGAGCAGGAGGGAGTTTTTCTCTGAGGCCTCCTTGGAATTTTTTAGAAGAGTTCCTGTCTGTGTGGAGCAAACTTTTCTCCTAGCAGAAGGACACCTTGGCTGACCCCAGGACATCCTGGAGCAGAGAAGGTTGGTGAGAGCCTCTCACAAAGAGAGGTGTAAAGTTTATTTTTGACATTTTATAACCACATCTGATGGCACAGATAAAAACAACAGTGAAAATAACGTTGTGTGAACTTTCGAACAAACTGTGGCACGTGTCTCACTTCAGATGGTGTAAAAATCTCATCCTGTGTGGTTTGTGTGAATTGAATATAGACTGGGGAAAGGCAGTGGGTGGTGAGAATACTTTTGTGTGGCCCAAGAGTTACTGAACCAGTCTATGTGAGCTGGGTCACATTGCACTTTTTCTTGCTTGCTGCTCTTTCAGGTGTCCAGGTGGGTCTGGCTCCCAGAACAGACATGGTGATCAGGGAGAGAGGTTATTGCTGCTAGGAGCTTGTTTGATAATTTTTAGAGATAGGAAGAAAGCCTTACTAGAGTTTGTTTGTGGAGAGCTATTGGAGCAAAAATTAAAAGTAGCTGAATGAAGTGGTGATGGTACTGGATGGAATGATGAAGTTACTCCTTACTGTCTTGATTTTCACTGTTGTGGTGGAAGCCCTTCCAGAATAGAAGAGGCCTCATGACCAGCAGCCTTTGTTCTCCCTCTGTCTGCAGAACTGAACAGTGGCTGCTGGCCATGAGCTAATGTGTTCTGAAATCATTCAGGAATTAATCTTGGTCTCAAAGTCTTAATTCTAGTATATCCTGAACACAGAATGCTGTGCTTTATGGTGCTCTGAATTGGAGAGGTCTGAGGACATGCTGTGAGGGACATCTGCCTTGGAGCAATGGCAGTAAATGGTGCTGTGGTGCTTTTGAGTGCAATAACGTTCTGGATTTGTTACTCAGTGGCTGCTGAGTTTGTTGCTATTGTCATAGTGTTGGTGAGAGTGAAGCATTTTTGATTATCTGCCTTTTTTTTTAATGAATACAGCCTCTGTTTGTCTTAGTGCTTTTAGGCAGTTGGTGAATTTTCTGACAACCCTTAATTCCTCATGTCTATTGGAAGTCCTTCATGAAGTCTCGTTGCTCTTTTTCTCTCATCCCTTAGTTTCTCTAATTTTAATTACTAATGGTATTGCTCGAGAGCAAAGCGGTCTCCTTTTTAAACATAAAAAGGACAGAGAATCACTTTTTGTAAGAGATAGGTAGGAGAAAGGAGAGTTGAAACTTGTATGCTAAGGAGGACAGTTAGAAACCATGCTGACCTTCCTCTGATGCTTTAATGTTTAAAGCACCTGTGAAAACTGCAGCTGAAATGTTCATATCTTTACAGCAAATGAAATAGAACTCTTTGTATTTGTGCCTGAAAGTTGGAAAATGTTCATCAAAGTAGAAGCTGCTCAGGAGAATTTTGGGGCCTTTCACTTTAGCCGGGTGCTGGTTGATTTTATTGCACCAAATACCTGTAATATTTTTCTGTTACACAGTGATACCAGGCTCTGTGGATTTAATAGGGCTTTATTTTTTCTAGGAAAATAAAGTTCCAAGATGCCTGTCCTAGCTGGTATCGATAGGAAGGTCACTAGGGCAGCTCTTGCAGTTTTGATGGTTGATATCCAAGCCTGAGAGAGTGATTTTCAATTAGTGTGCCCTCTTCTATTATTGTCTTTGGAAGCCACTATTTCCTTTTCCCTCCATAGCAAAGGCAATATAGGACAAAGCCAAAGATGCAGTGCTGGTGGGAAACAGGGAGCTTTTGGGCACTGCTGCCCAAACATGTCTATTAATGTGGAGTAGAGGAGTTGAACCTGAGCAATCTGCCCAATAAACCTTGGGGATGGACTTGCTGTTGGAAAAATGGATTGCTGCAGGTAGGCTGTGTAGCAGCACCTCTGGTGTCAATGATCTGGCTCACAAGTTGCTTGCCCTACATACTATGACCTATATAGTAAAAGCTAAACCAAATTTTATGTATCATGAGGGAAAACAGGTTCTTCAACAAGCTCTGTTTATCTGCAGGAACCTGAAGTGTGTCTGTTCTGGGAAGGAATAAGATCTTAGAGGGGCAGCTTAAAACTCAAAAAAGCGAGTTCAGGCTGCACTCACTGTTGTGTTCAATGCACTGACATGAGATTGATTGAAGTTGGATGCACTTCATTCCTTAAGCAGATCCTTCAAGACTCTCCTAGTGGGGACTTAACTGAGTTGTTTTAAGATCTACAAAAACAGATGTCAGTTATATGCTGGAAAATGTGCAAATTATTTTTTCTGTCAATTCCCTTGTCCCTTCTTCCACTATTTCATATGAAAGCAAAACACTGCTATATAGCAAAAAATGTAAGATTTGGCCCTGAAGGTGGTTTGGATGCTGCTTGGGAATAACACTTTTTGACTTATGTTTCCTCCTGCTGACTTCTAGAAAATTACTTTTATCTCAGAATATATATTTGTTAATAAAAATACTCATCCTGATTAGTTTCCAAAACAGAAATAAATGTCACCAGATTTTTTTCCACATGAGAGTATTCACACAGGGATTTTAACTGTTGCTTTACATTTTCTTGAGGTTTTAGGTTAAATACTATTTTAAATGAGTATGGGTTTGAGGTTTTGTCTTTTGGGGAGGTTGTTTTACAGAAATAACTCAGGTTGTTTGTTTGTTTGGATTTTTTAACTGTTTTTATGCTTTATGACTTAAAAATGGGAGGAGGAATACAGAAGAGCAGAAGGGGCGAATCTCTAGACTTCCTGGGAGCTTCACTGCTATCTTAATTGGGTCTAGGAATTCATGTCAAATAAGTGTTAACTCTTCTCTTATCCTTACAGATTCTTCTCTTGCTGTAAAATAAGTTATTGAATCTCTTACTGGATGTATAGGTATTTCCTTCAAGTTTCTCCTCATCATATGCCACTGAGGGAGGAAGGGAGCAGAATTTGTTTCATTTCACTGACCAAAAAAGTGCATGGACATCATTCATCTGCTCTTTTTCTCCAGTATTCCACAGGAAAATATCTCTGGAAGGCATTGTTCTCAGGAAAAAAATCATTTAAACCTGTCAGGCTTCTTTTGCAGTGTCTGTAAGGGATGCAGGGAGTGATCCTTTGTCTGGCTGTGCCTTGGTCAGATCAGACATGAACTTGCACTTATTTCAGGTTATCTGCATGCTCTGCTTAGACCTTGTTTTGTTTCCATCACACAGGACAGCAAAAAATTAATGTATCTCAGCACAATTGGACTGGTGGAGAAGAAATGAAACGTTTAGTGGATTACTTGGATCCTTTTTTTTTTTCAGCTTAACTTTTTCTGTGAATTTCTAGATTCAGCAATAGCAGGGTCTGAAGTTGGCCTCTACTTAAAATGTTGTTTGGATGAGGCAGCCTCAGCATCCTTCTAAAATCTGGTGCAGGATTGGGGCTGTTTGATTTTGCACTAGGAACTTTTTTGTTTTAGTTTGATGTAGATTCATAGATGGATTTCTAGGACCAACCAATAGGCCTAATAGACAAAAGTCTGGGCAAGCTTCAGGAATTTGGAGCATATTTTAACAGCTCATGGATGTGAATGGTCAGCTGCCCATGAGTACTTTTGCATGACTGAGTACACATAATTTCTTCTAACTCTTTGCTCCTGTGTGCAACTCTTCCCTAAACCATTCCTGATGTGTCTTCTTGTGTGTTTGACTATTTCTTCTTGTGGCTGAATTGCATAGATAGCTCCTGTCTAATTTGCTGTCTGCCCTAATCTTCATTCACCAGCCACGCAATAGAGCACAAAAGAAAAATGCTCTGAGAAAAAAACTCGCCTTCAGTTGCAAAATGACATGACTTTTTGACCTCCATAGTATTGCACATCTGTCTTTCCCCCCCAGATTTCTTTAGTGTGAAATCTGTTTTCTTCTGGGAGAGAATGGGAAGGAGGGGGATATTGGAGTTAAGAACAAAAAGCCTGTCAAAATCTGTGTGACTCCAAATGGTAAAACAAAAATAAATGAATTGCTATAATATAAAATCAGCCTTTAACTGGAAACATGTTTATCATATGCTGCTTAAATTGATGGTAAGTGATGAAAGACCAAGATGAGTCAGTGATCATGAAATTGTGATTTCATTAATGTGGAATTTTATTGTTGTTTTGAAGAATATGAAAGGCAGGATGTTTGTGGATGTAAGTGACAGATAGCTCATTAAGCTTTCATATAATTTGCTTAAATTCAGCAGGTTTTGCACGGTAGACTTCAGTGTTTGCTGTACAGGGTGTGGGTCTCTGAGCTTTGTACTTGCAAAACAAAAAAAGAATTATTGGCTATTCCTATTTGGGAATTGCAAAAAAAAAATTATATATATAAATTGCATAAAAATGCCAGTAACTTAAAAAAGCATACACGACTTTTGGGCTATAAAGCAACATAGTCTTGAAAGCCTTGAATCCCAAAGCATAATATTAAAAAAGGAGTTTTGCCTAATGGGAACAGAACCAAAAGAAATTCATGCTCTGCCACACATTGGACCAGAAGCAAATGCTGAAGAGGGAACTCATCATTATTCTCCCTTGTAAAAGAAGAGGAAATTGAAGGACAGCAGCCTTGATCTTATTGAGGAGGAGATTGAAGTGAAAGACAAGGTTGGTTGTTCTCACTTCAGAAGTGTCTGAAAGCTGAAATTGCAAAATCAATTTGCTATCGTTACTGTAACAATTAAATTGACGTGATGAAAAGCTGGAGGAGGAGGATGGATCAGACAATCCACCCCCACAAAATATCTGTGTGTGCAGGTGGCAAAGGGGCAGAGCTGCCAAGGGGAGAGCTGCCATGGCTGTCTGTTCTCCAAGGTGACAGGCACTGCCTCCTCCCCTCTTCCCATCTCCTCCTGAGCTCTGGGCTGGTTTCTCCACCCAGCTCAGCAGAATTCCCTCCTGTAGCAATTTGAGAGGGTTTTTTTGGGTGTCCCTTAAACCCCTGTGTGTTCCCTGGGTCAGGCTGCCATCCTGCTGGTGTTTGTGTGATACTGTGAGACATCTGCTGCCCACCAGCTCTGTCTGTGCCCCAGGAGTGCTGCAGTTGACTGCTCTCCTATTTATATTAATTGAACGTGTTGTATTCTGCATCCACCACTGATTACCCTCATTTATTTCTGCTCCTAAAGACTCAAGGATTTCTGTTGCCTGCTCTCACTGCATTGTTTTACTCATTTGGCTCCAATTAGCCTCGGCTAATGAAAATACATTATACTGAACCTCTTGTTACCAGTTGCTATTTCTAATGACATAATTTGTGAGTTTTGAGCCTTTTCAAGTAGAGATATTAGGAATTACCTTACAGTTTTTTCATTGGGGTGGAGAAATATTAATTGCAGGCATCTGGGCTCCTTCCTTTAAAGAAAGCTGGTGATTTTTACTTACCTAATAAATGTTGACATAATCAGGGAGCTATCAGCACCATATGTTGGCCTTTTGTGAGATGCAGATCTTATCCCTGCCTGCCTGGGTAAGGAAATGCTTCAGTGTTAGCACTGTGGCTTGGTGTGTTTTTAAAGCATCACTCAGCACAAGCAGATTGCTGGGAGAAAAGATGAAGCCTGTTTTTCAAAGCAGGTGGGCTGTTTCCCCAGCCATCCAGGTGAGGTTTTCCTTAATGATAAACAGATGCCAAAAGCTGCGTGTGCTGCTGTGCTCATCTCGCGTGGTATTTGCAAAGCCCCTTTTTGTAAGCAGAGCTTTGCCCTGGGGACTGTTCTGGAGGCAGATGGAGCAGTCAACTCTCTGCTTGTGTGGGGTGCTCTCCTCTGCTCTCCCTCTTTTGAGGACACCCTGTGCCAACAGTGGGCCCTGAGGGTGCTGATGCAGTTAATGAGATTGGAGGGTTGGCTCTGAAGGAGAGCTGTGTGCTCCTGCCCTTCACAGACACATTGATGTGACTCTTCTGCCTCGCCACAGAATTAATACAGGAAATGTATCAGGATTAAAGAAATTAAGTTTCATAGATGTGTACTTCCAAAAGACAACAATTAATACTTTATTGTGTGTAGCCCAAGCTGGATTTTTAGACAGTACACATCAGCCAGGAAAGCTATGCATATTTCCCTCCTATCTCCTTTGTCATCTGTTGAGTAACTTTATTTTGCACAATGAAGCTCCACTAGACCTCCCTTCATCTGTCTCTGTTCTTTGGACGCCTTGGATTTTTCTGAAAACTTTTCATAGCCTTGTTTGTTAGAGAAAGTGGGAGGTGGTCTGGGGGCAGCTGTGGGGGTAAGGCTGCCATACCTAAGGGTGTTTGCCACTGTCAGGTTTAGGAGTGGGTAGAAAAAGAGGGTTTTTAATGCATAAGTAGCTGTTAAAAAGGAAGGGTGGACTGAAGTGAGGGAAGGCATTATAAGCTGTGGCATGATTTGAGTGACTGCCTGGTAGCATTTTACACATAGACCTCTTTGTTTAAGGCAGCAGCTGGACTCCTGACAAGGACTGGGAGGATCAATTCTTCCCCATTAATCACTCTTTCCTCAGAACTGGCACTGCTCTGGGCAGGATTGGTTTCCCCCCATGTGAGGTGTCCCATTTCCCCACTAATGTGATCAATCCTCCCTCCCCAGCTCCAGGGGCCTGAGGAAGCTGTGTGGCATGGCAGTGGCCATGAGTCTGCTGTCAACCAGCCTGGACTCACTGGCAGTGCCCAGGGAGCCTCCAGCTGGCACAGCTCAGAGGGAAATGCTGACTTGTCTTGCTGGAGCAAGTGGCCAGGCTTGGGAAGTGGGATGCCTCCTTCTCACCACCTTTGGTTCCAGATCTTTATACCTTCTTGCTGAATTTTTCATAGTAGATTTTGTGAAACAGAGAGTTCTAATGCCTTGCTCTTGAGTCCCTTTAAATTGCTGTGGGTGTTCAGAAGAGCTAAGATGTGTTGCTTCTGTGTGTATCCTTCTGGGTTTGCACCAACAAAAGCAAGAATTATTTAGGAAACTTGTTGCATTCCAAAACACCCAAGGTGTCTTTACTTGATTTGTTGGTTAATATTCTTTATTTCTTGCCTGAAAGTAACATGGTAGTTGAAATGTCAGGAAGACAAGCTGTCTGGGAAGAATTTTGTTTTTTATAAAATGGTGCTCACTCCAATGTCATGTTTTTGCATTAACTGTGCAGGTAAGGTACTTCCTTCACATACATTAGCAACCCAGGCAAATGGAAGCCTGTAGTGCCCCTGGAGGGGGAAAAAAAGCCCAACATTTTTTTAGAAAACTGGTTAGAGAACAGTCCTCACTCTAATCCCCTGTGTGGCATGTGTCATCTTCTCAGAAAGAACTGCCCAAGAGAGTTGTGTGATATAAAAGCACATTTTTACCTGAGGAAGCATAAACTGAAGCTTCCTAAAAATCCCGTAATACAACACAGCAGTAAAATATTGAGCATGGTGACAGCTTTCCCATATTTGTGAGGTTTTCATTAGACTGTAATGATGTCCCTCACTGTCCTGCATGTTTTATTGAGCTGCTTATGCAGTTTGCATTTTGGTAATATTCAGCCAACACACTGTACTGAGTGAGAGTTTAGGCTTGTAATCTGCTCCAGCCCTGGGTCATCATGGTTTTATTGCCCCTCCTGTAGGGCTTGGATGGAAAGGCTGCCAAATTGCTTGTTGTCCCTCCAGTGCCCACCTCCACCAGCAGGGCCCAGGGTGGGGGTGCAGGAGCTCCCCAGTGCCATCCAATCTCCCTCCCCACCAGTGTGAAGAGACCCCCTGACCTGTCATGGTCTGTGGTGGGTCTGGACTTCAGTCCTGCCCCTTTGTTTCTGCCACTTCCTCTCCTTCTGTTGTGCATTTCAGCATGTGCTTGAGGAAAATGTCCAGAGTGTGTTCATGCCCTGTGTGTTGGTTCTGCCTCTGCTCTGCCCAGAGCACCTCTGGGCTCCCTGCTCTGCTGGGTAAATCTGTATGTTCCTGAAAGCTGGAGGAAGGATTCGTTTTGCTCACCTGTTCTGGGCAGTGAGATGGGCTGATGGTTTGAGGGGTAACTAATTTTTGCTGTCTGTTGGGGTTGTCCCCTGGCTGAGGTGAGTGAGTGTCTCCCCGTGAGGTTTTGGCAGCCTGGGTTGAAGGTGGGGATGTGCTGGGGTGGGTCCCAGGGGCAGGTCTGGCTTTGGAGCTGGGGGTGTTTTTGCTTTGCTGGCTCTGCCGGTTGGTTTGCAGAGCAGGGAGTGGCTGGAACCATCTGAGGGACGAAAAAGGGAAAGTGGCTGAGGTGCCACTGGAGGAGATTTGGCACATGGAGGGGGCAGGGAGCCAGAAGGACTTGTTCTCCTCTGCTGGCAGTGCAGCTCTGAAGATGTGGAGCACGGAAAATCAACTTGAAAAATGAATTTTTAGATGAGGAGTGTCATTTAGGTAAGAAAGCAGTATGTGACTGCTCTCTAGTAAGATACGACACAGGCACACACAAACAGTTTGGGCCACCAAGAGCACCATGATCTGGTTTCTTCTTGATTTTTTCCTCCCCGTTCCTTTTTTCTTTCTTTTTAAATTTTTTTTTAAGTGTGGAGACATAGTGCTAGAGTACAAGATGAGAACAGAAATCATTGAACAGTCTTCAGTTAATGTACACCCCTCCTTTAAATACATCTCTCCTGCCACAGAGTGCAAGTTGAGTGGGGCAAGAAAAAGAACCTGTGAGAGGACAGGCTTATTGATCACATAATGAATAGTCTTGTGTTAATCTTGCTGAGGCAGAATCTAAAGACTTATGGCATTTGGCTTGAGGTAAAAGACACGTGTGTGTGTAAATTGATGCTTTGGTGAAGTGTTGTAGCCATGTTTTGATGTGCTGGCTAAAATATTACAGAGAGAATAAATCCTGCATTGGTTTGCCTTCTGAAATCCCACCACACACCTCCAGAACAGGAGATTCTTCTTAGGGAGATGCGATTCTCCCCTTTTGCCAACAGAAAGGCATGGACAATGGTTATATTGACTCTAAATAAGGTGGCTGAAGGAAGAGGTTGGACTCAAGGCTCCTCCAGCTGTGGAAGGTGTTGCTGCTGTACCCTGGAGCCCACATTTTGATGCCAGCCTGTCTGGGCATCTGAGCTCTGTGCAATATCCCACATGGCAGCCGGCAATTCTGAGTGCAATCTCAGGCTGTGTCCTCTCTGCTGGTGGTGGCAAAAATCTTGTCTGTGTTAATTAGCCAAGCACACATCCAGTGTGATTGGAGGGAAATTGTGGGATATGGTGAAGTTTCTCTGTTTGCTAATGGCCTTTCTTTGAATGGGGATGGAGTAATGTCACCCACAAGTGTCACTGCAAACATCCTGGGGTCACTCCTTGATTAGATTTTGTGTTGCCCCTCCCTGTTTTTAGCTGAGGGTCACTCTGTCTGGGCCCACTTTACATTCTTCAGTGTAGGAATAAAAAAGTTTTGAGGAGTTTATTTTTTCAGAGGTTTAGTGTCACTGTTCTTGCTGGATTGATAATCCTAATGGGTTATGTTTGGACTGCTTCCAAATTCTAATTTTGGAAATTGAATTGTTTTAGTGATTAAACAAAGTAACTGAGGGCATCACCCTATTAAATAAGATATTTCATGCATGTGATTAATTGTAATCTCAATGTAAATCGTTTTGATTTAGAGATTAATGTTGATTCTTTGCTTCAAATTTACTGTCCATTTGTTTCCTTAATTAAAATTAAAGGTAGAAGACAGATAGCAGAAGAACCTCTTCAGGATGTTGATGTTCACTTTGTTAAATAGAACATTTTTCATTAGGAGGCTCAGAAGTAATAGGCTTGCTATAACTATATTAACCCTCAGACAATAGTGGATAGATTGTATGGGTTTTCTATTGCTGGCTAAGCTTGTCATGCTTCAGATCACTTAAATATTGGTAGCTGATCTTCTGGCTTGAATGCAGTCTTTTTCAAAATTAAAAGGTAGCCTTTGAAAAATAGCTTCCTGCTTTTTAGAGAGGAAATTTCTCCATCATGCTGCTTGGAGAGACTGTATTTAAAATTATATCGTGTTCCCAAGTCAAAAGAAAAGAGCATATGGGGGTAGAGGGAATGCCTCCTATTCCCCATCACTTACTTTCACACAGAGCTCCTATACCTGGTCCTGATCCAAATGGATCCAATATCAAGTTTTATAAATGGTTATCTTTCCATTAACTAAATCCACTGGAGTGTATTTATATCCAGTCAGAAACAGTACAAGTATTAAGACAATACTTGTACTCCCACTATATGTTAAGCAAAATGCTGCCTCTGTGCCCATGCAATGCTTTATAATACACAAAGAAGCCACAGAAAGGATTTGTAGAGTTCATGCAGTGAAAATATAGAAAGGTAACAACACTATAAGCTTTTTAGTGCAAGGACTTTGGGCTTTACCTGGCAATTCACGTTACTGATAAAGCTACAAAGTTGCTTTGTATTAATTAGGTATGTCATGATACAACACGATGATCTTAATTCATCTTAATAAGAATGCAAATTATTGCCACAGCAAAGCATTATTGAAAATCATTTGAGATCAAATCATGACAAGCTGTTCCCGTACGTCACCACTGCGGTGCCTGGTTGGGGCTTACAGGAGCAACATCTCATGCTTGATTTCTAGAAGATCTTGAGATAGATTTATTGAACTACAACACTGGAGGAAACATGAAAAAAAGTAGTCTCCCAGAGTGCAATCAAGTCCACTGAAGTTGTCCTTAGTGGAAATGTGCTGCTTTTTTTTCCTTGCTGTTCCTTCCTAAAATCTGGTTTGTATATCTTGTGAAGCAAATGAAAACTTGTCTACCCTTGAATATGTAGATGACTTGCCCCGTAGAAATCACTTGACTGATGTTTACAGCGTTTTTCTTTGAGCCCAAATCCTTTGCTCTGCCTTCTGCTGCTGTTGAGGTGATATGATGAGAGCTGCCCTCCTTGCAGAGCTCCTGGTGATCAGATGGGATCAAGTTTATCCAGTTCTAAGCTTCTGGAGCTGGGGTTTGTGAGCTACAACTTTAATGAAATAACATTGTTTTCCCAAGAAATGGAAAATTTATTAAATATAAAGAGACTACAGTTAACATTTCAGCAGCAACAGTTTAAAATGTAAAACTTTATTCAACTGTGAGTAGTTAAAACCTCAGTGCTGGTGCATTCTTGGCATTACTCATGCAGTGAGCATTGTTAATCATGCTGAAAGCATAAACCTGGTCTAGTATTTTCTACCTACTAGAGTGGAAATGTATTTCTCCTATGGAAACTGATTTAAGCTAGTATTAGTGTAGGGAAAATTCTCCACCATTTTAACTTTCCAAAGAGTTTAATGTTTGTTTAAGGAGGATTTTCAGGAATCCTCCCACACTGGGCATGCAATGCATCACCATACACGTAACTGCACATCAGATTAACAGCAGCTTCTGCTGTCTCAAAATACACTTTCTCACATGTCTTATATGATTAACTTGTTTTAGAGATCTTACTGGTTGTAGTTTACTTCCCAACACTGTTTAAAATTCCCTTTGTTTTGCAGATGTGCATGTGCTGTGTGTTTGAGGCCAGCAGGGTTTGGGTCCTTGGCAGGTGTGCAGGCACAGCTGGGTTAGAGGTGGCACTCACATGTTTCCTCTCTGCTATTTGCCTTCCCAGAGGAGTCAAAGATAATGATAGGGGAATGCTGACCTAATTTAGGTGTTACTGGAGCAAGCCTACCACTTTGTAAGCACTACAGAAAGATGTGTGCTCTTACTGATCCAAGCAGCATGCAATTTCCTAATTATCCTGTATTGATGGAGAACTTCCCATGGAGATCAAGTGGGCACTGCAGAACTGCAGAGAAGTACCTGTCTATTTAGCCTTTGAAAGGCATTGTACAGGAGGAAAATGAGGAGAGAAGGAGAAAACACTAGAAAAGACAATTTTATCCTATTGTTGCCATTAATTTAGGAATTTAATTTCTTGAAAGCTGTCCAGCTTCTCAACAGTTGTACCCTACTAAGTGAGGAAACTGTGTTTTATCCAAGTGAGAGTCCTCCCTAACAGCCCAGAGGGTGGGCTGCCAGTGGGAACCTGCACCCTTGGATCACATCAGGTACCACGTACCAAGAGTTTTATAGGGCTGGGGTAGTTCTTGCAGTGGCCTTGGGCTGAGAGATTCTCTGTCCCCATACAAGGAGCAGGTGGTCTTTCCTCATCATTATTCAGTGCTGTTTGCCTCCCTCCAGCCTTCTGGTTTCTCTCTGTGCCTCTTTGGTTCATAAGGATGCTCCTGCCTTCTTTGGAGATCCCTTCCTGCAGCTTCTTAGGTCTTACTTGGGAATGTTGTCCATATGTTACAGCTGGTTTGAAACCATCTATGCAGCCCTTGCTCTGCTCTCCCATTGGAGGAGGGCATTTCCCCTCTTGCTGAAATCTCGGACACAAAGCACTAAATGCATCATTGCCTTCTCCTTAGAAAGGAAGCCTCACTTTTCTTTGTTTCCTCTTGTTGTTTTCCAACCAAGTCATTCTTGATGCATTTTGTTCTTTTCTGGTTAGCTTTGTGTCTTGTCTTTAATGCACTTTGATTAATGTTGGTTCTTTTGTATTCCTCAGTCATGTAAACTTGTTTCTGACATATGATTTATGTTTCTTTCTGTTTTCAAGTGCTTCTTTCTGGCACAGCTGTGGTGGTCTTGCTATGCGTTCTGTTCCTCTAGATCAGAAGGAAGGCTGTTTTGCTTAAAATAATTGTGTATATATATCTGTACACGTGCTTTTTTTGATTGCTTTAATTCAAAGTGTTATTTATTACTCCCATATGTCAAATTCTGAATTGATATTCTCCTACTCCCCTGTTAGTCAGGACTAGAGCTGAAATAACTCCTCTCTGTTATTTTCTCTGCATTTTTTTTCTGGCAGGGGTGGGGGTGTTATCCAGATGAAAGGTTATCCCATTGGATTCCAGTTGGTCAGTGTGGCTGTGCTGCTTTACCCATGCACTTAGGTGAAGTTCTCTGCCCTGTGCAGCAGGGAACAGTGGGTTGTCCTGGGGTGTTTTTGATCTAACCACAATAAAATGTCATTATTGACATCACCCTTGGTGGGTTTTTTTGGCATTATTTTCATCTTTTTAACTCAATTTCACATTAAATTACTCTTAAAATTTAATTAATAAATTTGAGCTTTCTTCCTATACAGTAAATTATGCTCAGCTCTACCGAATTTGCCCAAGAAAATCTCTCCTGGTACTGATTCAAGTATTAGAGCCTCTAATTCCCCCCTTCCTTTTTTTCCCCTGCTCAGAGGGTTACTCTTCAGACATCTAAGTAAGTTCCCCAAAGTGTCACACTGCTGCTTCTTCTGATAGACTCTATCATGGTTACTTATCACTTCTCCAGATTTCAGCCCTCTGGGCCAGATCGTTGCTTTTCAAGCCTGAGAATTTTATCTGCTGCTATTCAATCTGGCTGAAAATCTCTCCCTCTTGAAAGCAGATCCTTCCCTCCCCTGCTCCTCTTCTCTCTGCTCAGAGACACTTCTCTGTGGGATAACAACATCCCCTCAGTTAAAGCAGCCAAGGATGCCTTGCTGGTGCCATCTGCACAGCTCCACACTCCTTTCTGAGAGGCATCTGTCTCTGGCACCAGCAGCCCGTGGGCTTCGAGCCTGGCCCCCACCCATGACCAGCAGTCCCAGGTGAGCAGGGCACTGGTGCCCTCCAGCTTCTCTGCTCTGACTCAGGCCACTGCTTTGAAACAAACTGGGAGGGGGCAGTGAGGGGAAAAAAACCCATAGTGCAAAATTTTGCTTTAATTATGGTTTCAGAGACTTCTATTCAGGATTGAAATTGGGTGTTAATGGTAGCACAATGTGATTAAAAAAAATTTCTCAATCAGAATGTTAAGTCATAAAGAAAACTGAACTCTTCTAAACTACCTTAATCACTTACTCTGATCTGAAACCCTTCCTATGCTGCTTTTCTTGCCTGGGAAGGACAGCACTTAAGAAGGCTTTTTCAGTCAATTAAGCACAGTATATCTATTTTATATATGTGCATTTTATATATATGCATACATATACTTTTCCTTATAGCACTGCTTATTAAACTGAAACCCATCATCATAATTTTCCAGTGACTTATAATTTAACCTTATGCTTTATGTAAATAGTTCTCCATATAGCAATCAGAAGAAAACCCAGTGAACCTAATAATAATGCAGAATTTAATACAAAATATGTGCAGGAGATAATTGGCAAAATGACCTTTCATTTGTGGCAGTAACTTCGTACCCCTGATTCAGAATTATTCCCATGCCTTCGACCTCTTTAAGCTTGTTGTTTTGAATAATGACATCTCTCAATGGGCAGATAGATTTGAAAGAGAGACTTTTCAGGAGGTGAGTTATACCCTGTGGACACATTTGTGCCTCAGGTGGAAATGTGTGAGAGCCTGTCAGTACCTGCACCTGGGCAGCAACTGCCCAGGCTGGCATTTCAGGGTGAGCATGCCTTAGGACACTAAGTAATCTTGGGTTTCTAAATATTTATAATAAGAGGAACCCAGGGTGCTTATGATGTTCCAAGTGCTGCCAGACCCCCAGGTTTTCCAGGTCTGTCAGAGGAGCAGCAGTGACAAGGAGTCCCATCCCAATACTCCAGGCTCCTGCAGATCAGGGGATGAGCATCAGTCATGTGAGCTCAGCAACTGCAACACCTCAGGAGATGGCTCCCAGCAACCAACCCTTGGGGCTTTAGCCTCTCATGAGAACTCTCCTTCCCAGGAGGCATCTCTTGCCAGCTGTTTTATCATGTAGCTGTATTTGTGTGTCAGGAAGCAAACATTTCTGTCCTAGGAATGTCAGGGACAACCTATCTGGGAGTCAGTGTGAGGCCAAGGGTTGGTTTCTGATTCGTGCAGGAGAAAAGGAACCACCTCACCTCCTTGGTTAGCTTGGCACCATCAGATGGGGCCATCATGGTGAGAAATGGCAATCCATGGGACAAGTTGATGTTTAAACACTGGATGAAAAGTGTGTGTGTGTGTCTAAGGGAGGGCTGTCCTCCACATCCCGAGCTTTGCAGCAGTGGCAAACAGGGAAGTGCCATCAGTGTTGGCACTCTCTGGAGCCCAACCTGCCTGACTCCTGGGGCAGATTGGCCACCTGCTGTTGGAGGGCACAGATGCTGGTTAACAATAGAGTATTTTTGGTCAGGAGGGACCTACAGTGTTTGTCCAGCCAAGTACCCCACATCTTTCACCTCTCCCCAGTTCTGCAGCAACGTGTGCTGTGCTGGCAGCAGTCCCTGTTCCTGCACAAATGCTCTCCAGCCAACCAGCTTTAATGAAATGAGATGAGACCTTTGTGTAAGAGCAACAGAAGGTCAGGAAATGGTGCATCTCACGGGCAATTAGTGTATTCAAATGAACCAAGGCTTTGCATGCCTTCTGTAGTTGAGGAAATACTTGGACACTGCAGCTTGAGGAGTTGGAGCTTAATTGTTCATTCTTACCTCAATATATCTTATTGGAAAACATATTTCTGAACTGCTTGTTTTGCTTTAATGTTGTAGGATGGTGAATTTTATAAACATTCTGGAAACAGAAGTCCCAGATGTTGTCAGAACCCAAATGATGATTACTTGTGAGAGTAGAGATGTGATTGCACTAATTGAAAATACCTCAAATTTTCAAGTTGACTTGTATGTTAACACTGTTTATTTTGTGAGGACGAGGTAAAAGCATGTGTGGGTTTTCAGTACATGACATTTAGTGCCACTGTCTCAGCATTAGCTTATATTTTCCTTATCTTTCTATTACCATGTGTGTAAAAGTAACTTATTTGCTAAAGGGACAATTTAAAATTCATTTCATGGTGGGCAGAGCTGCCTAGAAATCTTCCTTAAAATACTTCTGCTATTTATGTTGTATCTTGATTGCTTCTGAACACTGCAAATACCCTTTCTCACACCACAAGCAGGCAAGAATTGAGGCCAAGTGCCAGCAAGGGTGTGTGGTGCTACAGAAACTTCTGTATCTGCCTGTTTGGTCCAGAAATGCCTTCTGTGAGAGTGCAAAAGGATCTTAACTTGCATTATTTAAAATACTCTAGAGATGAGAAGAGATTAACAGCAGGGCAGAAATAAAACTCTGTATAATGTGGTGTTTTTTACATTTATGGAACCTTTTCCAACCTAAATGAATCTATGATATGTATTTTCACTTTTAGGCCAATTCTTTCATAACAGACATTTGTGTAGAGGGTGAAACTCCACTGCTGGGAATGGTTTAGAAGGGGCTTTAAGACAGCATTTATTATGCATTTTGGAGACTAGTTGATATTACATTGAGCATGTGTGAGAAGGAATCTGTGTTATTTGACAGAAGAAAATGCAGAACTCAATGGCAGAGGTGACCAGACATGACCCCTCATGTCTGGTGGTTGTCTCATAATCCAGATTTTTAAGTTGTGGTTTCTGTCTTGTGCTGTCCCTGCTGTCCAGCCCCCTGAGGAAAGTGCTTTGGAGGAAATGTGAAAGCTTTGACCATTTGTGCAGGATTGGGTTTTCAGTGGTGGATTAGATTGGTTAACATAGAGAATACCACAGATTCATGGAATATGCAGTTGGAAGGGACTTATAAGGATCATTGAGTCCAGTTCCTATCCCTGCACAGGATATGGATTGCAGCACTGCACCAGGGAATTCATTAATACCACCCTCTGCTGATAGAACAGGTGCTTCATATGGCTGGATGGAAGCAGGAAAAATGTTATTTTTTTCTCCCCAAAGTGTGTGGATGCCACTTCACTTACTAAAGGAATGAATAGTTTGCTATCACAGCTCTAGTTGCTCATGGCATCTCTTTACTAGAAGATGTGTGGCTGGAAAGTTTAAGGTTACTGCTATAAAAATGCCATCCTTAAAAAGAAAAAAAGTGATACATTGCTATATGATAATGAAGCACTTTGATTAAAAGCATCCAACAGCCTGTGATGTATGGGAGTTAGCTGGAAGACCATTGGAGTGTAATTAATTATTAGCTGTGCTTTATAAGCTCCAGTTGCTCTTGGCAGAATTGATTTTTGAATGGTGACAAAGCAGGGAGCTCTTGTTTGGGAATGCTGCACAATTAATATCTGGGTGTTGGCAGGAGCAGGTGGTGTGTGATGGGTGATGGAGAACAAAGCCTTTCCCCTGCAAACACTTTCTTATCTGGAGTCAGACAAGTTGTTGAGGTGATGAAGGTGCTGCTGATGGACTGTTGGATACCAACACAGTTTGTGTGGTGGAGGATGTGTATCTGCACCTTAAAAATGGTGTTGGTGAGCAGTGGGACCCTGCAAGGCTGTCAGTGTTACCTGGGCTGGACACAGACTCTGCCACAAGGTGACCAAGGTGCATTTGCTGAGAGTTGTGTGCTGGTTTCCAGCCCACCTCCTCTGCTCTGTAGTTAAATTGAGGAGTTAACAGAATTTATCCCCTTTTATGACAACTGTATATGCTTTAACTTTTGATTTTTTTTTTTAGAAGGGAGTGGTGCTTGACCCTGAGATTGGCTCAGTTGGTTAAAACTTGGTTATAATAACACTAAGGTCTGGGTTCAATCCCCTGTGTGGGCCATTGACTGAAAAGTTGGATGCAATGGTCCTTGGGGGTCCTTTCCAACTTGGAATAGTCTGGGATTCTGTAACAGGTATAGTTGCCATAGGAGAGCCCTCTAATAAAGCCGAGTTACTCAGTTTCCAAGATTACTGGTACATTATCCATTGTACTCAAAACGAGCTTGAGTATTTCTATCCAGTGTAGAGGCAGTTACTTATGGGGAATTTCTGTGATACTCTGGAAGAGACTTGTTAGAAGCTAATACCCTGAGAGAGTTGTTAATGCTGCGTAGGACTTTGAAAGTCCTTCTTTCAATGATTTGATTTAATTAAACTAAAGTAGGGTAATAAGAATCTCCCCGCCCCTTCCCATTTACAATGTAAAAATCTTTGTTTCCAGTGAATGCTGCTCTCTGTAAAGAGTAAAATATTTTAGGCTATCAATAAATCTGGAAGCGTCAGAAAAAATTTAATAAAATTTTTGCATAGATGAAAAGCCTCCTGAGAAGTTAAAGCAGACAGTGTCATGGATGAGGTGTTACTGTCCCTGTATTACTGTGTTTGACTAATTTGGCTGCCTGAGCTGTCACCTGATGATGCAAACTCAATGCAGATGAGAAACTTAACTTGCTATTTTTGTTGTTTCAATCAGAATTCATCGAAAGTTTTCAGATGATTTTCAGGTGCCTTTTTCTGAATATCACTTGAAGAAACAAAAATCTGGTCTTATAAACGCACAGCCTTAATCTAGTACTAAGAACTGCTCTTCTATTATTCTCTGATCTATGTGACTCAATAGAAGAATGGTGCAATTTGACTTAAATCCTGTTACTTTTAGGGGAGAAACTTTGTATTAGAACACAACTCTTGAAGAGAAAAGGGAGAAAATTGTAGGTGTTATTTACCCAGCCAGTCCTTTGCACAAATAGACAGCAGTGTATGGCAGTCAGTGCTGAGATTTTTTTCCTTTTTCTGAAATCATCTCTTTGGGGCAGCTGCAAGGAAAAGTCTGGGGAAGGCGCAAAGCCAATCGGGCTGGGAATGGCTTTTATTAAATACATGAAGGAATGAAAGGCTAAGCATTGGCTGCCTGAGAGGCTGCTCTGGCAATGTGAGAATGAGGGTGAATTTTCAGGGCTCTGTTCACAGCCCAGGACTCTGCAGCTCCACGTGTGGCTTCACTGGATGTGCTCAGGAGTTCCTAATCCTTGAGATGGAACTTGGAAGCCTTTGGGCTGTAAAGCTCCATCTTAAAGCCTGGCCTTGGGGAGAGGTGATGTTGGGAGGTGAGGATTTCCTTCCCTTCCCCTGGCCAGGAAGGGGATCCACACTTGGAGGGGGGTCCCTTCCTTGCTGTTCAGTTGGGACATAAACAGAATCCAGCTATGGTAACACAGAATGTCTTTCCTTCCTGAAATGGAGTTTTCTTTTTCAGTGCAGTCCCACTGCCACTTACTTATGTAGCTTATTTCATATATGAAAATATTAGTTTGTAAATTACATTTGTGGTTAACTTTTGCTTATGTGTCATAAAGAGAAATATCCCATAATTATTATGGTCCCCATGTAAATTCACTATTATTACCTAGTTATTTTGGCCATATGAATTACACCATATTTAAGGTCCCAGCTCAATAAAAGTACATCTGGTTCCTGTGCTGCAAAAACCTATTAAAGATTAAGAAAACCATGCAAATAGATTTATACGGTCCTTTGTTGGATTTTACAGTGTTTAATTGGCCTTCCTATTGAGGGTAACCATGACAAACTTCAAATTCCAGGAGCAGCTACTATATCAGCAATATCCTTTAGTTACTACAGAGTTAACGTCTGCCATTCTTCTGCTGGTACCAGTTTTAAAGGTCTCACATGTTGGAGCCTCCTCTGCTTCCTTTGGGAGAATATTCCACAGCCTCATAGATCTTGGAGTCAGGAAGTCTTTGACCACATTTTATGTAACTGCATCTGTTTCATATGGATTCCTCCTTGGCCTATGCAAAATATGCTTTAGGGCTTCATCAGGGATTAAAAAACCCCCAAAAACTTGAACATGAGTGACATGAGGAATGCTTTCTATGTGGTCTATAAAACTTGTTTATTAAAAAATTCAAGATGGATTGAAGTGATTTTTTTGGGGAGGGATTCTGCAGCTGGAATGAGTAGTGATTCTGCTCCAGGAAAATAGTTTACCTGGAGCAATGGACTAGCTGGAATATTTCTGCTTCCTCTCCACTGACAGGCTCCCAGCCAAGCAGACTAAAGTGCTACCACAGCATTCTGATGTTCTTGCACTTCAACCAACCATCACTTGCAAAGCATAATTTCCCCCTCCTCTATTTTATTTTAATTTACAGATTCCCCCACTTTCAGAGCTTAAGTACTTAGCATGTCTAAATTTGCTCTGCATATTTGCAGCAGATTTAAGGCTTGTTCCTAGTTTAGGTCAAGCTATTGAGGGCTTGTCCCCTCCCAGAAGTGTGTGGGCTTGTTTGAACTCCTGCCAGTGCTGGGAAATTGTGTGTGGTCTTTTGTCTGATGTGAAATCCATGCTAGAGCCCAGAACTAGCATTTCTGTGGTATAAATGGGAGCAGACCAATGTTTCTTGGTCTCTAATGTGCTGCTGGAAGTTTCTTTTGAAAATTACTCCAACTATTTGCCTCTGTTCTCTTCCCTTCCTTCCTCCCAAGTAAATCTTTAAAGAGGATCTGACTAATTTGGTCTATCTCTGTTTCTAAAGTGAGAGGGTGAAAGTTTTCCTTTACTTATTAAGATATTTGCCTAAGATGGTTCTGGATCATTTTCTTGTTGGTGTGATGAGGACTTTTTTAGCTTTAGGCTCTCACTCAGCTCTTATTAAAGTGTGAAATGATAAACTCCTTTTATCTGAAAAGATGTTTGAGACTTAATCACATGACATAGCAAGATAACAATAATTTCTGCTAACCAGTTCTAAGGAGTGAAAGTTGAAACTTTTTATAACATTCTTTGTCTTTCTGCAAGACAAAAAAAACAACTTGGGAGGAAACTTGTTCTGGTAGCACAAGCAGAAAGTAAAATTATAATGTATGAAGGATACCTGGCACAACAGAGCTGAGTTCTTATGCAGTCAGCTTAGTGTAGATGGAGCAAAACAGGAGGAATGGCCATAGGATTCACTCTTTGGGACGACTGGTTACCTTGGGGCTGCCCCCCAGGGGCATGGACTATGCTATCCACTGAGGAAGAAAAAAAACAAACCTTCTTTCTTCCTCTGAAAACAAATCTTCAGACTGTGTGTGCCTCTGCCTTTTGGTTGTGCCAGTGCCCAAAGTGTGCACAGAGGGGTATGATGCATTTTGCACTGTGTAGCCTGAAAACAGTGATCTCAAGGGGTTTTTTTGGGAGGAGGCAGTGCCTGTGAGTACAAACCACTTGTGCTGTGAAAAGGCACGTTCCAGTTATAGCTACTGCAAGGAGAGGGCTGGGAGTGGGAAGAGAGAAGAGAGAAGCTGCAGTGAGAGACCCAGAGAGAGTATGAGGAGCAGGTTCTGTAGGAAATGCAGTTTCCCAGGAAGAAAGACAGATGAGAGGGCTCCAGCAGCAGGTTGCCCAGCATCCAGTCTGAGTGTATGGCTGCAGGAGAAGCAGCTCCTGCCTGGGAGTAGAGCCACCAGGAGCAGCTGCTCAGCCACTTGTGCTCCAGCTCTGTGGGGTTCGTGCCAGGGGAGGGAGAGAGGGAGCATCCAACAGATGCCATTTGCCTGGTTTCAGTGCCTCCCATGAGCTGCATTTCATGGGAGCACACAAATTCCTGCCTCCCCTCTGTGCTGTGCAGTGACAGGGGTGGTGGGAAATCACAGTGTTGGGTAGAACTGACTGGACAAAAAATAACCCCATTCAAACATGTTTGGCTAAAATGTAAATGTCTTGCAAAACCATTGACCTATTTCCTGCTCCCCAACTCCCCGAATATGTCTGGAATGAAGTGTTTCCTTTCTTTTGAGGGACATGGCTGGGAGGGTTTTTGCAAATTGAAATCCTTATTTGGGTGAAAGAAAAGGCTAAACCAAATAAGTAGAATAAGGTTCCCCATTAAAATCTCATGTAAAATTTGCTTTTGTGACAGTGCACTCATTGTCTTTATGTTCAAACTGACAACTTTGAAGCATCCACCTTTAGCTCAAGTCTGTTGAGCCCTTTACAGTCATCTTCTGTTTCATGTACAAGAAATAAAAAGTAGTATCAGATTTGCTTGCCTGGGTGTGGTTGTTATTTTTTTTTAATTTAACTTTGTGTGAAACATACAGGTATGCTTGACAGAACAAAAAATGATCCTTGGGAAGGCAGAATGCTTGAGGTTATAACATCTGTCTTTAATGTAAATTGGAGTATCTTCAGGCATTTTCTTATGTGCTGTGTTTGCAAGTTTTTGTTTATTATTGTCAGATGAGCTGCCTTTATGAAAAGGACATGATCTATTAACTATTTACATACACACATCTGTCTTGTATGAAAATCTACTGGCACAGGGAAATGTGTCAGAGCTTGTGAGGATGCAGGTTCAGCAAACTCTGCTGCTCTGGTGAGCTGCAAAAGTGAGGGCACAAGCAAGGTTTGCTCAGCTTTGCAGCTGCCTTGGTCTCACACACACATTCTCCCAGGCTGTAGCTGTGGTCTTCACTCTTTTTAGGAGAATTTTTAAATTAGGATGGTTGAAAAATAAAGTAGAATTAAATGTTAGAATGAAATAAATCCTGACCAGATGTCACCATGCAGAAGTATGTTCGAGTGGTTCAGCAGTTCTGGGTTTGGAGTTCGGGAGCTGCAAGAGATTCTTACACTTCTGTTTTTCTTTTTGAGTAGGTTTCTGGCCTTGTGTGGTTTTCAGATTTTAATTTCAGAGAAATTAAAAAGAAAGAGGAAGTCTGTATTTTTGTTTGAGCTCAGGATTTCAGGCAGGGCAGCCTTATTCTTCATGACAGCAGCAGGGAAGCTGAAATGCTGGACCTGAAAATCAATGTTAGATGATTTCTTCAGGTGATACGCTTGTCCCTGCAAACTAGACATCACTTCATGCACAGATAAATACATGCACTGGGCAAGAAACATTCTGTGTGTTGGAGAACAACAATGAGGGGAGCAGAGTGGAAGTAAACAAAAGGGTGTGTCTGACACTGAGTGGAAGCAGCAGAAGCAGCAGCACATCTGTGGGTGAGCTGTGCAGAAACAGGACAAAGATCAAGGCAGCAGGTCCCCAAGTTCAGTCCCCTCCCTCAGCACTACAAATCCAGAGCTGCCTGCCAAGTGTGCTGGTGGCTGACAGTGCCAAGAATTAAATCCATCCTTGCAACGTCCCTCACAGTCAAAAACTAGAGTAGTTTGCTGATAGGTTGCTTTGTCACACTTTTTTGTTCTGCTCATCTCCAGAAAGAGATGTAGCTGTGACTTCTCAAAACATGAATATAAAACTAGTCCATTTTTTTTCCCCAAGTGAATTTTTTCTTTCTTTCCTTTTTTTTTCCCCCTTGAAAAAGTCTGTTTTATGTTCCCACTTCCCCTTTCTTGTGATCATGTTCTAGCAAGCCACTTGAGTTCTCCTTATTTCTTTGTGGACTTTGCCAAAGAGACCTTTAAGGGACCAACAGAATAATGTTCTGGGCTGCTGTTTTCTTTCTGGGTTACAGACCAGGTTCATGTCAAGTTTCTACACCCTCACTGAACTCAGTGGAGTTGCCTCTATTTCTGATACAGGCACACTAAGAATGACCCGTGACTGTCTTAAAAAGTGTTGCAATGAAACTAAGTAAAATTCTGAATTTCTATGACTTCTAAGTGCAGACCTCTTATTTCTCTGCATGGATAGATCCCCTCCCAGGCTTTCCTTACAGCTGTTCTGGTAGTAAAAAAATTTAGTTTTCATGTAAATTAGCACTAAAAGGTACAGAGGGATGATTAAGTATAATTGGAACACAGGCTTTCTTGTGGAGAGAATTCAGCTTGGCTTCCAAATTCAGAACTCTCATGGAAGTGTCCCAGTGAACGATCTGTATTCCAGCTCCTTAGGAGCAGTCACATCTTCACCCTCTGCTATGGACCTCTGTGGTATCTGGTTATGGGACAGCATTAAAATCTTTGTGTGCTCATGTGGTTCTGTTTTTTAATGTGTGTATATTT